>NW_027412088.1:68438024-69038024 GCF_047663935.1 Musca autumnalis | reverse complement strand
TGTGGGAGATATCCGAAGGAGTGGACAAATATAGTCCATATTCGAACCTGATCTATACCTGGCAGATATATAAGGATGTGTAAAGTATGGACTAAATCGGTCACTCCCTTCAAGAGTTGTCGTACGCTCAATTTTCCGAACACTTTTGAACTTTTGTGGAGGAGGTACCTGAAGAAGTGGACCAGTATGGCTTATCTTCGAACTTAAACTAAGTTTGCACAAAATATTGCGAAGGCCAAATGTTGGACCGAATCGGCAGATCCTTCAAAATACCGAAACATTAAGAAGTACCGTTGAATGGTGACTATCCCAAAACGTGGACCGACCTTCACAATTTTTTGATCTCGACATTGTCAGTGAACTATAAGTATTAATACCAAAATTCATCTGCCAACGCCAACTCCTTTTATATTTGGTCACCCTTTATTTGAACTCGCGACATAGTGCAGAGTTTTTTGATGTTATGCGCCATTATCTCGGGAACTATGGATATCGAAAAAATTACAATGACGTAACGGGGGCCGCACGAACATTCTGCTACAAAAAAATTTCATAACGATTCGTGAGGTGTCACTAAACTGCGCTTATTTCAAATTTTGTGTGGGAGGTACCTGAAGGAGTGGACCGATATAATCCATATTCGATCATGATGTATGCCTAGGGGTAGTATTACCATATGCAAAGTTTGGTTTAATTCCGTTACTCCCTTCGAGAGTTATCGTGCGCACAAGTTTTGCGAAAATTTTTGAACATTTGTGGGGGAGGTACCTGAAGGAGTGGACCTATATGGCCATCTTCGAACTTAAATCAAATCTGGACAAAATATTTCGATAGCCAAAATTTGAACCGAATCGATTGATTCGTTCGAGAGTTATCGTGCGCACCAGCCAGCCAGACAGATAGACAGACGGACATTGCTGGATCTACTCAAAATTGTCTGAAACGGATATCTTACAAACATACTTGGGGTCTAAAACCATTATTTCGATGAGGCACATTTTTGGTCGTATCAAAGTGTAAATACCCTCTTTAGCCTAAAGGCTGAGGGTATAATTACTGAGAAATAAATGTTATTCAGTTTAATTATCTCATGTGACATTAAAGTTTATTTTCAATTGTATATCTGCTTACGAGTACAGTGACTTCAAAAAATTGTCCATAATTTTGATAAATTCAAATTTTAAAATCATTTTGTGCGTGAGGTTTTTTTCACCGAATCAACTTATAATTATGATTTTATGTAATCTTATGCCAAAACTCATCACGCTATGATACAGGGATATGAGGTTTTAAAAAAGTCATAACCCTAATATACACTTTCATATGGGAAAAATGTGCCTCGTCGAAATAATGGTTTTTGACCCCAAGTATGTTTTGACAAAATCCATTTCAGACAATTTTGGGTTGATTAAACCATGTACGATAACTCTCGGTCCACAATTTGGCTTACGTAATATTTTGTCCAAACTTAGTTTAAGTTCGAAGGTGGGCAATATCGGTGCACTCCTTCCGGTACCTCCCCCACAAAAGTTCGAAAATGTTCGGACAATTTGTGCGCACCATAACTCTTGAAGGGAGGAACCGATTTGATTCAAACTTTGCACATCGTGAAATTTCTAGCAGACTTAGAAGAGGTTCCAATATAGATTAGATTAGGACCTGCTCTCGAACAACTTGTATTCACTGCCCTCCATACGACGGTACATGCTTTATCTGGGGCACGTCCATACTTTCTGAGAAAATAGCCTGAAAGATGCAAAAAACCTCTTTGATTCAGTGTGTAGTGGGTGGAGCGCAAGATAAACCTCGAAAGGATCTGCCGATTCGTTACAAAATTTTGCCTTCGTAATATTTTGTCCGTCCAAACATAGTCTTAGTTCGAAAATAAGGCATATCGGTCCACCCATTCAGGTACCTCCCCCACAAATTTTCAGAAATGTTCGGAAAATTTGGCGGATTTGGTACATAGATCCGGTTCGATTTTTTTTGTACACTCCTTCGGGTACCTTTCTCACAAAATTTCGGATAACTCACTTTAAAACCTGCTTCCGAATCGCTTTGATTTTTGATGAAGCAACTTGCGTTCGCTGCCACAATTAAGACGGTAAATGTTTTTTAGTGGCAAAACCCCTATGGCACCATATGCAGTGTCTGGAGAGCACGATAACTCTCGAATAGACCAACCGGTTTGGCTCAAAATTTGGCCTTCGTCATATTTTGTCCAAACTTTAGTTTCAGTTCGAAGATGGGCAATACCACAGCTTCCGGAACTTCCCACAACATTTAAAAAATTACACTAAAATGGTAACTAATTTGGTCCAAACTTTGGATCATCTAACATTTTGCCCAAATTTAGTTAAACTTCTAAAATGGCTTATATCGGTCCTCTCCTTAGGATACCTCCCAACAAAAGATCAACATTTGTGCCCATTTGCAGTTTAGGGTTTGTTCGAAAATCCTTTGGAAATGCATACCGATGCTGTTTGTTGTGGTCCGGTTTACAGCTATATTATGTTTTCCTCGGACAAGTCCATGCTTCCTGGCACTCTGGTCCAACAGACCCACTGAAATGACTACTGGGCGCAATATCTATCGAAAAGATAGGACTCCCAAAATAAGATCCACTTAGATAATGAACTATGTCGGTCCATTCCTTTAAGGACTTCCTCCGCAACACTTTTAAATTGTAATCCTAATCCACATTTTTGTCGGTAAGTTCAAATGTCCAAAAAGTATTTCAATTCGCAGGTCGGCAAAGCCGACTGATATATTTTTTTTTTTTTTGAAGCTTCGTGAAAGATTTTTGGTGCATGGGTTGAAAGATAATTCCCCTTCTCATATCAATTTTGTTATTGCGAGCAAAAGTTATCGCGTTTCAATTCTGGCTTCCTAAATACTATAGGTTTATTGAGGTCCCATACCTTTAGTGAAAAAGTTGTACATTTTAGCGGAAATTAAGAAAGAATTCAAAAGAATTGGTGGTTTTGAATGTAACAAAGTATCATCTGTTGACCAAGAAATTCAAATAATATGTAACAAAATCTGTAAAAGATAAGTAGTCGGAAGCTTTTTAGTTAAAACACGTGCTTTTATACCTAGTTTGAGGATAAACCATATGAAACAATTACAATATGCACCCAAAATGTACGATTTACATTTCTCTTTCAAAATTTTTGACAATACCTATGGCGGCCAAAAAAATTCCCAAATCGGGAGGTACATTTATATGGGAGCTATACCTAAACTTGGAAAATGTGTGTAAAATCGTCGAAATTTCGAAAAACGGAGGTATTTGGTTCACTCAGAACTCAAAAAGCCAAATTTCGCTAAAATTGTCAAAATTCCGAAAATCTTAGGGATCATTTATATGGGGGCTATACCTAAATGTGATTTTGAATATTTTTTGCAAGGAGGTAGTTTTTTCACTCAGAATTCAAAATGCAAAATAACATCCAAATCGGGTTGTAAATTCCCAAAATCGTCAAAATACCAAAAATCGAGGGGTACCTTTCTATGGGAGCTATACCCAATAGGCCGGGGCGAGTTGTATGGAAGGAAAAAAGTGATAGTGGGCGCCTGGAGTTTCTGATTCTTGGGATTGTACTGAGCAAAAAAAAAAAAACTAGACCATATGTCTACGATGAAAAGCGAGCCCCCGGATTTTGACTTGAAATTTTTTTCAAGGATATTTTGGCCAAACCATATCTCAGAAACTTGACCTATCCTGAAAACTTCCTTTTGCGTTCTTAGTACACTCACCAAGGGCTTTCATCTCCAAAAGGAAATTTCCACCCACTGACTTTGAGTTAAATTCTGTAGCACAGTGTAATTTATCGAAATTTTCCGAAAAATTTGCACTTTCTCGGGGCCTGAAGGAGCGTTCCAAAGCTTCTGCGATGTACTAGAGAGTTCTTAATTATTGTCTTGGATACAATTTTTGTTGGCTGTTACATATATGCCAAAATATCAAAAAAAACTTTGAAAAAAAACTTCAATTAAAAATCCGGGGGCTCGATTTTCACCGTAGACATATGGTCTAGTGGACTTTTTTGCCCAGAAAATCCAGGCGCCCGTGGTGGTGTTCAAATTGCGCCGGCCTAATACCCAAATATAGACCTACATCCACTAAAAATGGTTTTCTATCTTTTTGGCTGCGTTTAAAATTTGGAGGCGGTAGCTCGATTAGAACTATTTTTGGCACTCTTTTCAATACAAGTGGGACCACTGTGCAAAAGTTCAAAATGTCTTAATCAGAATATTTGTGGTGTTTTTATTGGGATAGTTGTTGCAATTATCCCTCTATAGTATGGTGGATATATTAAGTTTGTTTTTCTGTTTGTAACACATGAAACTTATCATTTGCGACCATATAAAGTATATATATTCTTGATCGGGATAATATTCTAAGACTATCCAGCCATGTCGGTCTGTTGTAATTACTCTAGCGTTCCCAAAAATTGAGCTAGAACGCTATATTTTTGTACCCGAGTGTATTTTTTTCCATATGCAGGTCAAGTTGGAAGATTTGCTATATAGTACTACTTTTTGGTATAGCCCCATATAACGGTACCTGCCGATTTTCGGTATTTTGGGAACTTAGCCACATTTTTTTTTGACCGAACTACTTGTAATATGGAATTCCCAGTGGTCACAACATATCTCCACCATATCTCCACCGTCAACATAGGTCCATGTTTTGGTATAGTCCCCATAAAACGGTACCTCCCGATTATCGGTATTTTGAGAATTTTAGCTACAATTTTTGACCGAACTACATGTAAATTGACAGTTGAGGTTCCTTACTTACTTACTTAGCTGGCCCATTACAGAACATTTGTTCCATAGACCGAACTAAGAAAAGATCTCCAATTCTCTCTGTTGCGTGCTTCGCTTTTTGGAATACCGCGCCTTGTCATCTCTTCATCCACCTGTTTGCGCCATCTATTCTTGGCTTCGAATTTGGCTCGAATTTATACGCCTTTTTAGCGGATTCATCATCGCTCATTCTTATGATATGGCCTAGCTAACGCAATCGCTGCACCTCGATACGTTTAACTATATTAATGTCGTTGTATAGCAAATACAGATCGTGGTTCATACGACTTCGATATTCACCGTCAACGCAGATAGGTCCGTAGATCATTCGAAGAATTTATCTCTCAAACACGCCAAGCACTGCCTTATCTGCCTGCGCAAGTACCCAGGCTTCAGAACCATACCTCAGCACAGGTAGTATCAGTGTTTTGTAAAGCGTTATTTTTGTTTGACGAGTTGTGGCTTGGTTTTTAAAGTGCTTACTTAAGCCAAAGTAGCATCTGTTGCCAATACAATTCTTCTATTTATTTCACAACTGATGTCGTTTGTTGTATTTACGGCAGTGCCGAGGTATACGAAGTCTTTTACTACCTCAAAATTATAGGAACCAACTTCAACAGTTGGTCCGATCTCAATGGACGCATTGCGCGTCGACACCATCAGCTTGGTCTTTTCGACGTTTACCGCCAGACCCACTTTAGCAGATTCTTTTACTTCTTTTACTGATCGCCCCATGATGTTTATATCATCAGCATAACAAGTAACATGTGGCTATTGGTGTAGATTGTGCCACTTATTTTGACGTTTGCCTCTCGTATAACCTTTTCTAGCAGGATGTTGAAAAGATCACACGAAACGCTGTCACCGAGCCTGAAAACTCTTTTTGTACAAAACACTTCGTAGAGGTTCTTTCCTATTTTCACTGAAGATCTTGTGTTAGTTAGAGTAATTTTACAAAGCCGAATGAGCTTTGCGGGGATACCAAATTCAGACATTGCTTGGAATACCTTCGAACGTAGTGGGCTGTCGAAGGCTGCTTTATAATCGACAAAAAGGTGGTAGGTGTCGATCTGCATCTCTTGGGTCTTCTCGAGGATTTGCCGCATGGTAAATATCTGGCCAGGTCTAAAGCCGCATTGATATGGTCCAATTATTTCGTTGACCATGGGCTTTAGTCGTTCGCAAAATATCCCTTGTAGGCGATAGAGAGAAGACTTATGCCCCTATAGTTGGAGCATAAAGTCTTAGCTCCTTTCTTATGGACAGGACACAGGATGCTCAGGTTCCAATCGTCGGGTACGCGTTCTTCCTGCCAGATGGAGCTAACTAGCTGATGCATACACCTTATCAGCGTGTAGCATCCGGTTTTAAACAGCTCGAATGGAAAGCTACTAAGTTCTGCTGCCTTACACTCAATACCGCGCGGTTTACACTCAATACCATTTTCTAGGATCGGATCCGTGGTATAATCGTCGTCTTCGCTAGTATTGAATACTTACAATTTGGAAAAGTGTTCTTTTCATATCCTTAGCACACTATCTGTATCAGTTACCAGATTACCTTGCTGGTCTCTACAGGAGGATGTGCCAGTTTCAAAGCCATCAGTTATATGTTTCACTCTTTGGTAGAATTTTCGGACTTCATTCTGTCTCCTGTACATCTCGATTTGTTCACACTCCTGTTTTTCCATCTCTCTCTTTTGCTCCTTTTCTTCCGATACCTCTCTCGTGCGCGTTGCTACTGATTGTAAGGTAGCCCTATATGCCGCATTTTTCTCTTCGGTAGCAGCACGACACTCCTGGTCATACCATGGATTCCTTGGTGGAGGTCTCTGGTATCGAAGTACTGATTTTGCGGCTGCTTGCATGGAGTGGGCAATGTTTTGCCATTGTCCTGATATGTTATCGGGACGAGGAGTGCTTTGATTAAGCAGTTGGGCCCGTTGAGTGGAATATGCTGTAGCTATCTGTTGTGATTGCAGCTTACCGATGTCCAACTTCCGTGTTGTGTCTGTTCGCACTTTGTTTGCGACGTTCAATGTGGTACGTACAACAACAAGGTAGTGGTCCGAGTCTATGATTGCACCTCAGAACGATCGTACATCCAACACGCTAGATGCATGTCTTCCATCTATCACAACGTGATCAATTTGATTTCTTGTTCTTTGATCTGGCGACAGCCAGGTGCCCTTAAGAATATCGAGATGCTTAAATCTGGTACTGCTAACTACCATGTTTCTTGCAGCTGCAAAGTCTATCAGCCTCATACCATTGTCAGATGTTTCACTGTGGAGACTGAATTTCCCGACTGTTGGGCCAAAGATATTCTCGTTTCCAATTTTGGCATTAAAATCGCCTAGTATAATTTTAATATCATGGGCAGGGCAACGGTCATAAGTTTCTTCTAAGCGCTCGTAAAATATATTTTTAGTCTGTTCGTCCTTGTCTTCAGTGGGAGCATGAGCGCAAATAAAGCTGATGTTGAAGAATTTTGCTTTTAATCGAATTGCAGCGAGTCTTTCATTCACTGGGGTGAAGCTGGAGACCAGATGTTTTAACATCCGACCAACTACAAATCCGCAACCAAACTCATGCTTTGTGCCGTTCTATCGTATTTCCTGTATGGCAGTAATGTTGGCCTTGTACTTTTCAAGTACATCTGGCAATGCGTAAACTGCACCTGAAAAATCGGTGTTGAGTGGTCCTTTCCTTTAAAGGAATTAGTTCATTAGCCCTAATATTTGTGGGAAAGTGCCTTGGGGCATGTAATATTTTACTTGGAAATGTTTAAAACCTTTAAAGATTTGGGATTAATAATTTAGTTTTCATTAGAATTTATAGCTAAACGAGGAAACGAGTAGAGTTCTTGAATAAATTTAAGAAAATTCCTTTCTTCGATATTCAAAAACACCGGTAACCAGGGATTGCTTTTTGTTTGTCTTGCATTCTCGTTATCATGCAATCAATAGATTTAAATTATGTTTTGTCTTATTCGTAAGTTATAACATTTATATAAAACAAGTTTTCTTTTTGATTTTTTTGACGGAATGAAGTCGTTTAGTGGTGTTCATGAAAACTTTTTTAGTTGCAGTTCTAGAACAAAAAACCCGTTTCTTAAACCGTTTTTAACGAAAAATATCAATACGCGCAAATATGGAGATCAAAGGCTGGGAGGTGAAAAATTCTTTTTGGCGATGAATGTCGACGAAGATTATGTGATGAACCTGGAATGACAGTTCTGCCATAGGTCAAACTTCTGAGCTATGGCGCGATCAAATTTCGTTAGGTTTCCTGTCATGTACACGCAGAGAAAAAAATATGATTGATCCAACAAGAGTAAAATATGTATTGTAAACATACTGTTAAATTCCAAATGTTGTATTGTGCTTCCAACAATAGGGTTTTGTTAAATCCAAAAATAGTTTTTGTCAACTGGACAATAGTTCTCTCTTTTCTTCGAAAATTTTTTCTTTTCTCTCGCTATTCGATGCCGTGTTGAGAAAAACAATTATGGTGAGTTTTGTTTATGTGACATGATGCCTTTATCTTTGTTTTTGTGTGTATGTATACCAACAATGAGACTCTTGTTTTTATTTGTTTCTGTTTTATTTCATTCTTCTATCTTCATTGTGTTTATGTTGTGGTGGGTGCTTGTGGCTTTTTGTTTGGCTTTGTTGTCAGCCAATGCAGCAAACCATGTGTTGTGTTCATCAATGATTGCAATATTATACGCGACATTTATATCCAAGTCATGTGAAAAGTGTATATGAGAAGTATATACACTCAAATCAAAAATTTCTGGGCTGGTTTTCTGGGTTGACAATACTTTTTGTAAACAAAATTAGATTATGATAGTTCCTACAATCAGTATTGTTAACGATTTTTACAATATTGTTTGGAACAAAAGATGGTATTTTTGGATTTGGATTACAATGTTTGAACAAAACAATTACATTTTTGGAACCAAAACAGATATTTTTGTTCCAACAAAAGCGAAAAATATTTTTTCCCTGCGTGTAGGTATGTATAGTTTGTCAAGAAAGAATTAATTTCGCTATAACTCAGAAGTTTGACCTACGGCAGAACTGTCCTTCCGGGGTCATCGCATTGTCTTCGTCGACATTCATTGCCAAAAAGAATTTTTCACCCCCCAGCCTTTGATCTCCATATTTGCGCGTATTGATATTTATACCCTCAGCCTTTAGGCTATGAAGGGTATATACACTTTCATACGGGCAAAATGTGCCTCATCTAAATAATGGTTTTAGACCCCAAGTATGTTTGGACGAAATGTGTTTCAGACAATTTGGAGTCGATTGAGCAATGTCCGTCCGTCTGTCTGTCTGTCTGGCTGGCTGGAGCGCACAATAACTCTCGAAGGGATGAACCGATTCGGTTCAAATTTTGGCTTTCGTAATATTTTGTCCAAACTTAGTTTAAGTTCGAAGATGAGCTATATCGGTCCACTCCTTCCGGTACCTCCCCCACAAAAATTCGAAAATGTTCGGAAAATTTGTACGCACGATAACTCTTGAAGGGTGCAACCGATTTGGTCCATACTTTGCCCATCGTGGAGCGTGTACCAGACTTAGATCAGGTTTTAATATGGACTCAATTGGTCCACTCCGTCGGGTACCTCCCACACAAAATTTTGGAAAAGTTCAGTTTAGGAACATCTCTCGAATCGCTTTGATTTTTGCTTTAGCAACTTGTATTCACTGCCCTCCATACGACGGTATAAGTTTCATCAGGGGCAAGTCCATACTTCGTGAGAAAATAGCCTGAAAGTTGCAAAAAACCCCTATGACACCGTGTGAGGAGGTTGGAGGGCAAAATAACTCTCGAACAGGTCTGCCGATTCGGTCCAAAGTTTGGCCTTAGTAATATTTTGTCCAAACATAGTTCAAGTTCGAAGATAAGCCATATCGGTCCACTCCTTCAGGTACCTCCCCCACAAAAGTTCAAAAATGGAAAAATTGTGCGTACGATAACTCTTGAAGAGAGTGGCCGAATTGGTCCATACTTTACACATCCTAATATATCTACCAGATATAGATCAGGTTCAAATATGGACTATATTTGTCCACTCCATCCGGTACCTCCCACTCAAAATTTCGGATACATGTTCACTTTAAGACCTGCTTTCGAATCACTTTGATTTTTGTTGAAGCAACTTGCATTGCTGCCTCAATTGCGATGGTAAAAGTTGTTTCAGGGGCAAGTTCATACTTCTTGAGCAAACATCCCTGAAGTTCTAAAAAACCCCTATGGTACCATATGTAGTGGCTGGAGATCCATTCTTTTTAGTATCTCCTCCGCAAAACTTTTGATATTAAATCCTAATCAACATTTTTCTCAGTTCAAACGCCCAAAATTTTTAAAACTCCCTAAATACATGCGTTTTTTGGAAAAAAATTGTTCTAATATACACAGGCTGAGGGTATATCTCTGTCGGCAAAGCCGACTGATACTTTTTTACTTGTTTTCCTTAAAAACGGTTTAAGAAAACAGGTTTTTTGGTTCTAGAACTGCAACTAACAAAGTTTTCATAAGCGAATTAATTTAATTTGATTGACAACTCTATATGCTTTTTAAAGGTACACATATAAGTTTAATCGGTTACTTAAAACCGGTTCAAAAATCGGTTTTAATGTCGGAATATCCGGCTCAAAAATTGAGATAACCGGATCTATCCTGCAAGAAAATTTGTTATTAACGTGTTCGTCAGTACAAGAGCTATTTGTCGTAAGTATTTCAGAAGCATACCAGATGTCTACATGAGCAATAACCAATTGTTATATCCACATACCTATACATAACCAATAACGAATATACAGAAAAACAAAACATAGTTTAATTCTGAACCAAGTCCGAATAAATGTCAAAAATGACAATTAAAACGGGACAAATTCGATTAGTTGTCAAAGAGAACCGTACCTAAAATCTTCTGAGCAAAATTTTTGTAAAATATTTGGATGCTGAAAAATCTCATATTGTGGTACCTTCACTACGGTTCAAGAAATAAAGGACGAAAAGGACGTGAAAGGCATTGAGTTAGAAGAATGAAATGTTCTACAAAAAGATTCGCCAATCGATTTCACTGAAGACAAGTCACCTCAAAACGAAGCTACAGCAACGCCAAATAGAGATATGGAGCTATTTTCCCAAGTATTATGGGAAAAAATCAAAAACTTCATCGCGCGATATCTCAGAAACTTGACCTATGGCGAAAATTTCATTTTGGGTTCTTAGTATATTCATCAAGGGCTTTCATTTCCAAAAGAAATTTTCCACCCCCCAAAAATGCTGCTGCACAGTGTTATCGTTCACGCAATAATAAAATTGTACCAAATTTATTACTTTTCGTACACCTGGATATAATCAGTAATTTACATAAATATGAATATCGGAAACCCCCTCCCAAAATTTTAAAAATTCCTGCTAACCCTTTGCGCAATAACAAATTATATCAAATTCTATACCGATTAGTACTTTTCATATTATGCATTTCCAAATCCATCTTCATATCTTAACCCCTTATACCAACAGTGACTCTAAAAACAAATTTTAGCCCTGTTCCTACACCCGACACAACATTTAGACCGCTTAGGTATTTTTCGTCAAAAAAAAAAATAAAGTCCCTACACCACACAACAGCAAATTGAATACCACTTAGTAATTCTTTTCGTATACTTATGGTACGTATTTCGACATCCACATATCTCAACCCTACGCTGACATTGACACAAAATAATAACAGAAATCTTAATTCCCAATATCGGGATTTCAGCTGTATGCCTTCATCCAATACCACATGAACCAAACTTATTACCATTTAGTACGATATTTCAAAACTACTTCAATTCTTCATTTTTACTGTAATCTCAATTCCAAATTTCATGATTCCAACTACATCTGTTTGCTCAGATCCAAGTTGTACAAAATGTAGTACTTTCCGTATCCATAAGTACGAATGTCCAAAACTACTTCTATCCCACAATCAAACAGTAATCTTAATTCCAACTCTCAGGATTCCAGCTCTATCCGTTCGCTCAAATCCAAATTGTACCCCATTTAGTACTTTTTGTACCCAACAAATTGCCAAAATTACAGGAAATCTTACATTCCAAAAGTAATTTTAAATCCAAATTTCAGGATTCTAGCTCTATCCGTTCACCCAAATCCAAATTATACACAATTTACTACTATTTAGCACTTTTCGTACACATAAGTACGAAATTCCATAATAACCTCCACATTTCAATTATCCACTCTAACAGTAATTTTAATTCTAAATTTCAGGTTTCCAACTCTATCCATTCACCCAAATCCAAATTGTTCCAAACTTACTACTTGTAATAAATTTATTACCATTTAGTACTTTTTGTACACATAAGTACGAATTTTCAAAACCATTTCCTTACATCAACACCACTCCCCAACCTTGATTTCATACCAAATTTCAAGATTCTAGCTATATAAGTTCAATATGTACAATTGGTACTAAATTTTGAAACTTTTAGTACTTTTCCTAGACTTATAGGTTGAATTTTTAAAACCCCTTTTGTACACCTTTATAACTCGCCATCAGTGACCCTCGTTTTAAATTTTAGAATTCTAGATCTTCCCGTTTGCCTAATAAGAATGGTACCATATTTAGTACCTTTTAGTACTTTTCGTACCTAGTACCTAGTTCGAATTTCCGAAAACCAAGCCTTATCTGACGACTTCGGACCAAGGGTGACCCTCACCCAAAATTTCAAGATTCTAGATTTAACCGTTTATCCTTTTGATTATCAGTCAGTAAGTCAGTCAGTCACTCATCATTGCTTAACTCTTTTATAAGTACTGAATAAGATACGTTGATAAAAAGTATCAGTCGGCTTTAGCGATAGAGATATACCCTCAGCCTTTGTGAATGGAAACTTTTATCTACGGACAGATCGAATGTCTTTTCACAATTATGTGGCCCTTTTTGAACATTCGAACTTGCCCGCAAAAATGTGGATTAGGATTAAAGTTCAAAAGCGTTGCGGAGGAGGTACTTGCTGATATAGACCGACATAGTCCATTATAGAAGGGGATGTTATTTTGGGAGTCATATCTTTTCGATAGAAATCGCGCCCACTAGTAATTTCAGTGGATCATCGTATAACAGCATCGGTATAAATTTCCAAAGGATCTTTGAACAGATCACTCCACACAGACTAAGGAGAGTACAGATATGGGACATTTCAGTAGTTCAACTAAATTTGGACAAAATATCAAATTGGTTTTCGTGCATAACATTTTAGCATTGGCATTTTTTAAATATTGGGCGGAATTACCGGAAATTGTGGAGCGGTATTGCCCATCTTCGAACTGAAACTAAGTTTGGACAAAATATGACGAAGGCCAAATTTTGAACCGAATCGGTTGATCCCTTCGAGAGTTATTATGCGCCAGACAGACAGACGGACGGACGGACGGACATGGCTAAATCAACTCCAGATTGTCTGAAACGGATTTCGTCCAAACATATTTGGGGTCTAAAACCATTATTCCGTTCGCATAAATGCTGAGGGTATAATTAGTGTGAAACAAGTAACAACTGCATAAAGTACGACCCATCCGAAATTCTTATACCCTCCACCACGAGTTGTATTGAAGTAAAACTGAACAAATAGTTTCCTTTTGTTTTTGAAGAAGACTAAATACAAAATGTTGGCAATTTTGGTGGAATATTGAGGCCCAAACCTTCAAAATATCAAAAATTGGTCTGTTCCGTTCTATGGTGGATATGTGAAAGCGTAGGCTTTTACCGACAAAACTTTGGGGACAAGTTTTATACTCCAAACGCATACTGGGGAACAAATTTCAGTCATTTCGGTGTGATAATGAAGCTAAAATCTTCAAGATACCGAAAATCGGGTGGTGCCGTTCTATTGGGCTATATGAAGGCGTGGAAGGGAAAATTTGTACACTCCCCAACGAAGATTAAATAAAAATTCCAGCCATTCCGATGGATTATTGTGACGATAACCTTGAAAATACCGAAAATCGGGAGGTACCGTAATATAGAGGCTATATTAAGGCATGTACCGACACATTTCTGGGGGAAAGTTTTATACCACAACTAAAGATTAAATAAAAAATGCAGCCATTTCGAAGGAATATTGAGGCCACAACGTTCAAAATACCGAAAACCGGGGGGTACCGTTCTGTGGGGACCATATGTAGGCGTTGACCTATACGTACAAATATCATATGGAAAGTTTTATGCCCCAAATGAAGACTAACTACCAAATTTCAGTCATTTGGGAGAAATATTGAGGCCACAACCTTCCAAGACCGAAATCTGGAGGTATCGTTTTATCGGGCCTGTATGACGGCGTGGACCTATACGGATTTATTTCACATGGAAAGTTTTATATCCCTAATTATGGCAAAATACCAAATTTCAGCCATTTCAGAGGAATATTGAGGACACAACCTTCAAAATACCGAACATACCGGACACAGGGAGGTACCGTTCTATGGGGGCTATACTAAGGCGTCGACCTGTACGGACAAATTTCTGGGGGAAAGTTTTATACCCCCAACGAATACTAAATACCAAATTCCAGCCATTTCGGTAGCCACAACCTTCAAAATACCGAAATTCGGCAGGTACTGTTCTATGGGGCAATATGAAGACGTGGACCTATACCGACAAATTTCTGGGGAAAGTTTAATACCCCCAACGAAGACTAAGTACCAAATTTCAGGCATTTCAGTGTAATAATGAAGCTAAAACCTTCAAAATTACGAAAATTGGGTGGTGCCGTTCTATAGAAGCTATATCAAAACGTGGACCCATATATAGCCCTTTTGCAATACCAAACCTTACAAAGTTATATCTTAACAAGAAAAAAAGCGTTAAGTTCGGCCAGGCGAACTTTTCATACCCTCCACCATAAAATATTCTGAACTAAAATGGAATAATTAGTTTTCATTCCTGTCCCCAACTTTAAATGGGTACATTAAAATGTCAGATAATGTACATAAAATGCTTCATTCGGGAGGCCCTTTTTTATGGTGCCTATATCTAACTATGTATGTTGACAATATGTGGTGGGCTAGAAATTGGGAGGTACCGTTATATAATAAAATATACACCTATGTTGACAGTTTTTGATGGGAGTCTTTAATGTCAAATAACTCCTAATTCGGTTAAAAATTGTAGCTAAAATCCTCAAAATACCGAAAATCGGTACATAAGGTAGGAACTTCAAATGTCATTAACAGCTAGTTCGGAGGTACCCCTGTATGTGGGCTATACGAAAATATGAACTTGAATGAAAAATTTTTGTTGCAGAATTTTTGTTGGCTCTTAAATTTCAAATTACAGAAAGTTCGTTCAACAAATAAAGCTAAGGTAAAACATGGACCTACGTTCAGTTAAACATTTTAAGTAAAATCCTCAAAGTACCGCAAATCGGGAGGAATCGTTATATTGGGGCTATGTTGAAAATTGTTCATGCAGATGTGTGGTGACCACTACAACCTTCAAATGTCAAATTACAGTTAGTTCGGTAAAAAATTGTAGCTAAAATTGCCAAATTACTGAAAATCGGGAGGTACCGTTATATGGGAGTTATATCCAAACATGCACCTATGTTGACAATTTTTGGTGAAGAGGTGCTGTGACCACTAAGAACTTCAAATGTCAAATTACTGCTAGTTCGGTTCAATATTGTAGCTAAAATCATCAAATTCCTGAAAATCTGGAGGTACCGTTATATGCGGGCTTTATCCATACCTGAACCTTTCTTGACAATTTTTGGTGGAGAGGTGTGGTGACCACTAAGAACTTCAAATGTCAAATGTTCAAATTACAGCTAATTTGGTTAAAACTTGTAGGTACAATTCTCAAAATACCGAAAATCGGGAGGTACCGTTATATGGGGCTATACAAAAATATGCACCTAAGTTCATAATTTTTTCGAATATAAGTTTTTTGGTCACTAAGAACCCTAAATATCAAATTATAGCTAATTCGGTCTACAAATGTGACTTAAAACGTCAAAATACCTGAAATCGGGAGGTAGCGTTATATGGGGGCTATTCCAAAACATGGACCTATGTCCACTAGTTTTGTTATATAAGTTTATTGACACTTAAGAACCCTAAATGTCAAATTATAGTTAAATCGGTCTGAAAATGTAGCTAAAACGTCAAAATACCGTAAATCAGAGGGGTACGGTTATATGGGGGCTATACCAAAACGTGGACCGATATAGCCCATCATCGAACTTGACCTGCCTGCAAACAAAAGACTTTATAGGGAAAAACAAACGGAAAAACAAACTTAATATACCCTCCATACTATGGCGGAGGGTATAAAAATTGCGAGTTGTATTTTGATTTTAACAGACGAACATGGTTATATTGATTAAGAATCGTACCCTGATCAAGAATATATATTCTTTATAGAGTCTCTGATGAATATTTTGTGTGTTAAAAACATAATGACAAATTTAATTATACCCAACTCCCGCAAACGTTTTAAGGACCATGATCTTGCCAGTCTGCATCTTGAATCTTCGATTTTTTTATAAAGAAGGTGCAGTTACGAACTGGCGGATATTGTACTTGTAAAGTACTTAGCCGATATTACTGCCATACAGGAAATACCAGATATTGGAAAAGGTGTCACAACAGTCCACGCACTGTGTTATAGTGCCAATAGATAAAGTATGAGTCTGGTTGCAGATTTGTAGTTAGTCGCAGGTTAAAACATTTGGACTTCTGAATGAAAGACTTGCTACAATTCGTATAAAAGCTAAATTTTTCAGTTTTATTTTGTTCTCATGATCGCACTGAAGACAAGGGCGAATAGACCATAGATGTATTTTACGAGCGTTTAGAAGAAAGATATGACCGTCGCCCTGCCCATGTCATTAAAATGATTCTAGGCGGTTTAATGCCAAAATTGGAAAGGAGAATACCTTTGGCCCAAAAGTCGCGACATTTTGTATCAGCAGTGAAACATCTGACAACGGAATGAGGCGAACAGACTTCCCAGCGGCAAAAACCAAGGTAATTCGCGCATACATACCCGATTGATCATTGCAAATAAAGTACGAACAGGCACAATACTAAAGGTGGACATCGGTAAGCTGTAATCGCAACAGACAGCCATACCATATTCCACTCAACTGGTCCGATTGCTTAATGAAAGCACTCCTCGTTCCAATAACATAATGAATGTGCAGCAGCAATAACGAAGTCTGAAAATTGTACCAAAGAGTGAAGCATCAAACTGATGGCTTTGGTACAGGCACATCCTCCTGTAGAGACCAGCAAGGTAATTTGGTAACTGATACAGATAGTGTGTTCATAATAGGGAAAGAATATTTTTCAAGCCTGTTGGTATCCAATAGCAGCGAAGACGATAAAGATACCACAGATCCAATCGCAGAAGATGGGATTGAATGTATACCGCCCGGCCAAGATGAGGTAAAGACAACAATAAATCGGCTGAAGAATAAGTAGGCAGCATGAGTCGATGGCTTACCAGCCGAGCTGTTCAACCTCCGACCAACTACAAATCCCCAACCAAGCTTATGCTTTATGTCATGGCAGCTATAATACAGTGCGTGACCTTTAGATGTTGTTGTGACGCCGCGGCGACATGTTGTCGGCATAAGCAAGTAACATATGGCTGTTCGTGTACATTGTTCCACCTCTTTTGACCTTCGCGTCTGGTATGACACTTTCCAGCAAGATGTTGAAGAGATCACACGACAGGTAATAATCTCCTCGGAGTGATTCTTTCCTATTTTAACTGTGGGCCGAGTATCAGTTAATGTCATTCTACAAAGCCGAATGATGGTGCTAGATGCCAGTTGGTGCTAACTAGCTGAAGCATACACCTTATCAGCGTGTCGCCTCCGGTTTTGAACAGCTGGGCTGGTAGACCATCGGCTCCTGCTGCCTTATACATTTTCTGCCGATTTATTGCTGTCTTTACCTCATCTTGGAGAGAGGTGTGGTGACCACTAAGAACTTCAAATGTCAAATGTTCAAATTACAGCTAATTTGGTTAAAACTTGTAGGTACAATTCTCAAAATACCGAAAATCGGGAGGTACCGTTATATGGGGCTATACAAAAATATGCACCTAAGTTCATAATTTTTTCGAATATAAGTTTTTTGGTCACTAAGAACCCTAAATATCAAATTATAGCTAATTCGGTCTACAAATGTGACTTAAAACGTCAAAATACCTGAAATCGGGAGGTAGCGTTATATGGGGGCTATTCCAAAACATGGACCTATGTCCACTAGTTTTGTTATATAAGTTTATTGACACTTAAGAACCCTAAATGTCAAATTATAGTTAAATCGGTCTGAAAATGTAGCTAAAACGTCAAAATACCGTAAATCAGAGGGGTACGGTTATATGGGGGCTATACCAAAACGTGGACCGATATAGCCCATCATCGAACTTGACCTGCCTGCAAACAAAAGACTTTATAGGGAAAAACAAACGGAAAAACAAACTTAATATACCCTCCATACTATGGCGGAGGGTATAAAAATTGCGAGTTGTATTTTGATTTTAACAGACGAACATGGTTATATTGATTAAGAATCGTACCCTGATCAAGAATATATATTCTTTATAGAGTCTCTGATGAATATTTTGTGTGTTAAAAACATAATGACAAATTTAATTATACCCAACTCCCGCAAACGTTTTAAGGACCATGATCTTGCCAGTCTGCATCTTGAATCTTCGATTTTTTTATAAAGAAGGTGCAGTTACGAACTGGCGGATATTGTACTTGTAAAGTACTTAGCCGATATTACTGCCATACAGGAAATACCAGATATTGGAAAAGGTGTCACAACAGTCCACGCACTGTGTTATAGTGCCAATAGATAAAGTATGAGTCTGGTTGCAGATTTGTAGTTAGTCGCAGGTTAAAACATTTGGACTTCTGAATGAAAGACTTGCTACAATTCGTATAAAAGCTAAATTTTTCAGTTTTATTTTGTTCTCATGATCGCACTGAAGACAAGGGCGAATAGACCATAGATGTATTTTACGAGCGTTTAGAAGAAAGATATGTCCGTCGCCCTGCCCATGTCATTAAAATGATTCTAGGCGGTTTAATGCCAAAATTGGAAAGGAGAATACCTTTGGCCCAAAAGTCGCGACATTTTGTATCAGCAGTGAAACATCTGACAACGGAATGAGGCGAACAGACTTCCCAGCGGCAAAAACCAAGGTAATTCGCGCATACATACCCGATTGATCATTGCAAATAAAGTACGAACAGGCACAATACTAAAGGTGGACATCGGTAAGCTGTAATCGCAACAGACAGCCATACCATATTCCACTCAACTGGTCCGATTGCTTAATGAAAGCACTCCTCGTTCCAATAACATAATGAATGTGCAGCAGCAATAACGAAGTCTGAAAATTGTACCAAAGAGTGAAGCATCAAACTGATGGCTTTGGTACAGGCACATCCTCCTGTAGAGACCAGCAAGGTAATTTGGTAACTGATACAGATAGTGTGTTCATAATAGGGAAAGAATATTTTTCAAGCCTGTTGGTATCCAATAGCAGCGAAGACGATAAAGATACCACAGATCCAATCGCAGAAGATGGGATTGAATGTATACCGCCCGGCCAAGATGAGGTAAAGACAACAATAAATCGGCTGAAGAATAAGTAGGCAGCATGAGTCGATGGCTTACCAGCCGAGCTGTTCAACCTCCGACCAACTACAAATCCCCAACCAAGCTTATGCTTTATGTCATGGCAGCTATAATACAGTGCGTGACCTTTAGATGTTGTTGTGACGCCGCGGCGACATGTTGTCGGCATAAGCAAGTAACATATGGCTGTTCGTGTACATTGTTCCACCTCTTTTGACCTTCGCGTCTGGTATGACACTTTCCAGCAAGATGTTGAAGAGATCACACGACAGGTAATAATCTCCTCGGAGTGATTCTTTCCTATTTTAACTGTGGGCCGAGTATCAGTTAATGTCATTCTACAAAGCCGAATGATGGTGCTAGATGCCAGTTGGTGCTAACTAGCTGAAGCATACACCTTATCAGCGTGTCGCCTCCGGTTTTGAACAGCTGGGCTGGTAGACCATCGGCTCCTGCTGCCTTATACATTTTCTGCCGATTTATTGCTGTCTTTACCTCATCTTGGCCGGGCGGTATACCAATAGTTTGGAAAAATGAGCACACTATCTGTATCAGTTACCAAATTACCTTGCTGGTCTCTATAGGAGGATGTGCCTGTACCAAAGCCATCAGTTTGATGTTTCACTCTTTGGTAGAATTTTCGGACTTCATTCTGGCTCCTGTACATTTCGATTTTTTCACCCTCCCGCCTTTCCCCTTCTCACTTTTTCCTGCGGAAAAGACGTTTCTCCTTTCTCCTTTTCTCCCGATACCTGCGCTACGCGTGGCTACTGATTGTAGAGTAGCCCTATATGCCGCATTTTTCTCTTCGGTAGCAGCACGACAGGCCTGGTCATACCATGGATTCCTTGGTGGAGGTCTCTGGTATCCATGTATGGATTTTGCGGCTGTTTGCATGGAGTGGGCAATATTTTGCCATTGTGCAGATATGTTATCGGGGCGAGGAGTGCTTTCATTAAGCAATTGGGCTAGTTGAGTGGAATATGCTGTGGCTATCTGTTGTGTTTGCAGCTTACCGATGTCCAACTTCCGCGTTGTATCTGTTCGTGCTTTATTTGCAACGTTTAGACGTGTACGTACCTTTGCTGCAACAAGGTAGTGGTCCGAATCAATGTCTGCTCCTCGGAACGATCGTACATCCAACACGCTCGATGAATGTCTTTCATCTATCTCTACATGATCAATTTGATTTCTTGTTCTTTGATCTGGCGACAGCCAGGTGCCTTTATGAATATCGAGATGCTTAATTCTGGTACTGCTAACCACCAGAGATGCTTTGCAGCTGCAAAGTCTATCAGCCTCATAACATTGTCAGATGTTTCACTGTGGAGACTAAATTTCCCGACTGTGGGAATAATAATGTTAGAATAATTTTAATGGCATGGGCAGGCAAAATATATCTTTGGTCTGTTTGTCTTGTCTTCAGTGGGAGCATGAGCGCAAATAAAGCTAATGTTGAAGAATTTTGCTTTTAATCGAATTGCAGTGAGTCTTCCATTCACTGGGGTGAAGCTGGAGACCAGACGTTTTAACCTCCGACCAACTACAAATCCGCAACCAAACTCATGCTTTGAGTCATGGCAACTATAATACAGTGCGTCACATTTAGACGTTGTTGTGACGCCGCATTTCCCAATCCATCGTATTTCCTGTATGGCAGTAATGTCGGCCTTGTACTTTCCAAGTACATCTGCCAATGCGTAAACTGCACATTCTCTATAAAGTTGCAAGCATTCCAAGTGCAGATACGCAGATCATGGTCATAAAATGTTTGCGGGGTTCGTTAACTTTAGAGGGGTTTGTTTTTTTTCCTTCGTTTTTTCATAGTAGGCTGCTTTTTCTAGGGGAGGGTTACTAACCCGACGCCCAAACCCAAGTTTTTAACGTTCTTATGGGTGAACGCGCGGCACATGTTAGCTCACTACCTTTAACGGGTGTTAAAGGCAGCTCGCCAGGTGACACCACGGGGAGGCCAGTGTCCACTTTAGATGAGAGAGGGACCAATATAAATCCCGGGCTTTGTCATGTTAACGCCGGTGAGTACCGTATTTTCCATCCCCTACGTATGGTCGCAAGTGATTATTTTAATGCGTTACAAACGGGAAAACAAACTTAATATACCCTCCATACTATGGTGGAGGGCCGAATATAGACATATACATACATAGCAATATTCAAATCTATAGTCTATGGGTTAGAAAGTGGTGTTCTCTAATTTTTAGCCGAATCGGACAATAAATGCAACCTGTTCATTGCGAACGGACGGACATGTATAAATCGATTGATAAAGTATACATAGAATCACTTTATCAATCGATTTATGCATATCCCTAAAAGGCACTATGGGTCTATTTCCTTTCCTTATGCATGTTACATACAAATGCCCAAAGACATAATACCCCTTACCACAGTGTGGTGTAGGGTATAAAAAATATAGCAAAAGGCGTCAAGCTTTCCAATATTGTATTTATTGGCTTCTATTATAAACGATTGACTGAAGATATCCCCTGACCTTCTGATTTTATAAGAGGAAAGAATAAAGTCACTGGTTGTCAAGGCAGCTAACAAAATGTAATCAAATGTCTGTCCGATAAAAGTAATTTCCTTTTTGTCATTAACTAATTAAACAATTAGCCAATGAATAATAAACCACATTTACAGATAAACATATTTAACAAAGAGGCAGTTTAGGCCCACACATTCTAAGAATGGTAAAAACGTTTAGTTCTCGTCACAAAAATCTACTTATAGCCGTTTTTTCGGATCACTAAGCTATAAATCAATCCACCATCATGTTACAGCATTTTTGGTTTCACGCAATTTGCGTTTTTTGTATTATAACGAGTAGCATTAATTTCCGTTTAGATTTGAAAAATCGTCGAGTAAAAAAGCCAAGCCGTTTTGTGAAAATCGTTGTCTACATACCAATCATAATTGTAATTTTATGTTATCCGGTCGTCATCTGGACAATACAAGGAAAATCTCATTTATATTTAACAAACCCAGTTATCATTTGTGCCAATAACACAACAACAGTTTTACGGCTTGCATTGCCTGTAATTGTACTCTTGACAATGCACAAAAGGGATAAAAAATTGCAAAACTGGATGGAGAACATTTTTAAAATACAAAGAGAATATTTTGATTGTTTGCCGCCGAACAGCACAAACTCGAGTGGCAAAGATATTTCTGCACGCAAATGGTTGTATTTAAGTAGCATCATAGCTGTCATTCACTTTTCCATTGAGACAATTATGGGTTATGATAATCCTGAAATAGAAATGTATCCATTGATTTCTTTGATGACGTTTCAGCATACCTATATGTTAGTACATTCCGGTTTGCTGTGTTATTTACGAGAATGTTTTTCCATTCTGAATTCTCGATTAGCCCAGAGAAGCATCGATCCCTTTATGACTCGGATATATCATCAATTGCGTGGCATGTATGAGGAATTGAATCGAATACATGGTATTAGTATGTTGGGAATAATTGCGTGCTTGCTACTCTCCAATTCTATGGTGGGCTACATCTCCTTTGTTATGTTTATGTTACCCGATGTCGATAAAGCCAGTTATCGATTTCTGTTTGGCAGCAAATTCTATGTTTTCCTATTGATCCATTGGTATAACTATTTTATGCTCTGTCACAGTGTTGAGACGACCATAAAAGAATTCGATTTAATTCTCTATGAATATTCCACAAATGAGGACAAAGAAATTGAAAAGGAGGTAAGGCATTTATAATCTTTTTTTTTTTAAATTCCTTGAATAGAAATTTTTAATCTTATTATTATTTGTTTTTCTTTTTCAGTTGGAATTGTTGGTCTTTAGCCGTTGTTTGCATGAGCCATCCGTTAAGTTTTGTGGCATAATCGAAATAAATAGAAGTTCTCTATTTTGTATTTTGGCCACAACTGTTTCATACATTATAACCCTAATACAGCTGGATTATGTTAATTTAAAATGAATGTAAATTGCAAAAACTAACAATTTTTGAATAAAACAATATTGTTGTTATAATAGTCAAATATTAATGAAAATTTTAATTAAAAATTAAAAAAATATATCTCGAATTACCACACACAGAATGGACACTGTTAAGTTCGATGGGGTGTTTCCCTTTTTTTGTAATTGTTTGACGAACAGTTTGTTCTTTTTCACTTTACCTCGTTGGGTTTTGTTATGATGCCGATAGAAATAAAATGACCACAAACACTTTGTCCTTTTTATTAGTTTATTTGACAAGTTTATTTATACTTTTAATACACTACACTTTTTCAAGCAATATTTTTGGGCGACAGTATGGAGCGATTGCTACGTTCAACTTCTTTTTAACAAAACTTTTGTGAGAGGGATATGCTAAGTTTACATTTACGAAATCCACTCGATTTCAACTGTCAATTCCATAGCTCAAACGTCAAATGAAATCTCATCTGGATTTCATTTGACGTTTATCCTATGGATTTGACAGTTGAAATCGAGTGTTCAAGTTGACAAATGTAATTTATAAACGGTAGCTCGCGCTACCATATCGCCGCCCATGCGCATATGTGCATCTTCAAGAGATAATTGATGATTGAAAATTATAAAAAGATAAAGGTAGAAAACTAAAAGATAAAGTTCTACAATGTGACTTCAATTAGAACTATAAGTTACATATTAGATAATGGAATGTATTAGAATGAGCAAGTTTTTTTTTGTTTTTGTTTTGTTTTTAATACAAATTATTTCATGGTTTTTAATGTGATAAAAAGGAACTTTAATCAAAGTATATTAACTTAAACAAATACTTCAAGTATGAGATCAATGATTAATAAAAATAAAATTTAATGTTAATTCATAAATATTTGGGGCCACAGAAACTTGAGGGCTACTGAATAGTCAACTTATCTTTTTGTTCATTTATTCTGTTTCTCCTTGCGGGGATTCTGTTCGCATTGACCTTCTCCAAAGAACACTGGCCCAAATGCTGTGTGGTGTATCAACACTTGACCGGCATGACCAATTACGTTACCCTTGAAAACTTGTGAGCCGACTTCCGATCCAAGCACCAAATTATTCGGAAGTGGTATATGCCAACGTGGATCGGCCAGAGTCGATCTAAAAACGCAGTCTTTGGAGTCTCGGCATACTTAGTGTCTTCGATGGCGCAACGGACATATATGTACGTGATCCCGGTCAAACATTCGATGACGTAGGCGGACGGATGTATAACCTCTGCTTATTTCGCATTTATATCTTTCAGCTGCTTCTAGTGTTATGGCCGAAGTCTTCCGGGTTGGATCAATGACCACTCTGATGGTTTTGTTATAATTGGTCTCATCTGGGTATAGGCGAACTAACGCTGTCATTGGAAACCAAATACTTCCAGGAGAGACGGGATGCAAAAGAGAGTTGTGGTCACTCCGGCGTCTCATACACCGTGAGCCACTTTAACAATCCTTGCGTTGGTGGGATTGCGCCAAGCAATTTGCGCATAAGCGAAGTTGGTCGACCTTCAATCGTCGACGTCCTATGTCCAACGCCAAGAAACGGGTACAATCCCGTATGGCATGGAATCTTGTACACACGGGGCAGGGATACCGTTTGTTGAAATTTGACATCTATTAATGGAATAAACAAATGGAATTAGCTGTTGTATGAGGAGGATGAAATGAAGAAATGAAATAGTAGTTTAGTGGTCAGAAAGTTGCTCTTTATTAGAAGAATCGCGTGGTAGTAGGACCATCTTGTGAACGGGCCTGGTAATTTTACCATTTTGTGTCTTAAGCTCCGCAACTCTTACTCGGTCATCCGAGCCATGAAATACCTTAATTACTCTGCCTAGACGCCACTCATTGGGATGTAATGGCTCATTTTTAATAACAACTAAGTTATTTACTCGTACGTCATCTTGAGGACATTTCCATTTATTACGTTTATTAAGTTCCCTAAGGTATTCCTCTTTCCATCGACGGCAAAACTCATGCTGGAGGGCCTTAAGTTTACGCCAACGATTCAAAATACTATCGACCGGAGCCACTTCTTCTGGTTCTGCGGGAGTTAAAATTGGGGCTCCTATTAGAAAATGCCCGGGAGTCAGGGCCGATAAATCTTCAACTTCGTCCGAGAGAGCAGCCAAAGGCCGCGAATTAAGACACTCCTCAATGGTGGCAAGTAGAGTCGAGAATTCTTCAAACGTATGCTTTATTTGACCGCTAACCTTCTTTAAGTGCATCTTAAAATTTTTAACTCCCGCCTCCCATAGTCCTCCCATATGAGGCGCAGCGGCGGGAATAAAGTGCCACGAAAGTTTCTGATAACCATATTTTGCTATCACATCTTCTCTGACTTCTTTGATTAAGGCTAGAAAACTCACATCAATTTGCCTTGCAGCGCCTACAAAGTTCCTGCCATTGTCGGAGAAAATTTGACTTGGACAACCTCGGCGAGACACAAAGCGAGCTAACGCTGCCATAAATGCTGGTGTGGACAGATCTGAAACCGCTTCTAAATGTATGGCCTTTGTAGCGAAGAATACAAAGAGACATACGTACCCTTTTGTGATACGACAGTACCTTCCAGTGAAACTTTTCAACACAAACGGTCCTGCGAAGTCAATACCCTTATTAGTAAACGGGCGACTGAATCGGGTTCGCTCTTCAGGCAGAGGAGCCATTATCTGTCCTTGGAACTTCTTATTATATAAGACACACTCCTTACAATTTCTTATATAGAACTTAACTAAGTTCTTTGCTTTAAGTATCCAGCATTCAAGTCTTATAGTGTTTAACACTAATCTAAGTCCACCATGCAATACCATTTTGTGGATAAAATCTACATACAAAAACGCCAGTTTGCTATTATATGCGAGTATAATAGGGTGTCTTTCACTGTAACTTATACTGGTAGTGGAACCAAGTCGCCCATTTGCCCTAAGTATCACATGTTTGTCCAAAAAAGGAGTTAATGTCAATAAAGGACTACTAGATGGGAGCATCTTCTTTTGTGTGAGGCATTTAATTTCCTCAGGAAAATGTCGAACTTGTGATAGATAGAAAAGACGATTTCGGGCAAAGGTAAGTTCTTCAGCCGATAGCCTCAATCCTTTTGAGCCACTAGATCCTACCTTCTTTAGGCGATGAAAGAATCTAAAGATGTAAGCCAATACATGGATAGTCATTGAGAGCGAAGAAAATCTTTCAAAAATATCAAACGGTTTAACATCAGTCTTTTTGATCGAGGGTTTACTTTTTATTTTTCTAGTGGTGAAACATTTGGATTGCAACTTCTTATGTGCTGATGTTTTATGTATTGTGCTTTTATTTTTAGACCTTTTAATGTTTAACCTTTTCTTCGATCTAGCACCATGAACATGGACTTGTTTTTCTTCTTCTCTCGTTTCATAGTGTTGGGTTGACATGGGCCACATAGATTTTTCTTTACTTCCCTCTCGATGGTATGGGCATTGGTAACACTGCATTCCGCTTAAGCCTGTTCCTCCTGATTGGGCACAGTCTTCGTTCCGTAGTGGTGGCAACCGATTTAGATGTTCCCCCTTCGCCATCAGCTTTGTAATTTCGCTCCTCTGGACGTCGTTGCTTTCTCTACAGGGATCGCGACGTTTCCGTGGTCACCCTCCTAAGGGCCACCTGGTCTTCATCGGACTTGTCCTTCCTTGCTGTACGGCCGATGTTCCTTTCATCGACGTACATCTTCGCTGTTTCATCCTGGTTGCGGGACTTTTCAGCTTTCCTACAGACCAATTGTCGGCGGCTTCCACCTTCAGCGTATGGACATTTACAGCGATCTCATCCCTTTCACCAAATGCGGTCTAATAATGGACTTTGTTGCACCGGTGTCCAATGTCAAGGTACGCAATACACCATTGAAGCCTTAAACAGTTAAGTTGTGATTCTTATGATGGACTATGGCTATAGAAATTGTGGGACCTTCGTTTTCTTCCTCTGCCAGCGGCCTATCGTAATTCACTTATTTGATTCACCTGATGTCTCTCTTTCCAGATTTTTGGCCACCGGTTGGTCGTCGCTTTTTGAAGGCGGTGAGACGGATCTGGGCCCTGCTTGTCGCAATCTGCATTCTCGGTCCATGTGTCCAGTTTTCCGACAGTTATAACAAGTTTTTTTCGTTCTAGCAGCCCCTCGTTTCACATGCATTAATGCATCTTTCAGCAGGTCGACAACGGTCCGGGAATTGTTGTCCTCAACTTCCAGCCTCCGCCTCGCGGTTTCTTGGGCCAGCGCAAATGACACGGTTTCTGCAAATGTTCCCATCGTTGCCGCATACGTCGCAAATTTTATCTCTGGATCACGAATACCACTAGCAAATGTCTCAATCTTTATGCGGTCCAACAATGGATGTATCTCCGGGATATGCCAACTGTGCCAACCGCTCTACTTCAGCCGCAAAATCTTGTAAGGTCTCATTTGGCTTCTGGACTCTTCCCCTCAGTTCCATTCGGTAGATCTCTTGCTTGTGTTCACTACCGTACTAGTAGCGAGAAATCAGCATCTGGAATCAAATGATTATATAATGTAGTAAATAGGTACATCCATATTTCAAATATATATATTTATGTATGTATATGAAAAATGTATTGATGTAATTACCAATATTAAATGCGATTTCTTCCTTGTCCAATAAAATAATTCCATTCACCTTTTTGATTCAATTATAAAATATATTGGACATTTAATTTACTAAAAAGCACAATTTCTATAAGAATAGACAAAACAATGATTTATTCCCTCACTTTACCGTCTTTAATCAACGATTGTCTGTCTCTAGAACACTGAAGAAAAAACATTAATACCATTTTTTTTTCTTTTCCTCTTCGCTTGCTACGTTGGTTAACAACAACAAAACACGCATACACATCGCAAAATTTCTGTGTCTCCTATTACACCATACACACAGATCTTTATTATAAACCTGCATTTCGCAGCCGCGAGAGCCCTGTTGTTGCTCTCTTTGGCAAACATCCACTCTCCACCCATGAAAAATATGTTCTAACATAAAAAATATGTTGGTACCCAAACATATAAAATTGAGATATGTTACAAAATGGGCAGTTCGGAAACTTCTTAGCCACAAAAAGGGCGGTATAAACAGAAAAAAGTTAAGTGTTTTGGAAACTTCCATCTCTGTTATGAACGCATGTTAAATTTTGTTTCGATCTGGCAATTCCTTCATATAGAAACAGGTGTTCAAAAAAGACGCATCCGCAATTTTTTTACAATGGAAAAATTAGAAATACGTGCTGTCATTAAATATTTACATAAAAAAGGTTTATCGGGACAAGAAATCCATAATGATATGGTGAATGTTTTAGGTGAAAGTGCTCCTTCATATGCAACAGTAAAAAATTGGGTTGCTGAATTTAAACAACAACAACAACAGAAATTGTAGCCAAAGTGCATGATATGGTATTAAATGATCGACCAATAAAAGCGCGTGAAATTGCTAATATCATGGGCATCTCAAATGATCGAGTCCATTTAATTTTGCTTGAAGAACTACAGATGAAAAAGCTTTCTGCAAGATGGGTGCCGCATTTGTTAACAGTCGATCAAAAACGCATAACAATGAACATTTCTCAAGCTTGTTTGGATCGTTTTAAGCGAAATAAAATGGATTTTAAGCGTCGTTTCATAACTGTTGATGAGACATGGATCCACCACTATACTCCAGAGACAAAAGAACAATCCAAACAATGGACTGAAGGTGGAGGAAGTTCCCCAAAGAAGGCAAAACAATTCAATCGGCTGGTAAGGTTATGGCAACGGGTTTTTGGGACTTCAAAGGTATTTTATTAATAGACTATCTGCAAAAGGGTAAAACAACAAATTCACCATAAATGCACCAGCGCACAAGAGTGTTTTAACAATGGCTAAAATCAACGATTAAAGTACGAGTTGCTTGACCTCCCACCTTATTCTCCTGATTTAGCTCCAAGTGACATTTACTTGTTCCCAAATCTAAAAAAATCCTTGCTGGCAAGCGTTTTACCTCAAATGAAGATGCAATTACAGTTGTAAACCACTATTTTGAAGACCTTGAGGAAAACTATTTTAATCAAGGGATAGAATTGCTAGAAAAGCGTTGGACTAAGTGTATTGAAGTTTCAGGAGATTATATTGAAAAATAAAAATATTTTTGAAAAACTAACTATTCTCTTTCATTGATAGGCTAAGAAGTTTCCGAGCCGCCCTCGTAGTTTGACACATTTGTTAGTAGGCCAATTTTCGTCCAAATTTCCTTAAAATCGGGTATATATAGCGTGTTTGGTGAATCAAATACATGAAATTGAACGAAAATACAGTCGGACCTAGATTATCCGTGATGGCCGGGACCGGAGGCATTACGGTTAATCGATTTTCCCGGATAATGGAGGCAATCCTTTTATGCAGTTTTTGAACATATTTTTAAATAAAAATGGCATAATATTGTACAATAATATGAAAATATGAATTTTTTATTAAATTTGTTACGGCAATCCACCAAAGATTAGAAGGATACATAATATCATTATCATCCAATTCATCTGAATTGACTTTGTCCCATGGTTTTTGTGATACCATACATGCACAAATTGTGTAATACGGGAGAATTTCCAGTTTTCGTTTGTTTACCTTTTGTTTGCTTAACCAAATTAATTGGAAAGTGTGTTTTTACTCCCGGGTAATGAAGTTTATAACGTATAATAGAAGAAATGGAAAAAAGTCCAACACTTCTTTTCTATCACGGATAATAGAGGTTCCCGGATAATCGATTCACGGATAATCGAGGTTCAACTGTACATATATATGGGAGCTATATCCAAATCTGAACCGATTTAAAAATAATTTGGCAAATTTATTTATAGACCAAATTCCTCCACACACCCAAAATTTGAAGACATTATCTGTTACCGTTCTATAGATATTTGCATAAAAATCTAAATTGTTTGGATGTACACGCCAGGGACGTAAGCAGGGGGGGAAGCACGGCATCTGAATTTTTCCTATCAGTATTTGTAGCTGAAAACAACCGTAAACGAAATTAATGCTCAAACTTTGGTTATTTGGTATTGTATTAAAATCTGATGTTATTTGTATTGTATATCACGGTGCTCTTGAAACAACTTTAAACGAATGAAGCTTACACCTGGGGTCATAGATGACAAAAAAATAAAAAAAAACGCATTTTTAGGGTATTTCAGGTTTTGACCGTTTTGCAGGAAAACCACAAGCCCTATCCAAATGGAACTAAAAAAATGTTTTAGCAGTGAAAACTGTTTTTGAGATATAGAAATTCAAATTCAATGTCATGACTGCAATTTCCCAAACCATTATAACTCGAGTATAGATCGATTCACTTGAAGTCTTGTTTACAGCGATATTGTATGGACTATATCAGTCTATCCTTTCAGGTATCGTGTGTACAAAAGTGCAAAACTTTTGCGCTTTTATCGAAGTCACATTTTTGATCATTCCCAGCAAAATGTTTGTAGCCAAAGAAGTAGTTGAATCATGAGTGCAAGTGATTTCGTACTACATCTTTTTACGTGAAATAAGTCTTGCTTTTTACAAGGGCATGGTGCAGTGAGGATACTGTCTAATTTGCTTCTTAAGCACACATTTTGCATTAGTTCTTTGTAGTGAATAAATATACATTCCATGGAAAATATTTTGAATTGATTTTTCGATTCATATAAAAATTGATTCGCAAGCGTGCATTTTAAGGATATGTGAGAAGTTAAAATCTAATAAGCGCGGATTTTTCATTGATTTAAGACCTCAGGGACATTTGGAAAAGAGTATTTAAAAGTGTTGTGGTTGCTTCTAATTAATATTTATGGTCTCTTTCTCTAATTTCTTTCAAATTACTAACAAACTCATGTTTTTGTAGAACATTTTTGTTTGAAAAAAAAAACAGTTGTTTGATAATAGTTCGATAGTCTTAATGAAATTGAAATATAATGAATATAAAACAATGGAATATCACAAATAATCATTTTAAAAAGCGACTGAGTGCAAATAAATATCAAATAATTTTATTCTAGAAAGTTAGCATTTATTACTTAAAAATACCCAAAAACATTTTAAAACGCTTCTTGCATAGAGTCATGCAAAATAGGTGATACACATCTAAAATTGATTGCATCCTAGCTGCACCATGCCCTTGTAAAAATCATGACTTCTTTCACTTAAAAAGACATAGTTACTGCACTCATGATTTAACTAATTTAGGCTACAAACAAATATACAGTCTGATATTTCTTGTTCTTGTTCTTTACAGAACAAAAATTGGCTATGTAGTCCGTATTCTATATGCCTATTAGAATGGAGCGATTTGAACACCATCACGGGCGGCTGGAGTTTCTGATTCTTGGGATTGTACTGAGCAAAAAAGTCAACTAGACCATATGTCTACGGTGAAAATCGAGCCCCCGGATTTTGACTTGAAGTTTTTATTCAAGGATTTTTGGATATTTTGGTAAAGAACAACCAAACCACTGAGATTTTCGATCCAACATAAAGACAACAATTGTAGCCAAGACAATAAAAAAGAACTCTCTAGTACATCGCAAAAGCATTGGAACGCTCCTTCAGGCAGTTATGGCCTCGAGAAGGTGCTCAGTTTTCGTAAAATATCGATAAATGACACTGTGCTACAAAATGGGACACAAATTCAGTGGGTGAAAAATCCTTTTTGTAGATGAAAGCCCTTTGTGAGTGTATTAAGAACCCAAAAGGAAATTTTCACCATAGGTCAAGTTTCCGAGATCTTGCGTGATTAATGGTTTAATTTTGGACCCTTAATTTGTGAGAAAATAGCTTTATATCTCTCTAAAACTTTATTGCCATTTTGACATTACATGTCTTCAGTCAAATTGAATGGTGAATCTTTTTGTAGAATATTTCATCCCTCTAACTCCATTCCATTTATGTCCTTTTCGTCCTTTATTTTTTGAACAGTAGTAAAAGTACCACAAGACGAGATTTTACAGCATCCAAATATTCTACAAAAATGTTGTTCAGAAGATTTTAGGTACGGTTCTCATTGATGACCAATCGTTATTTCCCCGTTTTCATGGTCCTTTTTGACATTTCTGCGGTTTTTGTTCAGAAAACTATGTTTTGTTTTTATGTATATTCGTTATTGGTCTGCGGTGCTTCTGAAATACTTACCATAAATAGCTCTTGTCATGACCAACACATTAATAAAGAATTATATTAAAGGACAGATTCGGTTATCTAAATTTCTGATATCAAAACCGATTTTGGAACCGGTTTTAAGTAACCGATTAACCGTATATGTATATCATTAAAGCTAATAAAATGGTTAATCAAATGACAGCAAGTAGCTGATTACAACTTTGTTGGTTCCGAAGCTAGAACAAAAAAAAACAGCTTTGATTTTTCAAAATAGTCTGGCTTAATCCCTTTTGTTGTTTTAAAATTTAAAACAACAAGTTTATTAGTGGAGAAGGTTTGGCATTGTTCGCCAAGGGGTAAGGCAAGGAAGACTAGTTTCGATCCACGCCACTGGATCTCATCAGTTCCCTTTGTTTCTTGTTTATGGATATTCTCCACCGAAGTTATTTTTCAATAACTTCTTCAACAAGGAACTTTTTATACCCAAACATCAATCGTCAGCTCGAAGTATAAACGTAAACAAAGAAAACCCTTCAATGAGAAGTTTTTCTTTGGTAACCTAACACAACTCCGACGAAAGTGTTTACGAAACAAAGCAAACCTTCTTCCACTCGTATGTGTCGTTGATTTTTCAACAAATGCACATACCCAAATGCTGTTTGGTAGCTTATATACCAACAACACACAAAACCGTGCCAGTGTTTCTCAAATAGAACATTGGTGGCGTTTATTTAATTGGGATAGCTGTTACAATTTTGATTTTTCAAAATAGTCTGGCTTAATCCCTTTTGTTGTTTTAAAATTTAAAACAACAAGTTTATTAGTGGAGAAGGTTTGGCATTGTTCGCCAAGGGGTCGGAGTTGTGTTAGGTTACCAAAGAAAAACTTCTCATTGAAGGGTTTTTTTTTTTTTACGTTTATACTTCGAGCTGACGATTGATGTTTGGGTATAAAAAGTTCCTTGTTGAAGAAGTTATTGAAAAATAACTTCGGTGGAGAATATCCATAAACAAGAAACAAAGGGAACTGATGAGATCCAGTGGCGTGGATCGAAACTAGTCTTCCTTGCCTTACCCCTTGGCGAACAATGCCAAACCTTCTCCACTAATAAACTTGTTGTTTTAAATTTTAAAACAACAAAAGGGATTAAGCCAGACTATTTTGAAAAATCAAAATTGTAACAGCTATCCCAATTAAATAAACGCCACCAATGTTCTATTTCCAAAAAACAGCTTTCTTAAACCGATTTTGATGTAAAATATCAAATCGCCCCGGCCTAATGCCTATATATGTAGGCAAACCCGACTGCTACTTTTTCTTGTTTTCCAGAAATCAAAAATGATGAATTTTCATAACTTTCCTCCGCTGTGCCGACAGAAGTGATTGGTTGTTGGAAACCATTGATGTATCAGACGGATTTTTCGACTCAACCTATTTTTTTCAGGATATAGCTTAGTTGGCTTTCATTGACTCTATCACTTCTGGTAAAATAGTAAAGCTTTGGTGTTTTTTTTTTTTGCAAGTAACGAATATTATTTTCTTACAATAATACAAAACTTTTTTAATGGCACGGAAATTACTGTGTAATATATGCACTTTAAAGAAGAAACGGCGTTATGTTCGGGTCAAACTGTTTATATCCTCCAAACACAGTATATATCTATTCGACATATTCGCACTTTTTGAATGGAAGTTCTTTCACCAAACGGATTTCCAGAATCCTTATTAGTGAAGATATTTTTAAAACTTATGCCAATAGCCACAACAACACAACACATGGTCGTATGTCTGGTCGTACTGTCCTGAGTATGCTTAGGCTAAACACTGACAAACTTTCCAAAAAATGTCAAATGACGTTTGGCGACACTGCGTGTTGTCTAGACCAACCATATCTTTGTTTGCACCCAAACATATATATCTTAGCACCCAAACATAAATATCTTTGCACCCAAACATATATATGTTTGCACATATATTTGTTTCCACCCAAAAATATATTTGTTTGCAGACCCAAACATATATTATGTTTGGGACTGTTGCAAACATAAATATGTTTGCCGCAAAATATGTTTGGGACATATGTTAGAGAAGCCGTCTTTTTTTGCGTGTACCTCCGATTCTGATGCTATATCTCCGGATCAACGCGGAATTTCAGAAATTTGTATAGCCTATGTTACTTTCAGGCCTTAGCATTTTTAATTAAATAAATTAAATAAGTTATGCTTTTATATAAATAAAATAAAAAAATAAAATAAAATAGAATAAAATAAAACAACTTTTTCCCCATATTCAAAATGCAGTTTTATTAAACACATTCAGAAATTATTTGGGTACCTTTACTTATATTTACATATAAAAGTACGTAAACTTACAATAAATTGTGTCTAAAAACGCAACTCAAAACGTGTAAATTTTAAACACATTTTGCGTAAAACCTTACAACAACAAAGCTGTTGCAAATTACGCATTTTTATGTCGCATCGTTTTGCCTATCGTTAACATTGTGAAATTCAACAGAAAAAATTTAGAGTGACGCTACATATGTACGTCCGATTTTGATGAAATTTGGATTGTCTTACAGAATTCGGTCTAGATTTGGATATATGAATGTAGCTCACATTTATATTTTCGGCCAATTTTACGTATTTGCTGCACCAAACACCTTATATACACTCTAAATTTTTTGCAACAAGATGCGACAAATTTATGCATTTATGGTTGAATATTAATTCACTTTAGACACATATGTAGGTACACAATTTCAGCACACTTTAGGCGCAAAAATCGTATTTCAACAAAACTGTTTAAAATTTTGTGTCGCATCTTGCAATAAGTTTGGAGTGTAATTTCGATTTTGATGACATTTGGAATGTGTGACAGAATTCGGTCAAAAATCGCTTCAGATTGGGTTATAGGTACGGTGACCAACCGTACTCTATTATAGAGGACAGTACTCTATTTTAGGTGTCCGTACTCTATTTTTTCAACGTACTCTATTTGTCCTCTATTTTCATCATATGTACTCTATGTCCTCTATTTTTGATTTGTTTTACAAATACATGTGAATACAAAGGTAATACAATGAAATCCGAGAACCTGGGCAGAAATTTAACCAAATATTGTCGCTGTTGAAATGAAATCAGTCGTTTCATACGCATCGTATAAGGCTTATACAGCGGTCGTATTTTTTTGAAATTTCTTGCACCAATCCGTACGGATTCCATCGATAAGAAACCTTTTTTTTTTGCCAGGTTTTCATGCAGTATGGAATGTTAGCCGGTGAAAGAAATGTCCAAGGATGCCTCTGTCATGGCGATCTTGTATTATCAGTTTACTCACGGCTTCAATGTTTTCTGTCACAATGGCAGTTTTTAGACCACCCTTACTACTTTCTTCGCTGAACAAGCGTTCGCTACGGTTGAATTTATTAAACCAGATTTTCACAGAGCTATGTCAGTAGTCATATGTACAAATTTTTCGGTAAAGTAAATTGAGTTTTTGAAATAGAGCTCTAAGTTTTGTACGGCCAATGAGGACGCCCCTTCCAGAATTAGCGGCAAGTGTCACAGACATAACCATTGTGTCACCTATTCTGACAAATGATGTTGTTTCTCTTGGAAGTACACAGTTTGCCGTAAAATATATTGATTGTTTGGTAGAGAGCGGGAAGGAAAACTCAATTTACTTTACGGCAAACCTTTTACGTGTCTACCAACGTTTCGGAGTCGAGCCATTTTTGTTTCGAGAATAATAGAATTTCGAGAATAATAGAATAATTTCTAATAGCACTCTATACGAATAAAATGATCACAAGTTTCCAACTTTTTCCTATAGGCTGGCCTTTTTCTGAGGCATTCCTTGAAAAGAACATACACAACTACAAAACTTTGTTTGTTTAAAACTTCTACGATTATAATCAAAATACAAGATCACTGAAATTTGAAACTCTGTGTAAGAGGTTCTGAAGTGTGCAGACTTTCGCTCGGGAATATGAAACTCTAATTCGATTGTCATGGAATTTTAAGTTTGCTTTAGAGTATTATTTGGACCCAAAAAGTTCTTTGGATCCAAGTTATTTTTTCGACTTAGTCTCCGACTACAGCATAACTTCTCGACTCCAACTGAGACTACGTAACGCTATTGACTACTGACTATAGGATGTTGCTTCATCGCGTCGTCATCGCGTAGAAAATTGTGAAAAATGGTTGGGCGAAAATGTTCACAAGTAAATTCCATATTTTTTATGCAAATTAATCCTTTAAGTCCTGTAAAAAACGCAATACGTGGTACGTCAAACCGTATTTAGTACGCTTATGCTAGAAACTGTTAAGCTTTTCAATGGTAATGGTAAATGACGTCTGGCATTGTTGTCTAGCCCCGAAACTTATGTAGTAGCCCTCGTATGTGTACTCTATTTCCATCCCAAAATATTGGTCACCGTAGTTATAGGTCACATATACATTTTCGGCCAATTTCTCGTATTTGCTGTACAAAACACGCTATATATGTTTGATTTCGATGAAATATGGAATATGTGATTGAATTCGGTCTAAAAATAAATGTGCCAAATTATATCGAAATCGGTTCAGATTTGGATATATCTCACATTTATATTTTCGGCCGATTTCATGTATTTGCTGCACCAAACACGGTATATATGTCCGATTTTTATGAAATTTTGAATATGGGACTGAATTCGGTGTAGAAATAAATGTAAATGTTTAGTCTAGTAATAAGTGTACCATATTATATCGAAATCAGTTCAGATTTATATATATCTCCCATATATTTTTTACATATTTACAGTGGTGTAGGGTATTATATAAACGGCCCGCCCTACTTTGATCCTTTCCTTACTGGTTTCGTGCACAATAAGTGACCATAAGGAATGTTTGAGGAACAGAATGATTATTTTTTATTTATTAAAAACTATTCAGCATAGACCTATATATCGTAGCTTCAATTCCATACAAACCTCACTACATCAAACAAAAATACATTTATTTAAGGTGCTTATTAAGGTACATTTATTTAAGGTGCTTATTTGTCAATATGTATACCACCACTTGTAATACATTGTAATAGTTCAACATAATGTTTAACTAATTAAAAAACGCTACATTGTCATTCATATCAAATTAACATAATCCAATTGTATTAGGGTTATAATGTATGAAACAGTTTGGGCAAAAATGCAAAATAAAGAACTCCTATTTACATTCAATATACCACAAAAATTAACGGACGAACCATGCAAGGAGCGGCTAAAGATCATCAGTTCCAACTGAAAGCAAATAGAGAATAAAATAATTTATTTTTTACTCATAACTTTCAAAAATAGTGTATAAATACTTCTTTGTCGTTTTCAGTGTCCTCATTTGTTGAATATTCATAGAGAATTAAATCGAATTCTTTAATGGTCGCCTCGACACTGTGACAGAGCATAAAATAAATATACCAATGGATCAAGAGAAACCCGTAGAATTCACTGCCAAAAAGAAATCGATAACTGGATCCATCAACATCGGGTAACATTAACATAACCAAGGAGATGTAGCCAACCATAGAATTGGAGAGTAGTAGACATGTGATTATTCCCAACATAGTAATACCATGTATTCGATTCAATTCCTCATACAAGCCACGCAATTGATGATATATCCGTGTCATACACGGATCGATGTTTCTCTGGGCCAATCGAGAATTCAGAATGGAAAAACATTCGCGTAAATAACACAGCAAGCTGGAATGTACTAACATACAGGTGTGCTGAACCGATAACAAACAAAACAATGGATAAACGTCATACTCATTCACTAAAGAAAAGTAACCAGTCACATTAATTTTCGCAGACTCTACGGAATAGTGTATAACAAATATGGCGCTACTTAAATATAACCATTTGCGTGAAGAAATATCTTTGTGACATGTATTCGTTCAAAATATTCTCTTTGAATTTTCAACATTTTCTCCAAACAAGTTTGCAAATTTGTATTTCTTTGATGGAATGTCACTGTTACCATTGCAAGTAAACCAAGTCGTAAAACTGTTGTTGTATTATTAACGTAAATAACAACGGGATTTGTTATATATAAATGAGATTTTCCAATTGTTTCCCTGATGGTGAAGGGAACACAAAAGATCAAACAAATCATTGGTATGTAGCCGTATATTTTCAGAAAAAGGCGTGGTTTCTTTAATTGACGTTTCTCCAAATCTAAACGAAAATTAATGCAACTCGCGATAATACAAAAAATGACAATTGCGTTAAACCACACACGTTGTAACATGGTGGTGTGTCGTTTTATAACTAAGTGACCCTCAAAGAAACACATTACCGCACTATGAAGAAATTATGTGTTAAATGTTGAAGATTGTTATCTGTGAAATGTTGTTATTTCCTGGCTAATTATGTATTTAAGAAAAGAAAAAGGATACAAATACTTTTTAAACCCTCCCCCATAGTATGGAAGGTATATTAAGTTTGCCTATCTGTTTGTAACACATCGAACTAATCATTTGCGACCATATCTATTTATCTATACTTATAAAAGAGTTCAGTAATGATGACTCACTGATTCACTGACTCACTGACTGACTGACTGATAATCAACGCCCAGACTAAACGGCTGGACTTAGAATCTTGAAATTTTGGGTGAGGGTCACTCATGGTCCGAATAGGTCAGATAAGGCTCGGTTTTTGGAAATTCGAACTAGAACAGTACGAAAAGTACTAAAAGGTACTAAATATGGTACCCTTAGTATTAGGCAAACGCGAAGAGCTAGAATTCTGAAATTTGGAACGAGGTTCACTGATGGAAAGTTAGAAAGGTGTACCAAAGGGTTTTTGGAAATTCTAACTATAAGTGTACGAAAAGTACTAAAAGTTACTAAATTTAGTACCATTTGGTATTTCGTGAACGGATAGAGCTAAAAAAAAATGAAATTTGGAATGAAAATCAAGGTTTAGAAGATAAGTTGATATTAGGAGGTGGTTTTGAAAATGTGTACTCATGTGTACGAATAGTACTAAATAGTACTAAATTTGGTACAATTTGAATTTGGGCGAACCGATAAAGTTGGAATTCTGAAATTTGGAATTAATATTACTGTTGGAGCGTAGGTTTGAGATATGGAGGTAGTCTTCGAAATTCGTACATATGGGTACGGAAGGTACTAAATAGTACCAAATAAGGTACAATTTGGATTTGGAGGAACGGATGGACCTGGAATCCTGAAATTTAGAATTGGGATTACTGTCGGAGTGTAGGATAGAGGTATTTGGGAAATTCGTACTTTTGGGTACGAAAAGTACTAAATGGTACCAAATTTGGTACAATATGAATTTAAGTGATCGGATGGAGTAGGAATAGTGAAATTTGAAATTATGATTACTATTGGAGTGTGGGATTGGGATACTTATGAAAATTTGTACTTACGGCTACGAAAAGTACTATATGGTACCAAATTTGGTACAATTTGGATTTGGGTGATCGGATACATTTGGAATCCTAAAATTGGAAATTAAGATTACTGTTGGAGTGTTGGATAGAGGTAGGTTTGGAAATTCGGACCTATGGGAACAAAAAGTACTAAATGGTACTAAATTTGGTACAGTTTGGATTATGGTGATCGGATGCAGCTGTAATCCTGAAATTTGGAATTAAGATTACTGTTGGCGTGTAGGATTGAGGTAGTTGTGGAAATTCGTACTCATGGGTACGAATAGTACGAAATTTGGTACAATTTGGATTTGAGTGAACGGATATAGCTGGAATCCCGAGATTTGGAATAAGGAGTACTGCTGAAGTGTAGGATTGATAAAGTTTTGGAAATTTTTAGTTATCAGCGGTGAAAGTACTAAATGGTACAAAATTTAGTACAATTTGGATTTCAGTGATAGGATACATTTGGAATCGTGAGATTCGGAATTTAAATTGATGTTGGAGTGTTGATAGAGGTAGGTTTGGAAATTCGTACTTTGGATACGAATAGTACTAAATGGTACCAAATTTGGATTTGAGTTATGGATGTATCTGGAATCCTGAAATTGTTTCAACTTAGCACTGAGGTAGTTTTGAAAATTTTTACTTATGAGTACGAAAAATACTAAATGGTACCAAATCTGGTACAATTTGGATTTGGGTGAACGGGTATAGCTGGAATCCCGAGATTCGGAATAAGGACTACTGTTGGTGTGTAGAATTGATGAAGTTTTTGAAATGCTTAGTTATGGGTACGAAAAGTACTAAATGGTACCAAATTTGGTACAATTTTAATTTGTGTGATCGGATACATTTGGAATTCTGAAATTCGGAATTACGATTACAGTTAGAGTGTCGATAAAAGTAGGTTTGGAAATTCGTACGTTGGATACGAAAATTACTAAATGGTACCAAATTTGGTACAATTTGGATTGCTGTGATTGGATGCAGCTGTAATACTGAAATTTGGAATTAAGATTGAGGAAATTGTGAAAATTCGTACTCATGGGTACGAATAATACTAAGGTATAAAATTTGGTACAATTTGGATTTGGGTGAACGGATATAGCTGAAATCCCGAGATTTGAAATAAGGAGTACTGTTGGAGTGTAGCATTGATAAAGTTGTGGAAATTTTTAGTTATGGGTATGATAAGTACTAAATGGTACTAAATATGGTACAATTTGGATTTCATTGATAGGATACATTTGGAATCGTGAAATTGGGAATTAAAATTGATGTCGGAGTGTTGGTAGAGGTAGGTTTAGAAATTCGTACTTTGGATACGAATAGTACTAAATGGTACCAAATTTGGATTTGAGTGATCGGATATATCTGGAATCCTGAAATTTGGAATTAAGGTTATTGTTTGAACATAGCACTGAGATAGTTTTGACAATTTGTACTTATGGGTACGAAAAGTACTAAATTTGGTACAATTTGAATTTGTATGAACGGATAGAGCTGAAATCCTAAAATGTGGAATTAAGATTACTGTTTAAGTGAAGAAATGAGGTAGTTTTCGAAAACCTTACTTATGGGTACGAAGAGTTCGAAATGATACAGTTTGGAGTTGGATGAACGGATACACCTGAAATCTTGAGATTTAGAATTATGATTACTGTTTTTATTTTGTTTTCAAGTTAGTGTAGGATTGAGACATGTCGTCGAAAAACGTGCTATAAGTGTACTCAATTTGTTGGGTGTAGGGACTGTGCTGGAATCTGTATGTTTTGGATTTAGAGTGAGTATTGCAACGTTTGTCTTTTTGAAAATCGAACTAAAAAGGGACGAACAGTACTAAACAGTAGTAAATATTGATTGAAATTCGCCATTTTCATATTATATATTGTTATTTGTTTTTACACCCTTTCCGCATACGAAGTAGCGGGCACTTTGCTAGTCCTTATATATAAAAGAGCTCAGTGAATGAGTGACTGACATATCATCGTCCAGACGAAACCGCTCAAGCTAGAAATTTTCACTGTGGGTTGCTGTTGGTGTGTAGGGGTGAGATAAGGCTAGGTTTTTGGAAAATCTAACTAGAAAGGTACGAAAAGTACTAAAAGGTATTAAATAGGGCACCCTTTGTATTAGGTAAACGGGAAGAGCTTGACACCGATGGAGAGTAAGAAATATGTGTACCAAATGGTTTTCGGAAATTCTACTTATGAGTGTACGAAAAGTACTAAATGGTACCAAATTTGGTTCAATTCGGATTTGTGAGAACGGATAGAGCTGGAATCCTGAAATTTGGAGTTAAGATTACTGTTGTAGTATAGGATTGAGGTGGTTTTGGAAATTCGTACTTATGTATACGAAAAGTACTGAATGATACTAAATTTGGTACAATTTGGATTTGGTAGCACGGATAGTGATGCAATCATAAAATATGGATTTAAGACTACTGTTGAAATATATGAAAGAAAAGAAAAGCAAACCCCTCTAAAGCTGACGAACCCCGCAAACGTTTTAAGGACCATGATCTGCGAATCTGCACCTGGAATGTTCGCACTCTTTATAGAGAAGGTGCAGTCTTCGCATTGGCAGACGTACTTGAAAAGTACAAGGCCGATATTACTGCCATACAGGAAATACGATGGATTGGGAAAGGCGTCACAACAACACCTAAAGGTGACGCACTGTATTATAGCTGCCATGACGTAAAGCATGAGTTTGGTTGCGGATTCGTAGTTAGTCGGAGACTAAAACAGCTGGTATCCAGCTTCACCCCAGTGAATGAAAGACTTGCTGCAATTCGAATTAAAGCTAAATTCTTCAACATCAGCTTTATTTGCGCTTATGCTCCCACTGAAGAAAAGGACGAACAGACCAAAGATATATTTTACGAGCGCTTAGAAGAAACATATGACCGTTGCCCTGCCCATGACATTAAAATCATTCTAGGCGATTTTAATGCCAAAATTGGAAAGGAGAATATCTTTGGCCCAACAGTCGGGAAATTCAGTATCCACAGTGAAACATCTGACAATGGTATGAGGCTGATAGACTTTGCTGCAAAAAACATGGTAGTTAGCAGTACCAGATTTAATCATGTCGATATTCATAAGGGCACCTGGCTGTCTCCAGATCAAAGAACAAATAATCAAATTGATCATGTTGTAATAGATGGAAGACATTCATCCAGCGTGTTGGATGTACGATCGTTCCGAGGAGCAAACATTGATTCGGACCACTACCTTGTTGCAGCAAAGGTACGTACCCGTCTAAACGTTGCAAATAAAGCACGAACAGACAGAACGCGGAAGTTGCACATCGATAGACTGCAAACACAACAGATAGCCACAGCATATTCCACTCAACTAGCCCAATTGCTTAACGCGAGCACTCCTTGTCCCGATAACATAACAACACAATAGCAACATATTGCCCACTCCATGCAAACAGCCGCAAAATCCATACTTGGATACCAGAGGCCTCCACCAAGGAATCCATGGTATGATCAGGAGTGTCGTGCTGCCACCGAAGAGAAAAATGCGGCATATAGGGCTACTTTACAATCCGTAGCAACGCGTAGCGCACGAGAGAGATACAGGGAGAAAAGGAGAGAGGAGAAACGTCTTTTCCGCAGGAAAAAGAGAGAAATGGAAAAGCGGGAGTGTGAAAAAATCGAGATGTACAGGAGCCAGAATGAAGTGCGAAAATTCTACCAAAGAGTGAAGCATCAAACAGATGGCTTTGGTACAGGCACATCCTCCTGTAGAGACCAGCAAGGTAATCTGGTGACAGATACAGATAGCGTGTTCAGGATATGGAAAGAACATTTTTCAAAACTGTTGGTATCCAATAGCAGCGATGACGACGAAGATACCACAGTCCCAATCCCAGAAGATGGTATTGAATGTATACCGCCCAGCCAAGATGAGGTAAAGACAGCAATAAATCGGCTGAAGAATAATAAGGCAGCAGGAGCCGATGGCTTACCAACCGAGCTGTTCAAAACCGGAGGCGACACGCTGATAAGGTGTATTCATCAGCTAGTTAGCACCATCTGGCAGGAAGAACGAGTACCCGACGATTGGAACCTGAGTATCCTGTGCCCCGTCCACAAGAAGGGAGATAAGACTGTATGCTCTAACTATAGGGACATAAGACTACTCCCTATTGCCTACAAGATCGTGTCAGGGATATTGTGCGAACGACTAAAGCCTATGGTCAACGATATAATTGGACCATACCAATGCGGCTTTAGACCTGGCAAGTCCACCATTGACCAGATATTTACCCTGCGGCAAATCCTGGAGAAGTCCCAAGAGATGCAGATCGACACCTACCACCTTTTTGTCGATTATAAAGCAGCCTTCGACAGCCCGCTGCGTTCAAAGGTATTCCACGCAATGTCTGAATTTGGTATCCCCGCAAAGCTCATCCGGCTTTGTAAGATGACATTAACTGATACTAGGTCCTCAGTTAAAATTGGAAAGAACCTCTCCGAAGAATTTTGTACCAAAAGAGGTTTCAGACAAGGCGACAGCCTTTCGAGTGACCTTTTCAACATTTTGCTGGAAAAGGTAACACGAGATGCAAATGTCAAAAGAAATAGCACAATTTACACCAATAGCCACATGTTACTTGCCTATGCTGATGATATAGACATCATGGGACGATCAGTAAAGGAAGTAACTGATACCTTTAGGAAGGTCGAAGGAGAATCTGCTAAAGTGGGTCTGGCGGTAAACGGTGAGAAGACCAAGTTGATGGTGTCGACGCGCAATGCGTCCATTGAGCTCGGACCGACTGTGGAAGTTGGTTCCTATAATATTGAGGTAGTAAAAGACTTCGTCTACCTCGGCACCTCCGTAAACACAACAAACGACATCAGTTGTGAAATAAAAAGAAGAATTCTATTGGCCAACAGATGCTACTATGGTCTAAGTAAGCAATTTAAAAACAAAGCCACATCTCGTCAAACAAATATAACGCTATACAAAACGCTGACACTACCCGTGCTAATGTATGGCTCCGAAGCATGGGTACTTGCGTAAGCAGATAAGGCAGTGCTTGGTGTGTTTGAGAGGAAAATTCTTCGAAAGATCTACGGGCCGATTTGCGTTGACGGTGAATATCGACGACGTATGAACCACGAGCTGTATCTGCTGTACAACGACATCAATATTGTTAAACGTATCGAGATGCAGCGATTGCGTTGGCTAGGCCATATCATAAGAATGAGCTAAAAAGGTGTATAAACACGGACCGCTTGGCGGTGCACGCAAAATTGGCAGGCCAAGGAATAGATGGCGCAAACAAGTGGATGATGAGATGAAAAGGCGCGGTATTCTAGAAAGCGAAGCAACAAATAGAGAGAATTGGAGATCTTTTCTTAGTTCGGCCTATAGAACAAATGTTCTGTAATGGGCCAGCTAAGTAAGTAAGTATCTATTTATCCTTATATATAAAAGAGCTCAGTGAGTGAGTGACTGACATGTCATCGCCCAGACGAAACCGCTCAAGCTAGAAAGTTGAAATTTTCACTGTGGGTTGCTGTTGGTGTGTAGGGGTGAGATAAGGCTAGGTTTTTGGAAAATCTAACTAGAAAGGTACGAAAAGTACCAAAAGGTATTAAATAGGGCACCCTTTATATTAGGTAAACGGGAAGAGCTTGAATTCTGAAATTCGGAATGAGGGACACCGATGGAGAGTAAGAAATATGTGTACCAAAGGGTTTTCGGAAATTCTACTTATGGGTGTACGAAAAGTACTAAAAGTTACCAAATTTGGTACCATTTGTACATTTTGAGTGGATGTAGCTAAAATCTTGACATTTGTTATGGGAATCAAGGTTGGGAAGTGATGCTGATATAAGGAAATGGTTTTGGAAATTCGCACTTATGTGTACTAAAAGTACTAAATAGTACTAAATTTAGTACAACTTGGATTTGGGTGAATGTATAGTTTTGGAAACATGAAAATTGGAGTTATGATTACTGTTAGAGTATAGGATTGAAGTAGTTTTGGAAATTCGTACTTATGTGTACGACAAGTACTAAATGGTACTAAATTTGGTTCAATTCGGATTTGTGAGAACGGATAGAGCTGGAATCCTGAAATTTGGAGGTAAGATTACTGTTGTAGTATAGGATTGAGGTAGTTTTGGAAATTCGTACTTATGTGTACGAAAAGTACTAAATGATACTAAATTTGGTACAATTTGGATTTGGTAGCACGAATAGTGATGCAATCATAAAATATGGATTTAAGATTACTGTTGAAATATAAGATTGAGGTATTTTTGGTAATTCGTACTTATGTGTATGAAAACTACTAAATGGTACTAAATTTGGTACAATTTCGAGTTGAGTAAACGGATAGAGCTGGAAACCTGACATTTGGCATTGAGATTACCGTTGAAGTGTAGGATTGAGATATGGGAGTAGTTTTGGAAATTCGTTCTTATGTGTACGAAAAGTACTAAATTTGGTACAATTTGGTTACACGGATAGTGATGCAATGATGAAAATTGGAATTAAGATTACTGTTGGAGTAGAGGATTGAGGTAGTTTGATAGATTCGTACTTATATGTACGAAAATTACTAAATGGTACTAAATTTCGTATAATTTGGATTTTGGAGAACAGATAGAACAGGAATCCTATAATTTGATATAAAAATTACCGTTGGGTTGTCGGATTGAAATATGGAGGTAGTTTTGGAACTTTATACGTATGTGTACGAATAGTACTAAATTTGGTACAAATTGGATTTGGTTACACTGATACTGATGCAATGATGACATTTGGATTTAAGATTACTGTTGGAGTATAGGATTACGGTAGTTTTATGTACACGAAAAGTACTAAATTTGTTACAGTTTGGATTTGTGAGAACGGATAGAGTTGGAAACCTGAAATTTGGAATAATGAGTACTGTTGTAGTATAAGACTGAGGTTTTGTAAAATCGTACCTTTGTGCATGAAAACTACTAAATGGGACTAAATGTGGTGCTGGAATGCTAACATTTGGAATTAAGATTACTGTTGGAGTATCATATTGAGATATGGAGGAAGTTTTGGAAATTCGTATTGGGGTGTAGTAAATGGTACTACATTTGGTACAATTTGGATTTGTGTTAGAATCCTGAAATTGGGAATTAAGATTACAGTTGGAGCAAAGGATTGAGATATGGAGATAGCTATGGAATCGTACATTTGTGAACTAGATGGTACATGGTACTAAATTTGGTACAGTTTGGAGTTGGGTGAACGAATTGAGCGGGAATCATGAATTTAAGACCTTAAATTACGCTTGAAGTGTAGGATAGAGATATGGATGTAGTTTTGGAAACTCATCTTATGTGTACGAAAAGTAATAAATGGTACTAAATTTGGGTACAATTTCAATTTGGTTGAAAGGATAGAACTGTAATCCTAAAATTTTGAATTAAGATTACTTTTGCAGTGTAGGATTGCGATATGGAGGAGGTTTTGGAAATTCGTACTTATATTTACTAAATTTGGAACATTTTGGATTTGTGTGTTTGAATAGAGCTGGAATCCTGAAATTTGGAATAAGGTGTGGTGTTAATATATGGAGGTGTAGTTTCGGAAATTCGTTATTATGTGTATGAACTAAATTAATTTGGAACCGTTTGGTATTTGCTAAAATAAAAAAAAACTGGAATTTTGAATTTTAGTATTGGGATCAGTGTTGGTGTGTAGAATGGAGATAAGAAAGAAATTTCGGAAATTAGTGCTTATGTGTACGAAAAGTACTAAATGGTACTAACATTGATGTTGCGTTAAGTAATAAATAGACATCGGATTTTACATATTTTTTAATATTAAAGATACAAAGATTCTGATTGGAACGAAATTCGTTTCAAAGAAAACTGAATTCAATAACAGGGTCATATTTTGTATTTATTTTGCATATTTGCATATGCACGAAATATGCAAAATATAAGCAAAATATGCTTACTTACATACTTATCTGGTCCATTACAGAACATTTGTTCCATAGACCGAACTAAGAAAAGATCTCCAATTATCTCTGTTTCGTGCTTCGCTTTTTGGAATGCCGCGCCTTGTCATCTCATCATCCACTTGTTTGCGCCATCTATTCTTTGGCCTGCCAATTCTGCGTGCACCGCCATGTGGCTCGAATTTATACGCCTTTTTAGCGGGTTCATCATCGCTCATTCTTATTATATGGCCTAGCCAACGGAATCGCTGCATCTCGATACGTTTAACTATATTAATGTCATTGTATAGCAGATACAGCTCGTGGTTCATACGACGTCGATATTCACCGCCAACGCAGATCAGTCGGTAGATCTGCTTGCGCAAGTACCCAGGCTTCGGAACCATACATCAACACGGGTAGTATCAGTGTTTTGTTAAGCGTTATTTTTGTTTGACGAGTTGTGGCTTTGTTTTTAAAGTGCTTACTTAAGCCAAAGTAGCATCTGTTGGCCAATACAATTCTTCTTTTAATTTCACAACTGATGTCGTTTGTTGTGTTTCCGGCGGTGCCGAGGTAGACGATGTCTTTTACTACCTCAATATTATAGGAACCAACTTCTACAGGCGGTCCGAGCTCAATGGACGCATTGCGCGTCGACACCATCAACTTGGTCTTCTCACCGTTTACAGCCAGACCCACATTAGCAGATTCTCCTTCGACCTTCATAAAGGTATCGGTTACTTCTTTTACTGATCGTCCCATGATGTCTATATTATCAGCATTAGCAAGTAACATGTGGCTATTGGTGTAGATTGTGCCACTTCTTTTGACGTTTGCCTCTCGTATAACCTTTTCTAGCAGGATGTTGCCTGAAACCTCTTTTGGTACAAAACTCTTCGGAGAAGTTCTTTCCTATTTTAACTGAAGATCTTGTGTCAGTTAGAGTCATTTTACAAAGCCGGATGAGCTTTGCGGGAATACCAAATTCAGACATGGCTTGGAATACCTTTGAACGCAGCGGGCTGTCGAAGGCTGCTTTATAATCGACAAAAAGGTGGTAGGTGTCGATCTGCACCTATTGGGTCTTCTCCAGGATTTGCCGCAGGGTAAATATCTGGTCAATGGTGGACTTGCCAGGTCTAAAGCCGCATTGGTATGGTCCAATTATTTCGTTGACCATGGGCTTTAGTCGTTCGCACAATATCCCGGACACTATCTTGTATGCGATAGGGAGAAGACTTATGCCCCTATAGTTAGAGCATAAAGTCTTATCTCCTTTCTTATGGACGGGACACAGGATGCTCACGTTCCAATCGTCGGGTACGCGTTCTTCCTGCCAGATGGAGCTAACTAGCTGATGCATACACCTTATCAGCGTGTCGCCTCCGGTTTTCAACAGCTCGGCTGGTAGGCCATCAGCTCCTGCTGCTTCATTATTCTTCAGCCGGTTTATTGCTGTCCTTACCTCATCTTGGCCGGGTGGTATACATTCAATACCATTTTCTTGGATTGGATCTGTGGTATCTTCGTCGACTTCGCTACTATTGGATACCAACAGTTTGGAAAAATGCTCTTTCCATATCCTTAGCACACTATCTGTATCAGTTACCAGATTACCTTGCTGGTCTCTACAGGAGGATGTGCCAGTTCCAAAGCCATCAGTTTGATGAGCTTTGCGGGGATACCAAATTCAGACATTGCTTGAAATACCTTTGAACGTAGCGGGCTGTCGAAGGCTGATTTATAATCGACAAAAAGTTGGTAGGTGTCGATCTGCAGCTCTTGGGTCTTCTCCAGGATTTGGCGCCGGGTAAATATCTGGTCAATGGTGGACTTGCCAGGTCTAAAGCCGCATTGGTATGGTCCAATTATTTCGTTGACCATGGGCTTTAGTCGTTCGCATAATATCCCGGACACTATCTTGTATGCGATAGGGAGAAGACTTATGCCCCTATAGTTGGAGCATAAAGTCTTATCTCCTTTCTTATGGACGGGACACAGGATGCTCAGGTTCCAATCGTCGGGTACGCGTTCTTCCTGCCAGATGGAGCTAACTAGCTGATGCATACACCTTATCAGCGTGTCGCCTCCGGTTTTCAACAGCTCGGCTGGTAGGCCATCAGCTCCTGCTGCTTTATTATTCTTCAGCCGGTTTATTGCTGTCTTTACCTCATCTTGGCCGGGTGGTATACATTCAATACCATTTTCTTGGATTGGATCTGTGGTATCTTCGTCGACTTCGCTACTGTTGGATACCAACAGTTTGGAAAAATGCTCTTTCCATATCCTTAGCACACTATCTGTATCAGTTACCAGATTACCTTGCTGGTCTCTACAGGAGGATGTGCCTGTACATCTCGATTTGTTCACACTCCCGCTTTTCCATCTCTCTCTTTTTCCTGCGGAAAAGACGTTTCTCCTCTCTCCTTTTCTCCCTGTATCTGTCTCTTGCGCTACGTGTTGATACGGATTGTAAAATAGCCCTATATGCTGCATTTTTCTCTTCGGTAGCAGCTCGACACTCCTGATCATACCATGGATTCCTTGGTGGAGGTCTCTGGTATCCAAATATGGATTTTGCGGCTGTTTGCATGGATTGGGCAATGTTTTGCCATTGTCCTGATATGTTTTCGGGACGAGGAGTGCTGTGATTAAGCAGTTGGGCCAGTTGAGTGGAATATGCTGTGGCTATCTGTTGTGATTGCAGCTTACCGAGGTCCAACTTCCGTGATGTGTCTGCCCGTGCTTTATTTGCAACGTTTAGACGGGTACGTACCTTTGCTGCAACGAGGTAATGGTCCGAATCTATATTTGCTCCTCGGAACGATCGTACATCCAACACGCTCGATGAATGTCTTCCATCTATCACAACGTGATCAATTTGATTTATTGTTCTTTGGTCTGGAGACAGCCAAGTGCCCTTATGAATATCGAGATGCTTAAATCTGTCTATAGATCTTTGATCTTAGAAGTGGGATCTTTGTTAATTCTCTGGTACGTCATAATGTTGTCAACTGAGTTCATCATTCTTTCCTTATATTCATGGTTATCCATCGCTACTGTCACATTTCCTTTGTCGGCATTTACAATTATTATATTTTTATTTAATTTCAAAAATGTTTTTGTTTGTTCCACAGTACGTGTTATAAATGCACGAAATTGAGAAATATCGAAAATAAATAAAAACAAGTAAAAAAGCGTTAAGTTCGGCCGGGCCGAACTTTTCATACCCTCCACCATAAAATATTCATTCCTGAGTACGTTAAAATGTCAGATAATGTACATAAAATGCTTCATTCGGGAGGCCCTTTTTTATGGTGCCTATATCTAACTGTTGACAATTTTTGGAAGGCTAGAAATTGGGAGGTACTGTTATATATGTAGGGGTTATAATAAAACATGGGCCTATGTTGACAGTTTTTGATGGGAGCCTTTAATGTCAAATAACTCCTAATTCGGTTAAAAATTGCAGCTAGAATCCTCAAAATACCGCAAATTGGCACAAACATGGGAACTTCAAATGTCATTAACAGCTAGTTCGGAGGTATGTGGGCTATACGAAAATATGAACCTAAATGAACAATTTTTGTTGCAGAATTTTTGTTGACTTTTAAATTTCAAATTACAGAAAGTTCGTCCACAAAATAAAGCTAAGGTACGGAAAATCTGGAGGTTTGTTTTGGGGCTATACAAAAACATGGGCCTACGTTCGGTTAAACATTTTAAGTAAAATCCTCAAAGTACCGATAATCGGGAAGTATCGTTATATTGGCTATGTTGAAAATTGTTGATGCAGATGTGTGGTGACCAGTACAACCTTCATATGTCAAATTACAGTTAGTTCTGTTAAAAATTGTAGCTGAAATTGCCAAATTACTGAAAATCCGGAGGTACCGTTATATGGGGGCTATACCAAAACGTGGACCTATGTCCACAACTTTTGCTATATAAGTTTATTGATACTTAAGAATCCTAAATGTCAAATTATAGCTAAATCGGTCTAAAAATGTAGCTAAAAACGTCAAAATACCGCAAATCGGGGGGTACCGTTATATGGGGGCTATACCAAAACGTGGACCTATGTCCACAAGTTTTGTTATATATGTTTATTGACACTTAAGAACCCTAAATGTCAAGTTATAGCCAAATCGGTCTGAAAATGTAGCTAAAACCGTCAAAATACCGTAAATCGGGGGGTACCGTTATATGGGGGCTATACCAAAACGTGGACCGATATAGCCCATCATCGAACTTGACCTGCCTGCAAACAAAAGACGCATTTTCCCAAAATTTCAGCGTCCTATCTCCATTTTTGTGGATGCTAGAGTGATTACCACAGACGGACGGACGGACGTGCTCAGATCGACTTAGAATTTTACCCTGATCAAGAATATATATACTTTATAGGGTCGCAAATGAGTATTTCAATGCGTTACAAACGGAAAAACAAACTTAATATACCCTCCATACTATGGTGGAGGGTATAATAATTAACAAGATATGACCTCGAGCTTGATTCAATAAAAAAACTCGATATACTCTTACCTTATTTAAAATTACGCGTTGATCGGACTATTATTGAGACCTACAGAGCCGCTAGGAAATTGGAAAACAATTTTTGGTCCATTTCACCCGCTAAATATTTCACGATCATCACTAATAAGAATAGGGATCTATTCTGATCTGAATCCGACCGCCATACAAAATTTCGTGACGATCGGTCCATAATTGCGGCCTGGAGCGTGTTTACAATTTATAATGGACAGACGGACGGACGGACGGACACACATCTCAAAATCGCTTTATCTCGTCGAGATATGAAGATTGGTATACCACATTGGGGGTCTCCGACGAATATTTCGCGGTGTTACATGAATTTTTACCAAAACAAACGTATAATACCCTTTTCCACATTATGGTATAGGGTATAATGACGCGTACTTTATATGGGGCGTTGTATGGGGGCTACACCAACTTTGGTAGGAATGTTTTTTGGCCTCTGGAGACACAAAATACAAAGTTGCAACCAATTCGGTGGTAAAATGGGACAAATATCTTAAACATTCCTTAAAACGACGACGCGTCACGCGTTATTTTGTATGGAGGCTATACGAAAGCGTGGACCTACATAGCCCGCTTTCAATACCAAAAGTCCTACGTACAAATAATAGATTTTTCCAAAATTTCATCAACCTACGTCAATCCATTCGGACGCTAGAGTGATTTCAACAGACGGACGGACATGGCTATATCGATGTAGAATTGCACGCTGATCAAGAATATATATAGTCTGTGGGGTCTACAATGATTATTTCGAGTAGATCCAAACGTAGTGACAAACTTAATATACCCCCATCCTATGGTGGTGGATATAAAAATGTATAAAGGAAATAAATGACAAATGAAAACAACTATAAAGAAAATAGTTTGCAGAATATTTTGAATTTGTTTTTTTTTTTTGGAAAAGCCGAAAAGCGATTGTGATTCGCATTCATATGGGAATACTAGACACTTAAAGAGTTCGGTTTTTCGCTAAAACGGTATCAGTTCAAAAACTGAGATGCCAATTGATAGTTCTCTTCGCCGGGATGAAATCATGATATTGGTCAGCGATCACTGTCAGTTCGTTTTGAAAAACATTACTCTCTGTAATAGAGGGTAATTAATGAAGTTGAGCCATTGGGGGAATACTCCAACTCTAGCAATCAAATGAGATTGAATCTTCAACAATAAACAAAACAAACAGAAAATATTTTTCATTTCAAATATACATGGAACAAGTTTTAAAATTTTCAATGTAATTTAGTGCAAACAGCTTCTAATGGGGGTTTTTTATAGACCCAATAGACAAAAACCCCTCTTTGGTTTTTGTTTTGTTAGATCGGGTTCTGATTTTATGGCCCTATCTAAACATGGTTAAATATTGACTTTTTATAACAAATCGGGGCTGTACCTTTGAAACCAATATGAATCTTTGCATGACATCCACTGAAACCTTGTATATAAGAACAAGAAGAAAATATTTGGAAAAATAATGACCACGAATAACCTCATTTACTCTCTTAAATGTTATAATATATCTAAAAATTCCGTATTTTGTATACATTCACTCTTCAGAATATAGTCACTGTTGTAAAATGTCTCTATTGCGTTGTTTCTAGCTTATTTTTCAACGACAATTTGAAAAATATATCAACAATGCATTGAAATCTCCAATATTAGAATAAATAGCCTGTGAGAATGGGTGACGTAGGGGATGGAAGATACCAAGCAACGGTCCTGACCGGTTTTAACATGGCAAAGCCCAGGATTTATCTTGGTCCCTCTTTCATCTCAAGTGGACACTGACCTCCCCGTGGTGTCACCTGGGGAACTGCCTTTAACACCCGTTAAAGGTAGTGAGCTAACATGTGCCGCGCGTTCTCCCATAAGAACGTTAAAAACTTGGGTTTGGGCGTCGGGTTAGTAACCCTCCCCTAGAAAAAGCAGCCTACTATGAAAAAACGAAAGAAAAGAAAAACAACCCCCTCTAAAGTTGACGAACCCCGCAAACGTTTTAAGGGCCATGATCTGCGAATCTGCACCTGGAATGTTCGCACTCTTTATAGAGAATGTGCAGTCTTCGCATTGGCAGACGTACTTGACAAGGCCGATATTACTGCCATACAGGAAATACGATGGATTGGGAAAGGCGTCACAACAACACCTAAAGGTGACGCACTATATTATAGCTGCCATGACGTAAAGCATGAACCAAACTCATGCTTTTGGATTTGTAGTTAGTCGGAGACTAAAACATCTGGTATCCAGCTTCACTCCAGTGAATGAAAGACTTGCTGCAATTCGAATAAAAGCTAAATTCTTCAACATCAGCTTTATTTGCGCTCATGCTCCCACTGAAGAAAAGGACGAACAGACCAAAGATATATTTTACGAGCGCTTAGAGGAAACATATGACCATTGCCCTGCCCATGACATTAAAATCATTCTAGGCGATTTTAATGCCTAAATTGGAAAGGAGAATATCTTTGGCCCAACAGTCGGGAAATTCAGCCTCCACAGTGAAACATCTGACAATGGTATGAGGCTGATAGACTTTGCAGCTGCAAAAAACATGGTAGTTAGCAGTACCAGATTTAATCATCTCGATATTCATAAGGGCACCTGGCTGTCTCCAGATCAGAAAACAAGAAATCAAATTGATCATGTTGTGATAGATGGAAGACATTCAGCGAGCGTGTTGGATGTACGATCGTTCCGAGGCGCAAACATTGATTCGGACCACTGCCTTGTTGCAGCAAAGGTACGCACCCGCTTAAACGTAGCAAACAAAGTACGAACAGACACAACACGAAAGTTAGACATCGGTAAGCTGCAATCACAACAGATAGCCACAGCATATTCAACTCAACTAGCCCAATTGCTTAATCAAAGCACTCCTCATCACGATAACAAATCAGCGCAATGGCAAAGCATAGCCCACTCTATGCAAACAGCCGCAAATTCCATACTTGGATACCAGAGGCCTCCACCAAGGAATCCATGGTATGATCAGGAGTGTCGTGCTACCACCGAAGAGAAAAATGCAGCATATAGGGCTACATTACAATCCGTAGCAACGCGTAGCGCACGAGAGAGACACAGGGTGAAAAGGAGAGAGGAGAAACGTCTTTTCCGCAGGAAAAAGAGAGAGATGGAAAAGCGGGAGTGTGAAAAAATCGAGATGTACAGGAGCCAGAATGAAGTCCGAAAATTCTACCAAAGAGTCAAGCATCAAACTGATGGCTTTGGTACAGGCACATCCTCATGTAGAGACCAGCAAGGTAATCTGGTAACTGATACATATAGTGTACTCAGGATATGGAAAGAACATTTTTCAAAACTGTTGGTATCCAATAGCAGCGAAGACGACGAAGATACCACAGTCCCAATCCCAGAAGATGGTATTGAATGTATACCGCCCAGCCAAGATGAGGTAAAGACAGCAATAAATCGGCTGAAGAATAATAAGGCAACAGGAGCCGATGGCTTACCAGCCGAGCTGTTCAAAACCGGAGACGACACGCTGATATGGTGTATTCATCAGCTAGTTAGCACCATCTGGCAGGAAGAACGAGTACCCGACGATTGGAACCTGAGTATTCTGTGCCCCGTCCACAAGAAGAGAGATAAGACTGTATGCTCTAACTATAGGGGCATAAGTCTACTCCCTATCGCCTACAATATCGTGTCAGGGATATTGTGCGAACGACTAAAGCCTATGGTCAACGAGATAATTGGACCATACCAATGCGGCTTTAGACCTGGCAAGTCCACCATTGACCAGATATTTACCCTGCGGCAAATCCAGGAGAAGACCCAAGAGATGCAGACCCAAGACAGCCCGCTGCGTTCAAAGGTATTCCAAGCCATATCTGAATTTGGTATCCCCGCAAAGCTCATCCGGCTTTGCAAAATGACTTTAACTGGCACGAGGTCCTCGGTTAAAATAGGAAAGAACCTCTCCGAAGAGTTTGGTACCAAACGAGGTTTCAGACAAGGAGACAGCCTTTCGTGTGATCTCTTTAACATCCTGCTGGAAAAGGTTATACGAGAGGCAAACGTCAAAAGAAGTGGCACAATCTACACCAATAGTCACATGTTACTTGCTTATGCTGATGATATAGACATCATAGGCCGATCAGTAAAAGAAGTAACTGATACTTTTATGAAGGTCGAAGGAGAATCTGCTAAAGTGGGTCTGGCGGTAAACGGTGAGAAGACCAAGTTGATGGTGTCGACGCGCAATGCGTCCATTGAGCTCGGACCGACTGTGGAAGTTGGTTCCTATAATATTGAGGTAGTAAAAGACTTCGTCTACCTCGGCACCTCCGTAAACATAACAAACGACATCAGTTGTGAAATAAAAAGAAGAATTGTATTGGCCAACAGATGCTACTTTGGTTTAAGTAAGCAGTTTAAAAACAAAGCCACATCTCGTCAAACAAAAATAACGCTCTACAAAACACTGATACTACCCGTGCTGATGTATGGCTCCGAAGCCTGGGTACTTGCGCAAGCAGACATGGCAGTGCTTGGCGTGTTTGAGAGAAAAATTCTTCGAAAGATCTACGGACCAATCTGCGTTGACGGTGAATATCGACGTCGCATGAACCACGAGCTGTATCTGCTGTACAACGACATCAATATTGTTAAACGTATCGAGATGCAGCGATTGCGTTGGCTAGGCCATATAATAAGAATGAGCGATGATGACCCCGCTAAAAAGGTGTATAAACACGGACCGCTTGGCGGTGCACGCAGAATTGGCAGGCCAAGGAATAGATGGCGCAAACAAGTTGATGATGAGATGAAAAGGCGCGGTATTCCAGAAAGCGAAGCAACAAATAGAGAGAATTGGAGATAGAACAAATGTTCTGTAATGGGCCAGGTAAGTAAGTAAGCCTGTGTGAATGTTGTTTGAAATATTTTTGTAGAAAGTATGATATGAAATACCGCCTAACTAACATTAAATAAGGATGTTTTGAAGAATTGCTGAGCACTAGGGTTATAACTTTTTTGCAATTTTTGCAAATATCAAAAAATACCACCGCATGGCCGCGTAAAGCACAAAACACTTCTATGAAATACGGTGTTATTTTTTCTCTATCGCGAAAAAAGTTTCCGCACCAAATGCATTGAAATTCAGTAATGCATTATTTAATTTTATTTGTTATAATGACATATACGCTTTTCGTAATAACTTATTAATAGTTTTAATCTAATTTAAAATCAATATCAATCCATTCTGGACCAATGACTTTGCCTGTGAGAATCGTATTTGTTTTCTATAAATATTTATTCAAACAAAGCAAATTTAAACTTTTGAATAGAAAAAATATCAAAAGGACTTCAGTAATCGCAGTCGCTGCGGAAACTTTTTTCACCGAATTGAACTAAAATACGCGTTTTCGATATCAGGACAATATTCGGCACATGGTACCGGCGTGGTATTTTTGGTTATAGCCCTTAGGAGTACTCTTTCTTCCTTTCTTTCAGAAAGTGTCTATAGAAGTACCCTTTCTTTGAACTAACCACAATTCCACACTTTCTTCTTATAACTCCCTGCCACCAGATTGAATGATTGATTAATTTATTAATTAACTAATTAGTTAAGAAATAATAGAAACACCTTTCACAGATAATGATCTTTAATAGAGAGCGAATTTAGGCACATAACGCACACAATTTCTTTTTCAAATCTAGTGTCTAATTCCTTTTCGGGCCACTTAGTTACGAAGGCCACTTTGTTACAAAACACCAGATACTCCTACACTAACATGTTGCAACGTTTGTGGTTTCACATAATTGTCATTTTTTGTATTGTGGCGAGTAGCATTAGTTTTCGTTTAGACTTGAAAAAACGCCAATTAAAAAAATCGCGCCGTTTTCTACGAATATACTGTTACGTAACAATGGTTGGTGTGACCCTATATTATCCGTTTGTCATTGGGGATGCAATTGGAAAATCTCATTTATACATAACAAATCCCGTTATCCTATACGTTAATAATACAACAACAGTTATACGGCTTGGATTGCTTGTAATTGTACTCTTGGCATTCCATCGAAGAAATACAAATTTGCCAAAATGGCTGGAGAAAATTTTGAAAATACAAAGAGACTACTTTGATACTTTGCCCGACAGAACAAACGCGGGTCACAAAGATATTTCTTCACGCAAATGGCTATACTTAAGTAGTGCCATCGCCATATCACATTATATTATAGAAACAGTGCCTATATTAGATTATCATCTCGGTCGGCCAGAGTTTGAAGTTTTGCCATTGTTTTGTTTGTTAACAATTCAGCATACCTATATGTTAGTACATTCCGGTTTGCTGTGTTATTTACGCGAATGTTTTTCCATTCTGAATTCTCGATTGGCCCAAAGAAACATCGATCCATGTATGACACGGATATATCATCAATTGCGTGGATTGTATGAGGAATTGAATCGAATACATGGTGTTAGTATATTGGGAGTAATTTTGTGCTTGCTACTCTCCAATTCTATGGTCGGCTACATCTCCTTGGTTATGTTAATGCTACCGGATGTGGATAAAGCCAGTTATCGATTTTTGTTTGGCAGCGTATTCTATGTTTTCCTATTGATCCATTGGTATATCTATGTTATGCTCTGTCACAGTGTTGAGACAACCATAAAAGAATTGGATTTAATTCTCTATGAATATTCCACAAATGAGGACAACGAAATTGAAAAGGAGGCAAGACATTTATGATTTACTTTTTGAATTTCTTGAATAGAAAAAAAAATTTCTAATCTTGTTATTATTTCTTTTTCTTTTTCAGTTGGAATTGTTGGTTTTTAGCCGTTGTTTGCATGAACCATCCGTCAAGTTTTGTGGCATAATCGAAATAAATAGAAGTTCTCTATTTTGTATTTTGGCCACAACTGTTTCATACATTATAACCCTAATACAGTTGGATTATGTTAATTTAAAATGAATTACGATGTATTAAGTAAGGTGTATGCATTAATTCCAACAATTAAGGCTTTAAAAAATTGTTGTTGTAATAGAAAGTAGAATGTCAATAAAAAAATATGCCTGTCCGTGCACTTAATGGTTTGTAATAATTATTACAAAATTTTAGCAATATCTTTGGTATTTATACAACGAAAATTTAGTTATGATACATAGCCACAATGTCGTCACCTAATACACCTGATGAGCACCGTCACCAACAGCAAAACATGTCGTGTAGTGGTAAGTTGATGACAATTTCTTTGCCAGTATTTTTCATTTGCAAAAACCAACCATTCTGATCATTTAGCTCAACTCAAAAGAGAACAAGTAAAAAAGTGTCAGTCGGCTTTGCCGACAGATATATACCCTCAGCTAATGTGAAGCCAAACTTTTACCTCCGGACAGATCGAATGTATTTAAGGTCTCTTCAGAATTTTGTGGCCCTTTTTAGACATGTGGACTTTCCGACAAAAACGTGGATTAGGAATTAACTGCACTAATACACAAATGTTGAACTTTTGTAGGACAGGTACCTTTAGGAAGGGCCGATATTGGCCATTTTAGAAGTTAAACTAAATTTTGATAAAATATTAGGAGATCCAAAGTTTGGACCAAATTGGTTGCCCCATTCAAGTGATATCGTCCTAGCATTTAGGTGACATGTTTTAAATATTGGGGAGAAGTACAGAAAGTTGTGTACCGGTATTGCCCATGAAACTAAGTTTGGATATAATATGACGAAGACCAAATCGGTTGAACAGTTCGAGAGTTATCGTGCTCTCAGACCGAAACATATGGTGAAATAGGGGTTTTTACACCTTTGCGGCTGTTTTCCCAAGAAATATGGACTTGCCTCTGAAAAAACTTTTACCGTCGTAATGGAGGTAGCGAATGCAAATCACTTCAACAAAAATCAAAGTGATTCGAGAGCAGGTCTTAAAGTGAACTTATCCGAAATTTTGTGTGAGAGGTACCAGAAGGAGTAGACAAATATAGTCCATATTAGAAAGTGTCTATAGAAGCACCCTTTCTTTCAGAAAGTGTCTATAGAAGCACCCTTTCTTTCAGAAAGTGTCTATAGAAGCACCCTTTCTTTCAGAAAGTGTCTATAGAAGCACCCTTTCTTTCAGAAAGTGTCTATAGAAGCACCCTTTCTTTCAGAAAGTGTCTATAGAAGCACCCTTTCTTTCAGAAAGTGTCTATAGAAGCACCCTTTCTTTCAGAAAGTGTCTATAGAAGCACCCTTTCTTTCAGAAAGTGTCTATAGAAGCACCCTTTCTTTCAGAAAGTGTCTATAGAAGCACCCTTTCTTTCAGAAAGTGTCTATAGAAGCACCCTTTCTTTCAGAAAGTGTCTATAGAAGCACCCTTTCTTTCAGAAAGTGTCTATAGAAGCACCCTTTCTTTCAGAAAGTGTCTATAGAAGCACCCTTTCTTTCAGAAAGTGTCTATAGAAGCACCCTTTCTTTCAGAAAGTGTCTATAGAAGCACCCTTTCTTTCAGAAAGTGTCTATAGAAGCACCCTTTCTTTCAGAAAGTGTCTATAGAAGCACCCTTTCTTTCAGAAAGTGTCTATAGAAGCACCCTTTCTTTCAGAAAGTGTCTATAGAAGCACCCTTTCTTTCAGAAAGTGTCTATAGAAGCACCCTTTCTTTCAGAAAGTGTCTATAGAAGCACCCTTTCTTTCAGAAAGTGTCTATAGAAGCACCCTTTCTTTCAGAAAGTGTCTATAGAAGCACCCTTTCTTTCAGAAAGTGTCTATAGAAGCACCCTTTCTTTCAGAAAGTGTCTATAGAAGCACCCTTTCTTTCAGAAAGTGTCTATAGAAGCACCCTTTCTTTCAGAAAGTGTCTATAGAAGCACCCTTTCTTTCAGAAAGTGTCTATAGAAGCACCCTTTCTTTCAGAAAGTGTCTATAGAAGCACCCTTTCTTTCAGAAAGTGTCTATAGAAGCACCCTTTCTTTCAGAAAGTGTCTATAGAAGCACCCTTTCTTTCAGAAAGTGTCTATAGAAGCACCCTTTCTTTCAGAAAGTGTCTATAGAAGCACCCTTTCTTTCAGAAAGTGTCTATAGAAGCACCCTTTCTTTCAGAAAGTGTCTATAGAAGCACCCTTTCTTTCAGAAAGTGTCTATAGAAGCACCCTTTCTTTCAGAAAGTGTCTATAGAAGCACCCTTTCTTTCAGAAAGTGTCTATAGAAGCACCCTTTCTTTCAGAAAGTGTCTATAGAAGCACCCTTTCTTTCAGAAAGTGTCTATAGAAGCACCCTTTCTTTCAGAAAGTGTCTATAGAAGCACCCTTTCTTTCAGAAAGTGTCTATAGAAGCACCCTTTCTTTCAGAAAGTGTCTATAGAAGCACCCTTTCTTTCAGAAAGTGTCTATAGAAGCACCCTTTCTTTCAGAAAGTGTCTATAGAAGCACCCTTTCTTTCAGAAAGTGTCTATAGAAGCACCCTTTCTTTCAGAAAGTGTCTATAGAAGCACCCTTTCTTTCAGAAAGTGTCTATAGAAGCACCCTTTCTTTCAGAAAGTGTCTATAGAAGCACCCTTTCTTTCAGAAAGTGTCTATAGAAGCACCCTTTCTTTCAGAAAGTGTCTATAGAAGCACCCTTTCTTTCAGAAAGTGTCTATAGAAGCACCCTTTCTTTCAGAAACTGTCTACAGAAGCACCCTTTCTTTCAGAAACTGTCTACAGAAGCACCCTTTCTTTCAGAAAGTGTCTACAGAAGCACCCTTTCTTTCAGAAAGTGTCTATAGAAGAACCCTTTCTTTCAGAAAGTGTCTATAGAAGCACCCTTTCTTTCAGAAAGTGTCTATAGAAGCACCCTTTCTTTCAGAAAGTGTCTATAGAAGCACCCTTTCTTTCAGAAAGTGTCTATAGAAGCACCCTTTCTTTCAGAAAGTGTCTATAGAAGCACCCTTTCTTTCAGAAAGTGTCTATAGAAGCACCCTTTCTTACAGAAAGTGTCTATAGAAGAACCCTTTCTTTCAGAAAGTGTCTAAAGAAGCACCCTTTCTTTCAGAAACTGTCTACAGAAGCACCCTTTCTTTCAGAAAGTGTCTACAGAAGCACCCTTTCTTTCAGAAAGTGTCTATAGAAGCACCCTTTCTTTCAGAAAGTGTCTATAGAAGCACCCTTTCTTTCAGAAAGTGTCTATAGAAGCACCGTTTCTTTCAGAAAGTGTCTATAGAAGCACCGTTTCTTTCAGAAAGTGTCTATAGAAGCACCCTTTCTTTCAGAAAGTGTCTATAGAAGCACCCTTTCTTTCAGAAAGTGTCTATAGAAGCACCCTTTCTTTCAGAAAGTGTCTATAGAAGCACCCTTTCTTTCAGAAAGTGTCTATAGAAGAACCCTTTCTTTCAGAAAGTGTCTATAGAAGCACCCTTTCTTTCAGAAAGTGTCTATAGAAGAACCCTTTCTTTCAGAAAGTGTCTAAAGAAGCACCCTTTCTTTCAGAAACTGTCTACAGAAGCACCCTTTCTTTCAGAAAGTGTCTACAGAAGCACCCTTTCTTTCAGAAAGTGTCTATAGAAGCACCCTTTCTTTCAGAAAGTGTCTATAGAAGCACCCTTTCTTTCAGAAAGTGTCTATAGAAGCACCGTTTCTTTCAGAAAGTGTCTATAGAAGCACCGTTTCTTTCAGAAAGTGTCTATAGAAGAACCCTTTCTTTCAGAAAGTGTCTATAGAAGCACCCTTTCTTTCAGAAAGTGTCTATAGAAGCACCCTTTCTTTCAGAAAGTGTCTATAGAAGCACCGTTTCTTTCAGAAAGTGTCTATAGAAGCACCCTTTCTTTCAGAAAGTGTCTATAGAAGCACCCTTTCTTTCAGAAAGTGTCTATAGAAGAACCCTTTCTTTCAGAAAGTGTCTATAGAAGCACCCTTTCTTTCAGAAAGTGTCTATAGAAGCACCCTTTCTTTCAGAAAGTGTCAATAGAAGCACCCTTTCTTTCAGAAAGTGTCAATAGAAGCACCCTTTCTTTCAGAAAGTGTCAATAGAAGCACCCTTTCTTTCAGAAAGTGTCTATAGAAGCACCCTTTCTTTCAGAAAGTGTCTATAGAAGAACCCTTTCTTTCAGAAAGTGTCTAAAGAAGCACCCTTTCTTTCAGAAACTGTCTACAGAAGCACCCTTTCTTTCAGAAAGTGTCTACAGAAGCACCCTTTCTTTCAGAAAGTGTCTATAGAAGCACCCTTTCTTTCAGAAAGTGTCTATAGAAGCACCCTTTCTTTCAGAAAGTGTCTACAGAAGCACCCTTTCTTTCAGAAAGTGTCTATAGAAGCACCCTTTCTTTCAGAAAGTGTCTATAGAAGCACCCTTTCTTTCAGAAAGTGTCTATAGAAGCACCCTTTCTTTCAGAAAGTGTCTATAGAAGCACCCTTTCTTTCAGAAAGTGTCTATAAAAGCACCCTTTCTTTCAGAAAGTGTCTTTAGAAGCACCCTTTCTTTCAGAAAGTGTCTAGAGAAGCACCCTTTCTTTCACAAAGTGTCTACAGAAGCACCCTTTCTTTCAGAAAGTGTCTATAGAAGCACCCTTTCTTTCAGAAAGTGTCTATAGAAGCACCCTTTCTTTCAGAAAGTGTCTATAGAAGCACCCTTTCTTTCAGAAAGTGTCTATAGAAGCACCCTTTCTTTCAGAAAGTGTCTATAGAAGCACCCTTTCTTTCAGAAAGTGTCTATAGAAGCACCCTTTCTTTCAGAAAGTGTCTATAGAAGCACCCTTTCTTTCAGAAAGTGTCTATAGAAGCACCCTTTCTTTCAGAAAGTGTCTATAGAAGCACCCTTTCTTTCAGAAAGTGTCTATAGAAGCACCCTTTCTTTCAGAAAGTGTCTATAGAAGCACCCTTTCTTTCAGAAAGTGTCTATAGAAGCACCCTTTCTTTCAGAAAGTGTCTATAGAAGCACCCTTTCTTTCAGAAAGTGTCTATAGAAGCACCCTTTCTTTCAGAAAGTGTCTATAGAAGCACCCTTTCTTTCAGAAAGTGTCTATAGAAGCACCCTTTCTTTCAGAAAGTGTCTATAGAAGCACCCTTTCTTTCAGAAAGTGTCTATAGAAGCACCCTTTCTTTCAGAAAGTGTCTATAGAAGCACCCTTTCTTTCAGAAAGTGTCTATAGAAGCACCCTTTCTTTCAGAAAGTGTCTATAGAAGCACCCTTTCTTTCAGAAACTGTCTACAGAAGCACCCTTTCTTTCAGAAAGTGTCTACAGAAGCACCCTTTCTTTCAGAAAGTGTCTATAGAAGAACCCTTTCTTTCAGAAAGTGTCTATAGAAGCACCCTTTCTTTCAGAAACTGTCTACAGAAGCACCCTTTCTTTCAGAAAGTGTCTATAGAAGCACCCTTTCTTTCAGAAAGTGTCTATAGAAGCACCCTTTCTTTCAGAAAGTGTCTATAGAAGCACCCTTTCTTTCAGAAAGTGTCTATAGAAGCACCCTTTCTTACAGAAAGTGTCTATAGAAGAACCCTTTCTTTCAGAAAGTGTCTAAAGAAGCACCCTTTCTTTCAGAAACTGTCTACAGAAGCACCCTTTCTTTCAGAAAGTGTCTACAGAAGCACCCTTTCTTTCAGAAAGTGTCTATAGAAGCACCCTTTCTTTCAGAAAGTGTCTATAGAAGCACCCTTTCTTTCAGAAAGTGTCTATAGAAGCACCGTTTCTTTCAGAAAGTGTCTATAGAAGCACCGTTTCTTTCAGAAAGTGTCTATAGAAGCACCCTTTCTTTCAGAAAGTGTCTATAGAAGCACCCTTTCTTTCAGAAAGTGTCTATAGAAGAACCCTTTCTTTCAGAAAGTGTCTATAGAAGCACCCTTTCTTTCAGAAAGTGTCTATAGAAGCACCCTTTCTTTCAGAAAGTGTCTATAGAAGCACCGTTTCTTTCAGAAAGTGTCTATAGAAGCACCCTTTCTTTCAGAAAGTGTCTATAGAAGCACCCTTTCTTTCAGAAAGTGTCTATAGAAGAACCCTTTCTTTCAGAAAGTGTCTATAGAAGCACCCTTTCTTTCAGAAAGTGTCTATAGAAGAACCCTTTCTTTCAGAAAGTGTCTAAAGAAGCACCCTTTCTTTCAGAAACTGTCTACAGAAGCACCCTTTCTTTCAGAAAGTGTCTACAGAAGCACCCTTTCTTTCAGAAAGTGTCTATAGAAGCACCCTTTCTTTCAGAAAGTGTCTATAGAAGCACCCTTTCTTTCAGAAAGTGTCTATAGAAGCACCGTTTCTTTCAGAAAGTGTCTATAGAAGCACCGTTTCTTTCAGAAAGTGTCTATAGAAGCACCGTTTCTTTCAGAAAGTGTCTATAGAAGCACCCTTTCTTTCAGAAAGTGTCTATAGAAGCACCCTTTCTTTCAGAAAGTGTCTATAGAAGAACCCTTTCTTTCAGAAAGTGTCTATAGAAGCACCCTTTCTTTCAGAAAGTGTCTATAGAAGCACCCTTTCTTTCAGAAAGTGTCTATAGAAGCACCCTTTCTTTCAGAAAGTGTCTATAGAAGCACCGTTTCTTTCAGAAAGTGTCTATAGAAGCACCCTTTCTTTCAGAAAGTGTCTATAGAAGCACCCTTTCTTTCAGAAAGTGTCTATAGAAGAACCCTTTCTTTCAGAAAGTGTCTATAGAAGCACCCTTTCTTTCAGAAAGTGTCTATAGAAGCACCCTTTCTTTCAGAAAGTGTCAATAGAAGCACCCTTTCTTTCAGAAAGTGTCAATAGAAGCACCCTTTCTTTCAGAAAGTGTCAATAGAAGCACCCTTTCTTTCAGAAAGTGTCTATAGAAGCACCCTTTCTTTCAGAAAGTGTCTATAGAAGAACCCTTTCTTTCAGAAAGTGTCTAAAGAAGCACCCTTTCTTTCAGAAACTGTCTACAGAAGCACCCTTTCTTTCAGAAAGTGTCTACAGAAGCACCCTTTCTTTCAGAAAGTGTCTATAGAAGCACCCTTTCTTTCAGAAAGTGTCTATAGAAGCACCCTTTCTTTCAGAAAGTGTCTACAGAAGCACCCTTTCTTTCAGAAAGTGTCTATAGAAGCACCCTTTCTTTCAGAAAGTGTCTATAGAAGCACCCTTTCTTTCAGAAAGTGTCTATAGAAGCACCCTTTCTTTCAGAAAGTGTCTATAGAAGCACCCTTTCTTTCAGAAAGTGTCTATAAAAGCACCCTTTCTTTCAGAAAGTGTCTTTAGAAGCACCCTTTCTTTCAGAAAGTGTCTAGAGAAGCACCCTTTCTTTCACAAAGTGTCTATAGAAGCACCCTTTCTTTCAGAAAGTGTCTATAGAAGCACCCTTTCTTTCAGAAAGTGTCTATAGAAGCACCCTTTCTTTCAGAAAGTGTCTATAGAAGCACCCTTTCTTTCAGAAAGTGTCTATAGAAGCACCCTTTCTTTCAGAAAGTGTCTATAGAAGCACCCTTTCTTTCAGAAAGTGTCTATAGAAGCACCCTTTCTTTCAGAAAGTGTCTATAGAAGCACCCTTTCTTTCAGAAAGTGTCTATAGAAGCACCCTTTCTTTCAGAAAGTGTCTATAGAAGCACCCTTTCTTTCAGAAAGTGTCTATAGAAGCACCCTTTCTTTCAGAAAGTGTCTATAGAAGCACCCTTTCTTTCAGAAAGTGTCTATAGAAGCACCCTTTCTTTCAGAAAGTGTCTATAGAAGCACCCTTTCTTTCAGAAAGTGTCTATAGAAGCACCCTTTCTTTCAGAAAGTGTCTGATCAGAATGGTTGTTTTTTGCAAATGAAAAATAATGCCAAAGAAATTGTCATCAACTTACCACTACACGACATTTTTGCTCTTGGTGACGATGCTCATCAGGTGTATTAGGTGGCTACATTGTGACTATGTATCATAACTAAATTTTTGTTGTATATATACCAAAAATATTGCTAAAATTTTGTAATAATTATTACAAACAATTAAGTACACGGACAGGCATATATTTTATTGACATTCTACTTTCTATTACAACAATAATTTTTAAAAGCGTTAATATCTGTAAAAATTGCATACACCTTACTTAATACATCGTAATTCATTTTAAATTAACATAATCCAACTGTATTAGGGTTATAATGTATGAAACAGTTGTGGCCAAAATACAAAATAGAGAACTTCTATTTATTTCGATTATGCCACAAAACTTGACGGATGGTTCGTGCAAACAACGGCTAAAGACCAACAATTCCAACTGAAAAAGAAAAACAAATAATAACAAGATTAGAAATTCTTTCCTATTCAAGTAATTCAAAAAATTAATCATAAATGCCTTGCCTCCCTTTCAATTTCTTTGTCCTCATTTGTGGAATATTCATAGAGAATTAAATCGAATTCTTTTATGGTCGTCTCAACACTGTGACAGAGCATAAAATAGATATACCAATGGATCAACAGGAAAACATAGAATACGCTGCCAAACAAAAATCGATAACTTGCTTTATCCACATCCGGTAGCATTAACATAACCAAGCAGATGTAGCCCACCATCGAATTGGAGAGTAGCAAGCACAAAATTACTCCCAATATACTAATACCATGTATTCGATTCAATTCCTCATACAAGTCACGCAATTGATGATATATCCCCGTCATACACGGATCGATGTTTCTCTGGGCTAATCGAGAATTCAGAATGGAAAAACATTCTCGTAAATAACACAGCAAACCGGAATGTACTAACATATAGGTATGCTGAATTGTTAACAAACAAAACAATGGAAAAACTTCAAATTCGGGCCAATCGCGATTATTATCTAATATAGCCACTGTTTCTATAGCATAATGTGATATCGAGATGGCACTACTTAAATATAGCCATTTGCGTGAAGAAATATCTTTGTGACCCGCGTTTGTTCTGTCTGGCAAAGTATCAAAGTAGTCTCTTTGTATTTTCAAAATTTTCTCCAGCCACTTTGGCAAATTTGTATTTCTTCGATGGAATGCCAAGAGTACAATTACAAGCAATCCAAGCCGTATAACTGTTGTTGTATTATTAACGTATAGGATAACGGGATTTGTTATGTATAAATGAGATTTTCCAATTGTTTCCCCAATGACAAACGGATAATATAGGGTCACACCAACCATTGTTACGTAGCAGTATATTCGTAGAAAACGGCGCGATTTTTTTAATTGGCGTTTTTTCAAGTCTAAACGAAAACTAATGCTACTCGCCACAATGCAAAAAATGACAATTATGTGAAACCACAAACGTTGCAACATGTTAGTGTAAGAGTATCTGGTGTTTTGTAACAAAGTGGCCTTCGTAACTAAGTGGCCTGAAAAGGAATTAGACACTAGATTTGAAAAAGAAATTATGTGCGTTATGTGCCTAAATTCGCTCTTTATTAAAGATCATTATCTGTGAAAGTTGTTTCTATTATTTCTTAACTAATTAGTTAATTAATAAATTAATCAATCATTCAATCTGGTGGCAGGGAGTTATAAGAAGAAAGTGTGGAATTGTGGTTACTTGAAAGAAAGGGTACTTCTATATACACTTTCTGAAAGAATGGGTGCTTCTGTAGACTCTTTCTGAAGGATAGGGTGCTTCTATAGACCGCTTCTGAAATAAAGGGTGCTTGTATAGACCCTTTCGGAAAAATAGGGTGCTTCCATAGACCCTTCCTAAAAGAAAGAATGCTTCTATAGACCCTTTCTGAAAGAATGGGTGCTTCGGTAGACTCTTTCTGAAAGATAGTGTGCTTCTATAGACCCTTTCTTAAAAAAGAGAGCTTCTATAGACCCTTTCTGAAAGAATTTTATTAATCGGTGACATAGGCCCTTTCTGAAAGATAGGGTGTTTCTATAGACGTTTTCTGCAAAAATGGGTGCTTCTATAGCCACTTTCTGAAAGAAAGCGTGCTTCTATAGACCTTTTTCTGAATAAATGGGTGCTTCTGTCCTTTCTGGAAGAAAGGGCCCTCCTGTAGACCCTTTCAGAAAGAAATAGTGCTTCTATAGACCCTCCTGTAGACCCTTTCAGAAAGAAATGGTGCTTCTATAGACCCATTTCTGAAAGAATGGGTGCTTCTGTATACTCTTTCTGAAAAATAGGGTGCTTCTATAGACCCTTTCGGAAAGAAAGGCTGCTTCTATAGACCCTTTCGGAAAGAAAGACTGCTTCTATAGACCCTTTCTAAGTGAAATGGTGCATCTATAGACTCGTTCTGAAAGAAAGGGTGCTTCTATAGACCCTTTCTGAAAGATAGGGTGCTTCTATAGATAATTTCTGAAAGATAGGGTGGTTCTATAGACGTTTTCTTAAAGAAAGGCAGCTTCTATAGACCCTTTTTGAAAGATAGGGTGCTTCTATAGACGTTTTCTGAAGGAAAGGCAGCATCATAGACCCTTTCTGAAATAATGGATGCTTCTGTAGACTATTTCTGAAAGATAGTGTGCTTCTATAAATCCTTTCTGAAAGAGGGGGTACTTCTATAGAAAGATAGGGTGCTTCTAAGACCCTTTCTGAAAGACAGGGTGCTTCTATAGACCCTTTCTAAAAGATAGGGTTCTTCAAAAGAAAGGGTGTTCTCCCTTTCTAAAAGAAAAGGTGCTTCTATAAACCCTTTCTGAAAGATAGGGTGCTTCTAAGACCCTTTCTGAAAGATAGGGTGCATCTATATACCCTTTCTTAAAGAAAGGGTGCTTCTATAGACCCTTTCTGAAAGAAAGGGTGCTTCTGTAGACCTTTTTCTGAAAGAAAGGGTGCTTCTGTAGACCTTTTTCTGAAAGAAAGGGTGCTTCTGTAGACCTTTTTCTGAAAGAAAGGGTGCTTCCGTAGACCTTTTTTTGAAAGAACGGCTGCTTCTATAGACCCTTTGTGAAAGAAAGGGTACTTCTATAGATCCTTTCTGAAAGAAAGGGTGCTTCTATAGATCCTTTCTGAAAGAAAGGGTGCTTCTATAGACCTTTTTCTGAAAGAACGGCTGCTTCTATAGACCTTTTGTGAAAGAAATGGTGCTTCTATAGACCTTTTGTGAAAAAATTGGTGCTTCTATAGACACTTTCTGAAAGAAAGGGTGCTTCTATAGAAACTTTCTGAAAGAAAGGGTGCTTCTACAGACACTTTCTGAAATAAAGGGTGCTTCTATAGTCTCTTTCTGAAATAAAGGGTGTTTCTAAAGAACCTTTCTAAAAGAAATGGTGCGTTTGCAGACTCTTTCTGAAAGATAGGCTGCTTTTATAGATTCTTTCTGAAAGATAGGCTGCTTTTATAGATTCTTTCTGAAAGATAGGCTGCTTTTATAGATTCTTTCTGAAAGATAGGCTGCTTTTATAGATTCTTTCTGAAAGATAGGCTGCTTTTATAGATTCGTTCTGAGAGAAATGGTGCGTCTGCAGACTCTTTCTGAAAGATAGGGTGCTTTTATAGATCCTTTCTGAGAGAAAGGGTGCTTCTGTAGACCATTTCCGAAAGAAAGCGTGCTTCTATATACCATTTCCGAAAGAAAGCGTGCTTCTATATACCATTTCCGAAAATATGGTGCTTCTATAGACTCTTTATAGACTTCTATAGACCCTTCTTTAAGAAAGGGTGCATCTATAGACCCTTCTTTAAGAAAGGGTGCATCTATAGACCCTTCTTTAAGAAAGGGTGTATCTATAGACCCTTCTTTAAGAAAGGGTGCATCTATAGACCCTTCTTTAAGAAAGGGTGCATCTATAGACCATTTCTGAAAGATAGGTAGGGTGCTTCTACGACCCTTTCTGGAAGGTAGGGTGCTTCTACGACCCTTTCTGGAAGATAGGGTTCTTCTATAAACACTTTCTGGAAATTAGGTTGCTTCTATAGACCCTTTATGAAAGATAGAGTGCTTCTATAGACCCTTCCTGAAAGAAAGGCTGCTTCTACAGACCCTTTCTGAAAGAATGGGTGCTTCTGTAGACTCTATCTGAAAGAAAGTGTGCTTCTATAGACCCTTTCTTAAAAAAGAGTGCTTCTATAGACCCTTTCTGAAAGAAATGGTGCTTCTATAGACCCTTTCTGAATGAAATTGTGCTTCTGTAGACTCTATCTGAAAGAAAGTGTGCTTCTATAGACCCTTTCTTAAAAAAGAGTGCTTCTATAGACCCTTTCTGAAAGAAATGGTGCTTCTATAGACCCTTTCTGAATGAAATTGTGCTTCTTTAGACCCTTTCTGAAAGAAAGGCTGCTTCTATAGACCCTTTCTGAAAGAATGGGTGCTTCTATAGACCCTTTCTGAAAGAAATGGTGCTTCTATAGACCCTTTCTGAAAGAAATTGTGCTTCTTTAGACCCTTTCTGAAAGAAATGGTGCTTCTATAGACCCTTTCTGCAAGAAATGGTGCTTCTATAGACCCTTTCTGAAAGAAATGGTGCTTCTATAGACCCTTTCTTAAAAAAGAGTGCTTATATAGACCCTTTCTGGAAGAAATTGTGCTTCTATAGACCCTTTCCACAAGAAAGGGTTTTTCTATAGACCCTTTCTGAAAGATAGGGTGCTTGTATAGACCCTTTCTTAAAGAAAGGGTGCTTCTAAGACCTTTTCTGAAAAATAGGGTGCTGCTTTAGAACCTTTTTGAAAGTGCTTCTAAAGACACTTTCTGAAAGAAAGGAAACTTAAATAGACCGTTTCTGAAAGATAGGGTGCTTCTGTATACCCTTTCTTAAAGGAATATTGTTTCTATAACTCCTTTCTGAGAGAAAGATTGCTTCTATAGACCGAGTGCCTTGTTTCACTTTTCTCCCTTCACGGCAATTACCCTTGACACTACAACCATAAAAATATTTAACAGTTAAATACAATTTCGCACATACTTAAAGTTATTTCTGGAAATGTTATTTTGTAAATCCCGACAATTATTTGTTCTTTTACTACGTAATAATGGAATTCGTAATTGTATGCAAATTTGCGTTTTTTATTGGCCTATAAAAATAAGTATCGAACAATTACGTGGTAGACCCATGAAAATTATAAAAATAGAATAGCAAAAAAAGTTAGCGTGGACGTCACACAACAATGTTATTACCAGCCAGACTACGTTAAGACAATTGCCACGTCAGAGTTCGTTTGTTTTCAGAATGTTTATCAAAACTTAACGGTTTACTGGTGTTGATATCGGATTAATAAGTTGCTATTTTTAACGAAGTAAACAGTTCGAAAGAAAAACAGTTTCTTGCTAGGCAAAATGTACGTATGAATCAATAGCGTGAATACTTGCGGAAACAGATGAGACAGTTCTTGAAGGTTTTGGCGAGAAAACTTTTTCGAAAAGTCTATGGACCAATCTGCCATTTGAGATATATGTCAATAATACACATACATATCTACTTTATCGAAGCCTTGGCGTTTCAGTTCTGCGTGCACCGCATCATCGCTTATTCTCATGACATGGCTTAGCCAACGCAATCGATGCATCTCTATACGTTTATTTGTACTGATGCCACTGCACAGTGGATCCACCCATTGGCCAAAAATAAAAAAATTAATGTCAAAATTTGGTACAACATCTGGCAACACTGACAGCTATGACATGGACCTTTTTAAAAATGTATTAGTTTTTATTTCATTCGAACGCGATCTTCTTAAGTATAGCTTCAAAAGTCGGAACATTTGACTAATATTTTTCGTTGTGAATACAACCTATATTTTAGGTGCAAGTAAATAGATTCAAAATATCGCGAAACTAATACGTATAGCAAAATATTATAGTGGATTTTGAAGGAGGAGGTAATAGCTTAATTTTAATTAAAAAATAGTGTTTTAGCGTGTTGTGGAATTCTGGTTAGCAGCATATTTTCTTAGTGTATTTTGCAATTCCGATTCGATCCTATACTTAAATTTGACCTAAGGTTTTAGTCATGATGCCCACCAGTGCCCACCTCGGGAATAATTTTCCAAAGTAGTTCATGGGCTTAAGATTATTCAGTATTAAAATCAGCTGCCATCTAGTGCCAGACTATTAATGGTAGGCCGCTGACTAAAGCTGCCCTGGAATAAGGTTTCTATTGATATATTAGCGTATAACTCAGTTATCTGACCACGTACATTAACATAATTGGTATCAGTGGCAAGATGGAGAAATCCTCTTCCAAATTTGTCTTACGTTGGCGATACGTACCTTTCAGGAAGAACGCTATAAGTCCTATATTAAAAATTTTACCAATTTTCCGACAAAAATGTTGATTTTCTTAATCCGCTTATTTGGTTGGATTTTATGTAGTTTTGGAGATTGTTTTGTTTCCCCAAGCTAATTTTTGCATCATAAGATAATCGGGACCTCTGTTCATGTCGTTTTGTATCAACAGCATAAAACAAATCTTAACGTATACCCCCTCCAGAGGGGAAAGGGGGGAGAATGTTACGCTCGTGGTTTCTTAAAAAACTCTTCGCAGCAGCACAAAGCTGTAACCGGCGAATTGGCTTGATTTTTACACTCTAAATATTTTTGGCCACTTTCTCCATACAAGTGGATCCACTGTGCATTGTATAGTTTATACAGCTCATGGTTCATATGACGTCGATATTCACCGTCAACTCATCTTTCGAAGAATTGTTCTCTCGAACACACACACAAGCACTTGCACAAGTACCCATGCTTCAGAACCAATGTTTTGTAAAGTGTTACTTATGTTTGACGCGATGTGAGAACTTTCTTAAAGGTATCAGTTACTTCCCTTACTGATCGTACCATGATGTATATATCCCTGACACTATCATATAAGCAATCGGGAGCAGACTTATGTCCATATAATTAGAGTGCACAGTCTTATCTCATTTCTTGTGGATAGGGCACAGGATGCCCATGTTCCAATCAGATGGTTCTTCCTGTCAGATGATACTAACCAGTTGATGCTTACACATTATTAGCGTGTCGCATGCAGTTTTCAAAAGCTCAGCTGGTAACCCGTCGTCTCCTGCGACCCTATTAAATTATAGCCGGTTTATTGCTGTCTTCACCTTCACCGGGCCGTATACACTCAATACCATCTTCAGGGATTGGATCTATGGTGTCTTCTCATCTAGTATTTAACAGTTTGGAAAAATGTTCTTTCCCTATCCTGAGCACACAATGTGCATCTATGACCAGATTACCTTGTTCCCTGTTGCTGTTCTCAGGGCGGCATTCTGACAGGTCTGAATCTTTTTCCAATTCGTATCACATAATTCCGGGGACCAAACTGGAGCCGCATAGCTTACCACAGACCGACCTATCACGTTATATGTGGTCAACAAGGTTTCTTTATCAGCACTCCAAGTGCTGCGGGCTAGGGGCTTGAGGGCCTTGTTTCTGCTTTTCAGTTTGTCGCAGATAACTATGGCATGCACTGACGACTTGAACATAGTGTCGAATGTGACCCCCAAAATTTTGGGGCAGTTTGTGGTCGGAATTCTGCTACCGTCGACCACGCATTCAATTCCCTTCCAAACTGCGCTGTCCATGTGGTGAACAGAGTGGCTGTAAATTTTGTGGCGGAAATCTGCATATTCCTCGCATGGAAAAAAGTGGTAAGATCGGTTAAATACGAGTTCAGTCTCTCACAGATGTCATCAAGGGAAGGTACCTGACGCCAGGATCGTGCAATTATCCGCATACGTTACGATCTCGTTGCCGTCTGGAGGGGGCGGAATACAGGAGTGGTAGAAATTAAACAATTCCGGAGATATCACCCCACCTTGGAGAACTCCCTGTTTCACTCTACGGGGTTTAGACTTATTGTTCCTGAACTCCACGTATGACTGGCGTCCAGACATATAGTTAACTATCCAACGTTTCAAGCTTGGCCGGGGGGTTGCCTGCTCAAGGTCCTCAAACAGCGTGGAGTGACTGACTGTATCAAAGGCTTTTGATAAGTCAAGCGCTACCATCACTGTTCTATCACACGTCGGCCTCTGGTTGAGTCCTTGACAAACATATGTGGAGATGGCGTGCAGCGCTGCTGTCGTGCTGCCTACGGTATCCATGCTGATGATCAGCAACTTGATAGCTATTCCTGATACTGGGGTGGACTAAGGCCTCGGGGTCTTTGCTACGACCGACAAAAGCGAAATCGGCCTGTACAATTCACTTTTGCTGGCATCCCTGCCCATTTTCCACGACTTCGGGAACAATGAGGGTGGCTAGCGACAATTTGAGAACTTTAGTGAGATACTCCAATCCCGGCTAATCCAGCTGCTTCAGCATTACCATGGAGACTCCATCAGGGCCCAACCCATTGGATGGTTTAGAGTTCCTGATGGCATTCGCAACATCATCCATTGTAAACTGTGGTGATTCTCCCTCGGCAGTAAGAGATCTAATGCGACGAAATACTCTCCTGTTCACATTGTCACTATCGGGGTGCTCACAAACTGTCGATTGAAATAACTTGCGCACCTCTTCGGGTCCGTCAACGTAACGTCGCCAAACGTATCTGATGTCATATCTTCTATCCTTCCAGGGTTCGAGAGTGACTTAACCGTTGACCACAATTAACTTATACCGGCTCCAATGTTGCAACTCTTCTTCACTTGTTCCGCTTATGTTCTCCGACCAGCCTGTTCATTTCCAGTGTCAGCTCCCTGATTCTGGGGTCATTGGGATTGGCTCGACGACGCTCATCACGCTCATTTGCTAATCCCGTCGCCTCTGCTGGGAAGTTTGGTCTTACTTCGGGTATTCGACCAGTAGGGATATGGCGAGCGGCTGCAGTAGTGATGATGTCTCTTAACGTCCTTTCCGTTACCCGAAGAATTGGGCACTCTGAAGCGGTGATTGGTGCACTCTCTGAAACTTGGCCAATCAGCTTTCCTATGATTGACGAACGTGCAGCGTTCAGAGGTGATGAAATCGGGTGGTCTGCTAATGGAGACAATTATGGGGAGGTGGTCGGATCCAAGGGAAATGACGGGTTGCCAGGTAGCGCCATTCATCAGACCAGGTGGCACGATTGTTATGTGTGGCGAACTGTGATACTCTCCTCTAATTCGGGTAGGGGCGTCCTCATTGACCGTGCAAAACGTAGAACTATCAATCTGCTCAGCCAGAGCTGTAACCCTCTGGTCGTTTCCCACGGCTGAATTCCACATCTCATGATGCACATTAAAGTCCCCTACGATCAGACGATTATGACCTTCCAAAAACTGTTCCACACCTGACTGATACCCCATACATTCTATCTTCGGGTCATTAGAGACAGGCTCAAGCGAGATAGGTCTGTATTGGATAGACTGGTGCAATAGGAAAGCTAATCCCCCACCTCCTTCCTTAACACGTTATAACCATCACAACATTGTAAGTTACAGTTGTTATTGAGCACCGCCGCGACCTTGATGTTATTCCGACTCATGAAATCTATTATTTCCTCGATCTTACCTCGGAGTCCATTGCAATTAAATCGCAAAAAGGATGCATTTTCCGGGATTGGGACAACAACGGCTGGTGTTAAATGGAGGTGGCACCGCTGGCCGTAACGGTCGGTACGAAAGAACCCACTGCCGTGGGATTGATTGTAGATAGCAGCAAGATTTTATACCCTCCACCGACTCTATAAATTATATATATTCTTCATCAGGGTAATATTTTGAGTCGATATATGCATTTCCGTCCGTCTGTTGTATACACTCTAGCATCCACAAAAGTGGAAATAGAACGCTGAAACTTTGGGAAGAGACGTCTTTCGTTTGCAGCAGGTCAAGTTCGAAGATGGGCTATATCGTTTTGGTATAGCCCCCATAAACGGTACGTTTTTAGTAAAATTTTCAGACCGAATTAGCTTTAATTTGACTTTTAGTGGTATAGCCCCCATATACCAGTACCTCAATATTTTCGGTTTATATGTATTTGCTAACATTTGACATTTGAGGTTGTCAGTGGTCACGAAAATTCTTTAGAAAAAATCATGCACATATGTAGGTCTGTGCTTTGGTATATTCCAGAGCTCCGATTTGATCGTTTTACTCGCGAGTGGGAGTACTCGAAGAGTGCGAGCAAAAAGTCCGATTTGCTCGTTTTTACTCGCGAGTGAAAAGTACCTGCTAGTGGGAGTACTCGAAGAGTACGAGTTTTAAAAGAAGCTTACTCTCCACTCTTTTGTTTTATTTGCGAGCACTCGCGAGTATCCCTGGTTCAAAAATAAGAGTGGTTCAAAAATAGAGTACGAGTTTACTCGAAGAATAAAATCGAGTAAGAAAAATATATTTATTTTTTGACCGTTTGTATGTTCGTGTGTGAGTGGTAGGGAACAGTTTTTGATGTTGCTGTGGACCAGCATTCGGCACACAACAACAAAAATTTGAGCAAACACTGTTGTCAGTGCATGGTTTTTCAATTAGTGGGTGGAGAGAGAAGCTCTCTTCGAGGAGCCGCATTCTGCTATGGACCGAAGTTAGAAAGGTCAAGTTGTTCGAAAGCTCGGAGGTTCGAGGAGGGTGCTCGGAAGTTCGGAGGAAGGTAGGAGGTTCGGAGGAGGGTTGTCGGAGGTTCGGAAGTTTGGAGGAGGGTGGTCGGAAGTTCGGAGGAGGGTAGTCGGAGGTTCAGAGGAGGGTGCTCGGATGTTCGGAAGCGGGATGGTCGGAAGTTCGGAGGATGGTGCTCGGAGGTTCGAAGGAGGGTGGTCGGAGGTTCGGAGGAGGGTGATCGGAGGTTCATAGTAGGTTGTACAGAACCTCCGACCACACTCATCCGAACACCCTCCTCCGAACCACCCTCCAACATCCTCTGAACTTCCGAACACCCTCTTCAGAACTTCCGACCACCCTCCTCCGAACCTCCGACCACCCCCTCCCTCCGAACTTTCGAACAACTTGCCCTTTCTACCTTCAGTCCACAGCAACATCAAAAACTGTTCCCTACCACACACACAAACGGAAAAAATTAATACATTTTTCCTACTCGATTTTACTTTTCGAGTAAACTCGCACTCTATTTCGAGCATTTTCACTCCCACTCTTTTTTTTCTTGCAAAACTCGTACTCGCAAACACTTTTCACTCGCGAATAAAAGCGAGGAAGTCGGAAATATGCTTCGCGAGTGACGAGTAAAAATAGAGTATACTCGATTTATTTTTTCTACTCGCGCGATTACTCCCGCTCGAACTCGCTCGAATTTCACTCGCGAGTAGAATTCGAAGCTCTGGTATATTCCCCATATAACGACACCTTCCGATTTTCGGTATTTACTTGGATTTTTGGTATTTTGAGAATTTTAGCTTCATTGTTTGACGAAACTACCTGATATTTGAGATTCCCTGTGGTCCACATTTTAGCTGCACTTCTTGACCGCACTTGCTGTAATTTGACATTTGAAATTCCTATTGGTCACAAAGTTGTCAATATGGGTCCATGTTTTGGTGTAGGCCCCATATAGCGGTACCTCCCGACTTTCGGTATTTTGAAGGGGTTTGATATTTGAGGTTATCTGCAGTTACAAAACTTTTCCAGAAAAAATTGTCAAGACGCATTATAAGATTCAATAATTTAGGCATTTAACCATAAGGCCATGTTTTGGCATAGCCCTCATATAACGGTTGTGCTCACAAACTTCTCCACGATAAATCGTCATAACAGGTCCAAGTTTTGGTATAACCCCATATTACGGTATCTCCCGATTTTCCATATTTTTGCAGCTAGTTTAAAGGAACTATCCGTAATTTGACATTTAAGTTTCCCTGCAGTCACAAAGCTTACATTCACTAGGATCACATGACCTATATCAAGCCCCATATTAGATTAGATAATTTAGGCATTTGGGATCGAAAACTGTTTTCCCTTAAAATTGTGGACAGGAAAGGAAATTTATTATTCCATTTTAGTTAAGAATATTTTATGATGGAGGGTATAAAAAAGTTTAGCCCGGCCGAACTTAACGCCTGTTTACTTGTTAATTTCTCTCTGTTTACTGCGGAAAATATGTCTTTCCTCTCGCCTTTTCTCCCGATACATATCCCGTGCGCTGTACGTTGCTACTGATTAGTTCTATATGCCGCATTTTTTCTCTTACGTAGCAGCACGACACTCCTGGTCATACCATGGGTTACTTGGTGGTGATCTCTGGCATCCAAGTATGAATTTCGCGGCTGTTTGCAAGGAATGGGTAATACTTTGCCACCGTGCTGATATGTTATCCGAACATGGAGAACTTTCGTTAATCAATTGGGCCAGTTGAGTAGTATATGTTTTGATTGCTGCTGGCCAATGTCCAACTTCCGTATTGTGTCTGTTCGTACTTTATTTGCCACATTTAATCGGGTATTTACCTTTGCTGCAAAAAGTTGGTAGTCCGAGTCTATGTTTGCTCCTGGAAAGATTATACCTCCAACACGATCGTTGAATGTCTTCCTTCTATTACAACGTGATCAATTTGTTTTTTGGTCTGGTGATTATCAGATTGCCTTAAGAATGTCGAGATGCTTATATCTGGTACTGCCTTGTTTTTTGCACCTGCAAAACCTATCAACCACATTCCGTTGTCAGATGTTCCACTGCAGATACCAAATTTCCCGACTGTTGGGCCAAATGTATTTTCCTTTCAAATTTCGGCATTAAAATCGCATAGAATAATTGTAATGTCATGGGCAGGACAACAGTCATATGTTTCTACTAAGCACTCGTAAAACATATTTTTGGTCTGTTTTACTGGTTCTTAGTTGGAGTGTGGGCGCAAATAAAAACTACTGTTGAAAAAAATAGCTTTTATTCAAATTCTAGCATGTCCTTTATTCGCCGGGGTAAAGCTGGAGACCATATGTTTCAACCTCCGACTAACTAAAAATCCACAAGAGAATTAATCCCTGCAATAAAAAATAAAATTATTTTTTATCTTTTTATTATTATTACTATTTTTATACCCGCAGCATTTATATTTTACACTGTCATACGAGCAAAATGTGCCTCATCGAAGTATTGGATTTAGAACACAAGAATGTTTGGACGAAATCCGATTCAGACAATTTGGAGTCGATTTAGCAATGTCCGTCCGTCTGACCGTCTGGCTGGTGCGCACGATAACTCTCGAACGGATGAACCGATTTGGGAAGAGAGAAGTCTCCCTTGTCCCGTATGGGATGTTTGTGGAACAAATATATATATAATATTTTGTTTAAACTTAGTTTAAGTTCGAAGATGGGCCATATCGGTCCGCTCCTTCAGATACCTCCCCTACAAAAGTTCGACAATTTGTGCGCACGATAACTCTTGAAGGAAGTAACCGACTTGGTCCATACTTTGCACATCGTGAAATTTCTACCAGGCATAGACGAGATTCTAATATGGACTCTATTGGTCCACTCCTTGGGGTACCTCCCACACAAAATTTTGGAAAAGTTCAGTATAGGACCTTCTCTCGGATCGTTTTGATTTTTATTGTAGCGACTTGTGTTCGCTGCCTCCATTACGAAAGTACAAGTTTCATCAGGGGCATATTCATACTTCCTTAGAAAATAGCCAGAAAGTTGTAAAAATCCCCTATGGCACGATGTGTAGTGGTTGAAGCGCATGATAATTCTCGAACGGATCTGCCAATTCGGTCTAAACTTTGGCCAACGTAACATTTTGTCTTAACTTAGTTTATGTCCAAAGGTGAGTCATATCGGTCCATTCCTTTAGGTCCCTCTCCCACAAAAGTTCGATAATATTCGGAAAATTTGTACCCACGATAACTCCTGAAGGCAGTAACGGATTAGGTCCATACTTTGCACATCGAAATATTTCTACGAGACATAGATCAGGCTTGGACTATATATGTATAAAATAAAATGCACTTTAAGCCCTGCTTTCGAATCGCTTTTATCTTGTGTTCACTACCCCCATTATGACGCACAATGGTTCAGGAATCGATTTTCTGGCCAAAAATCAAAATTTTGTTTTGTCAAAGATATTTAATTTCTATATGGGATTCGATAGTAAACATATTGAAACTAAGGAAACCAAAAAAATTAGGCCCAAATATTGGAAGGTGTGGGCGTGGCGTGACCCTAAAAACGAGCATTTTCCCCATTTTTGGGAAATACGTCATTTTTGCAAATTTCTGGAGAAAGCCGAAGCTATTTCTCTGAAATTATAACAGTTATTGTGTTCACTGTTTTTTGATAAGGTAGGTAGGATTGTTGCCTTTAAAAATCGTTTAAGCAAATTACGGTAGCGTTTACACAACATGATCTATTTTATTTTTCCTCGAGTACTAAATTTTATGAAATTCCAAATTTAGTGGACTAGAACTTTTGTGGAACAACATGGAACAAAGTTCTGTTTTCACAGAAAGATGCCTAAAAGTCTCCTCTTTCAGCCCATATATACTTTTGTAACCGTCCCGTTCCGTCCGTTTAACACTTTTTTGAAATTACATGGGTAAAAATGTGTGTTTTTCTATACTGTTTCCATATGAATTACAGTTTTTTGACACAAATTACAACTTTTTTGAGTATATGAGTTTTGAAATGAATGAGTTGAGTTTTTATACGAGTTATATAAGTTTTATTAACACCCAAGGAGAATTTTTTTAATTTTTTAAAAAATTTAATTTTTTTTTAGTAAAATTTTTTTTTACAAATTTTTGAAAAAAAAAATTTTCGACATTTTTTTGAATTTTTCTTTTAGTTTTTTTGGTAATTATTTTGTTTATTTGTTGGTGTTTGACCATCTTTAATACATAGGAAGATATAAAAATCACAAAAACACTCATATTTTGATGAAAAATAGTTAAAAAACTCAAAAGTTTCACTTTGACCTTGAATTTCTCTGCAACTACAAGACCCAACTTGACCGCTTGTAATTCGTCTGAAAGCTGTTTGTGTTATCTGTCTAACAAAAAAATTATAGATATATCTCTATCCGTTCAAAAGTTACAGAATTTTGACCAGGAAAAAACAATTCTGAACCACTGTGCGACGATGCAAGTTTTTTCAGGGGCAAGTCCACACTTCATGAGAAAATAGCCCGAAAGCTGTAAAAATCCCTATGGCACTATGCGTACGATAACTCTCGAACGGATCAGCCGATTCGGTCAAAAATTTGGCCTTCGTAATTTTTAATCCAAACTAAGTTTATGTTTGCAGATTGACACTATCGGGGCGCACCTACCGTTACCTCCCCCACCCCCAAATGTTACAAAACGTCACTATACTATTGGATCTCCTAATATTTTTCCAAATGTAGTTTTACTTCAGAAATCGGTCTTCTCCTTAGGATACTCCCCCCACAACAGTTCAACATTTTTGTTTAAGCGCAGTTTAGGATCTTTTCGAAGAACCTTTGGAAATTTAAGCCGATGCTATTTTTTGTAGTCCTGTTTAAGCGATTTTATGTTTTTCGTAGGCAAGCTCATGCTTCCTGGCATCGCACAGTGTCACGACCTTGGCCAAAAATGATCAAAATCAATTACTTCGGAATACAAATTTATTGATGAGAATATAAAGTAAACATTTCAATTTGAAGGAATTTTAATTATGGTATTGATTTGTCAAGTAGTTTCGTCGATGTGAAGGTTCAAATCCGATAATTGTTGGAAATGTGTATTTTTGTCCTTATTTTACTTACATTAATAACTTGTATTCTGCTCCAAAATTTTAATATTTAAAGTAATTTATCGTTCTAAAATAAATTCTTAAGATTGCTTTGGATGTAATAAACATAGATTTAATTTTATTTGGGAATAAATAGTGATCATATGGTGTTTGCAGCTATCCAAGTCTGTGGTACTTAGCAAATCAATTTTGTAAACCAAATTTTAAAATTAGTGGAGTGGGGAAAAATTGTATAAAAGTGTATATCGATATTATTTGCTGTTTGAGTTGTGAAAAGTAGGTACTTCAAACGTATAAAGTTTCCAGATGCAGAGGTTTGCAGACGAACATGAATGAATCGATAATCATATATGTTTGTGGGCTTATTAAGTACCTAATAATCTTGCTTTAAAAAAAGACACTTTTACAAATACAAATTTTTAAAAACAAGTGAGCAAAGGCTAAAGTCGGGACGGGGCCGACCATGTGTTACCCTACACCACTATCCCTGTGCATAAGCTTTTCACTGGTAAAAGTTTTCTTTAGGGAATATAATGCGAATACCATCAAACATAATATGCCTTTTTCTCTCGGGACCCCCGTAAGCAACCAAAATTTCGTGGCCATCCGATCAAAATTGCGACCTGCAAAAAATGGAAGAATTGGATGCATTGTGGTATCTCCCTTGTTTGGCCACCTTCTCTAACCTACTTTACACCGATTTAAAGGTAATAATTTCTTCTTCTATTGACAAAAATAAAACCTTGAATTTGTCTCCACATGCGTTTTTCCCCATTCCGACCCCTAAATATTATCACCACAATCAATAGGCTTCTTCCTCTGTGGGGCCCGCATCTACCCCCAAAATCTCGTGACTATCCGATTAAAATTCCAACCGGTAGCGTGATTACAAAAATTAAAAAATTGGATATATTACTGACTTTTGCGATATCTCGGTTGTTTGCCCAGTTACGCAAACATACTTTGCATCAATATAAAGGAGATCTTTTCTTCTACCATTGGCGGGAATACTGCTACCAGAAGCGGAGATATTCGCAAAAGAAAAAAACTTTGACTTTTCTCCACATTAGCTTATTGCTTATTCCGACTCCTGAATATTATCCGACCATCACCAAACTTAATAGGTTTCTTCCTCTGTGGGACTCGCATCAATTCCCAAAAAATTCGTGACGATCCGATCAAAATTGCGACCTGTAGCGTTATTACAAAAAAATCGGAAAATGGGATGCATTACCGACTATTGCGATATCTCTGTTGTTTGACCACCTACGACAGTCTACTGTACATCGTTGTAAAGGAGATATTTTCTACTTTCCTTGCCAGGTTTTGCTTTTGATATACCTCGTAAAGAAACAGAGCTATTGGCTTTAAAATAAAACGTTGACCTTTTCACTAAATAAGTTTTTGCCTATTCCGACCCCTGAATATTATCCGACCATCATCAAAATCAATAGGCTTCTTCCTCTGTGGGAACCACATTAACTCCCAAAATTTCGTGACGATCCGATCGAAATTGCGACCTGTAGCCTGATTTTGAAAAAAAAATTGCAAAATGGCATGTATTACCGACTATTGCTATATCTCCGTTATTTGGCTACCTACGCGAACCTGCTTTGAATCATTGTAAAGGTGGACTATTCTTCTTTCATAGTCAGGCTTTGCTTTTGGTAGATTCCTAACCAAAGCTGTGATATTCGTCATTATAACTCAAATCGCAAAAATTAAAAGTTGGGTTGTATTTGCGACTATTGCGATTTCTTCGTCGTTTGACCACCTACGACAACCTACTATACATCGTTGTAAAGGTGATATTTTCTATTTGCTTTTGATATACCCCTTATTTCCCAAATAAGTTTTTTGCCCATTCCGACCCCTGAATATTATCCGACCATCATCAAAATCAACAGGCTTCTTCCCCTCCGGGACCCTCATCAACACCCAAAATTTGGTGACGATCCGATCAAAAATGCGACCTGTAGCGTGATTACAAGGTTTAGATGGACTGACGGACAGACGGACGGACTGACGGACGGACTGACGGACGGACACACATAGCCAGATCGACTCAGCTCGTCGAGACATTCATTTTGGTATATATAAGTATGGGTCTACGACCATTATTTCGATGCGTTACAAACTTTTTGGCCAAAACCAACTTATAATACCCTCCCCACATAGTGGTGTAGGGTATAAAAATGGTGAACAGCGAAATTCTAAATTCGATTTTTTACAAAAAATGGACCGTTTTCGACCATTAATCGGTCAAAAATGTTTTTAAAGGAAATTTCTCATATATATAGACAAGATTTTTGAACACCAAATTTCAGTCATTTCAGGTGGATATTGAGACCACAACATTCAAAATACCGAAAATTAGGAGGCATGGTTCTATGGGGGCTATAGGAAGACGAGGACCTATACCGACAGATTTCTTGTGGAACGTTATAAGCCCCAAACGAAGACTTAATACCAATTTTCAGCCATTTAAGTGTAATCATCAGACTAAAACCTCCAAAATACCGAAAATCTGGAGGTACCGTCCTATGGGGGCTATATGAAGGCGTGGACCTATGCAGACAAATTTCAAGATGAAAGTATTATACCCCCAATGAAGACTAAATACCAAATTTCAGCAATTTCTGTGTAATAATGACGCTAAAATCTTCAAAATATCGATAATCGGGAGGTACCATTCTATGGGGCCTATATCAAAACGTGGACCTAAGCCCACAATTTTCTGTTGGAATGTTTGATACCTCTGCCGAAGACTAACCACCCAATTTGAGTAATTTCGGTTGGTCATTGTGCCTAAAACTTTCAAAATGCCGAAAATAGGGAGGTACGGTTCTATGGGGGCTATATCAAAACGTGGACCGATCATCCCAATTGTCCGGTTAATTGTAAGTCAATAATAAGTACGTGTACCAAATTTTATGTACCTACAATAACTCCTTCTATTTTTGCCACAGTTAATATGAACTCGCGACAGTGTGCATCGTGGCCCAAAACCAACTGAAATGACCGGTGGCCGCAAAATCTATAAAAAGAAATGAATCCCAAAATAAGATCCACTTCCAAAATGGACTATATCGGTCCGTTCCTTCAAGTCCAACCTCCGCAACGCTTTTGAGCTTCAAACCAAACTCCAAAAAGGGCTACAAAATGCGTTATCCGTAGATTCGGCATTGTCAATAGACGGACGTTTCAATTCATGCAGGCTGAGGGTATATCTCTGTCGGCTAAGCGACTGATACTTTTTAACTTGTTTTTTTTTATTGTTGACCTGTAGTGCGATTCTCTTACTCATTTTTTAAGTTACCGCTAATAATGGGTAAAATTAAAATGCTTATAATTTCGATAATTAACGATATTCATCGGTAAGTTAGCGACAGATAAACAGTAGTCGTAAACTTCTACCGATAGCAACAGTGTTGTCAACTTTTATTTGAACTTTCTATTCATAGTTTTGCGTTTTAAACTTACCAATTTTTGTTGGTAACTCAAAAAAATGAGTTAGAGAAACACACTACTGTTTTGGATTTTATTCGCTGTTTGGGTTATTTCGTCTTAGGGTTTTTTATTATTTAATTCTTTTTTATCACCGTGTGTTTTAGAAATACTCGGGAATTGTCGCTTATGTTAATTTTGTCATCTGAAAAATGTGATGTCGTCTGGTAATCTGGTAATAGAACGCCGAGCACTCATTTTGCAAAGCGACCATGCTTACCATTGTAGCACCGTCGCATTTTTACAGAAAAAGAGTCGCTAAAAAGTCACGCATTGCTGAGAGAAGATAAAACTCACTTCAAAATGCTGGCAGGGGTGTTCTTATGTCATACACGGTGCTCTTGAAACAATTTTGAATGGAAGGTGCTTACACCTCGGAAGTTTTTGCGGATTCTTAAACTACAATGTTTATAGATGAGAAAAATCAAAAAACAAAAAAATCGCCGGAGCGCTTTTTAAATAAATCGCGATTTAAGTTGGCATTTTTAGGGGTTGTTAAGGTTTTCACGATTTTGCATAGAAACCGCATGTACTATCAGAATGGGACTAAAATAAATGTTTTTTTTGTTTTGCCTTATTAAGGCGAAGGTCATTTTTAGAGTGATATTTGAATTAATTCTCTTTCGAGTTGAGCTATTTAGACCTGATAGGTACATTGAAAAATTAGGAATCCACCGAAGTCCCACACATTCAACCACTATGCTACGTTTCACGGGTGGTTAGACCGATCATCAGGCATATTGAATGGTGTTTTTTTAGTGGGTGGACGAAGGCTAAGCTTGGAGACTAGCATTTATATCACAAATCATTCGAAATTTGTATATTCGAATTATTTATTTATTTTAATGTTAGTCATTTAATTCCAAACCTTTCCTATAGTCCGACTTGGCTGGTAACCCTATTTTTCAATGTTTTATTACAAATACTAAGGCAGCTTTTTTCCACCTTTATTTTATTTGTTCTTTCTATATCAGAAGATTTTTTTGATCATCAATATTTGTCATCGGAATCTTTGACAAGTTGATGGTGGCTTAGAACGCTAAGACGCCTGCAACCGTGTCACTTGGTTGTTGGGGTCCCAGGTTCGAATCCCAGCCTGGCTCATGCTGAAATCATTTTTTTGTTTTGCCTTATTAAGGCGAAGGTCATTTTTAGAGTGATATTTGAATTAATTCTCTTTCGAGTTGAGCTATTTAGACCTGATAGGTACATTGAAAAATTAGGAATCCACCGAAGTCCCACACATTCAACCACTATGCTACGTTTCACGGGTGGTTAGACCGATCATCAGGCATATTGAATGGTGTTTTTTTAGTGGGTGGACGAAGGCTAAGCTTGGAGACTAGCATTTATATCACAAATCATTCGAAATTTGTATATTCGAATTATTTATTTATTTTAATGTTAGTCATTTAATTCCAAACCTTTCCTATAGTCCGACTTGGCTGGTAACCCTATTTTTCAATGTTTTATTACAAATACTAAGGCAGCTTTTTTCCACCTTTATTTTATTTGTTCTTTCTATATCAGAAGATTTTTTTGATCATCAATATTTGTCATCGGAATCTTTGACAAGTTGATGGTGGCTTAGAACGCTAAGACGCCTGCAACCGTGTCACTTGGTTGTTGGGGTCCCAGGTTCGAATCCCAGCCTGGCTCATGCTGAAATCATTTTTTTGTTTTGCCTTATTAAGGCGAAGGTCATTTTTAGAGTGATATTTGAATTAATTCTCTTTCGAGTTGAGCTATTTAGACCTGATAGGTACATTGAAAAATTAGGAATCCACCGAAGTCCCACACATTCAACCACTATGCTACGTTTCACGGGTGGTTAGACCGATCATCAGGCATATTGAATGGTGTTTTTTTAGTGGGTGGACGAAGGCTAAGCTTGGAGACTAGCATTTATATCACAAATCATTCGAAATTTGTATATTCGAATTATTTATTTATTTTAATGTTAGTCATTTAATTCCAAACCTTTCCTATAGTCCGACTTGGCTGGTAACCCTATTTTTCAATGTTTTATTACAAATACTAAGGCAGCTTTTTTCCACCTTTATTTTATTTGTTCTTTCTATATCAGAAGATTTTTTTGATCATCAATATTTGTCATCGGAATCTTTGACAAGTTGATGGTGGCATAGAACGCTAAGACGCCTGCAACCGTGTCACTTGGTTGTTGGGGTCCCAGGTTCGAATCCCAGCCTGGCTCATGCTGAAATCATTTTTTTGTTTTGCCTTATTAAGGCGAAGGTCATTTTTAGAGTGATATTTGAATTAATTCTCTTTCGAGTTGAGCTATTTAGACCTGATAGGTACATTGAAAAATTAGGAATCCACCGAAGTCCCACACATTCAACCACTATGCTACGTTTCACGGGTGGTTAGACCGATCATCAGGCATATTGAATGGTGTTTTTTTAGTGGGTGGACGAAGGCTAAGCTTGGAGACTAGCATTTATATCACAAATCATTCGAAATTTGTATATTCGAATTATTTATTTATTTTAATGTTAGTCATTTAATTCCAAACCTTTCCTATAGTCCGACTTGGCTGGTAACCCTATTTTTCAATGTTTTATTACAAATACTAAGGCAGCTTTTTTCCACCTTTATTTTATTTGTTCTTTCTATATCAGAAGATTTTTTTGATCATCAATATTTGTCATCGGAATCTTTGACAAGTTGATGGTGGCTTAGAACGCTAAGACGCCTGCAACCGTGTCACTTGGTTGTTGGGGTCCCAGGTTCGAATCCCAGCCTGGCTCATGCTGAAATCATTTTTTTGTTTTGCCTTATTAAGGCGAAGGTCATTTTTAGAGTGATATTTGAATTAATTCTCTTTCGAGTTGAGCTATTTAGACCTGATAGGTACATTGAAAAATTAGGAATCCACCGAAGTCCCACACATTCAACCACTATGCTACGTTTCACGGGTGGTTAGACCGATCATCAGGCATATTGAATGGTGTTTTTTTAGTGGGTGGACGAAGGCTAAGCTTGGAGACTAGCATTTATATCACAAATCATTCGAAATTTGTATATTCGAATTATTTATTTATTTTAATGTTAGTCATTTAATTCCAAACCTTTCCTATAGTCCGACTTGGCTGGTAACCCTATTTTTCAATGTTTTATTACAAATACTAAGGCAGCTTTTTTCCACCTTTATTTTATTTGTTCTTTCTATATCAGAAGATTTTTTTGATCATCAATATTTGTCATCGGAATCTTTGACAAGTTGATGGTGGCTTAGAACGCTAAGACGCCTGCAACCGTGTCACTTGGTTGTTGGGGTCCCAGGTTCGAATCCCAGCCTGGCTCATGCTGAAATCATTTTTTTGTTTTGCCTTATTAAGGCGAAGGTCATTTTTAGAGTGATATTTGAATTAATTCTCTTTCGAGTTGAGCTATTTAGACCTGATAGGTACATTGAAAAATTAGGAATCCACCGAAATGTTGTTGCTATGAAAATTCTCTACCAGATTGACCTGTATGGTATTCTCGTCGGTTTTACCGTTTTTGAGATATAGAAGATCAAATTGGGACAATTCAATTCTGTATCACCACCTTATAAAACAATGTCTTGGCTGCAAATTCCCAACATAAACTTATATATCTAAAAAAATGTTACAACTTAGGATAAGTTACTTAAGCCAGTCTTTTAGAGAATTTTCACAGCTTTAAGATTTTCTCAGGTCCCATATCGATAAAACTTACCGTATTCAAGCAAAATCGCGAAACTATAACAAAAAAACCTAAAAATGTAAACTGAGCTTCTTTATCTCAAAAATGGTACAGGCTGGGAACAAATAATAAACGTCAATCCTCTAGAGAATTTTCACAGCTACAACATTTTCTTTAGCTCTATTTCGATTGGACTTGTGGTTTCCAAGCAAAATCGTGAAAACCTAAAAAAACACCTAAAAACGTGAATTTTGACCGCAATTTATTTAAAAATCCCTACAGCGATTTTTTCTGGTTTTTGAATCATCTATGAACACTGCTGTTTCAGAATTCACAAAAACTTTCCCTGTGTAAGCGGTTTTCATTAAAAGTTAGTTAAGGCGCACCCTTCATGACATTGTTTTATAAGGGGGCGATAGAGTCAGTGCATTGTCCCAATTTGAACTTCTACATCTCAATAACGGTAAAAGCTATGAAATTATCACAAAGGTCAATCTTGTAGAGAATTTTTAAAGCTACAACATTTTCTTTAGTCCCATTTTGAAAGGACTCGCGGTTTCTAAGCAAAATCGTGAAAACCTAAACAACCCCTAAAAATGTCAACTTAAATCGCGATTTATTTAAAAAGCGCTCCGGCGATTTTTTTTGTTTTTTTGATTTTTCTCATCTATGAACATTGTAGTTTCAGAATCCGCAAAAACTTCCAAGGTGTAAGCACCTTCCATTTAAATTTGATTCAAGAACACCGTACATATTTTTGTGACGTATGTTCCAATCCATCGTATCGTATTTCCTGCACGGCAGTAATATCAGTCTTGTACTTTGAAAGTACATCTTTCAATGTGTAAACTGCACATTATCTATAAAAAGTCCGAATATTCCATGTACAGATTCGCTGATCATGATCCTTAAAACATTAACTCGGGGTCGTCAACTTTAAAACAGTTTTTTTCCGTTGTTTTTCATAGTATGATGTTTTTATGATAAGTTCCGGGGTTTTGCCATATTAAAGCCGGTTAGGGCCGTTGCTTGGTATCTTCCAAGCAACCTACTTCATTGCAATAGCACAACATATAACAACTTAATTTAGTCATATTTGTAATTTTAAAATTCACATTACGATACACAGACGATTATGATTTTTGATGTATTACATACATATGTATGTATATCACAACAAATGATTGTTAATTAAATACAATTATAAAATAGTTTGTTAACAATTTGAAAAGTGTTTTCAATGTAATTTTCCCATTACTTGTTGATGGTGGTAAATAATCGTTTATCTGTTGTTATGATGACGATGATGACGACGAGATTTATTTGGCGTCCAACGACTGCTAATAATGCATTGCAATGCATTCAATCAAAATTGAAAATAACAACAAAAATGATTGAGTTGATTTATTCATATGTATATCAATATTTTATAAACAAAAAAAAAAACAATGCAAACACTAAAAGTAAAAAATCTGTTAAAATGGGGTTGTTCAAATATAAAATTCAAATAAAACTGAAAACTTATCTTTATAAATTAAAAAAAAATAAAAATAACATTCTCATATGCCTAATGATCGGATTTAACCAGCTGTAAAACGTAGCATAATGGTTGAGTGTGTGGAATTCGGTGAACTCCTAATTTTTCAATTCACTTCTTAGGTCATAACAGCTCAACTCAAAAGAGAAGTAATTAAAAAATCAAATGTCGTTCATTGGTAATTGCATCAGTTGAAAATGACTGGATCGATTTGTATAATATTTTTTTAAATGTTCGTCATAGCCCATTTTTTACGGAAAGAAGAAGTAAGAAAGTATCAGTCAGCTGTGTTGACTCGGACACTGAATAAAACAACAAAAAAACACAAACCAAACCAAACGCAATAATTATGCCGTATACATATAAAATATATTGATTTTGTATCACGAGTTTGCTTTAAAATCTGTACGGACCATAATGTGGGGCTATACCAAATCATTGACATATACCAAACATTTTTAGCAACCATATTAAATTACGTTCAACTAAGTTTGAAAGAAATTTTTGAAAAAGTTTTAGAGTTATTTGCACAATAGCCATTTTAGTATGTCCATCTGTTGGCCAATACAATTCTTCTATTTATTTCACAACTGATGTCGTTTGTCGTGTTTACGGCGGTGCAGAGGTATACGAAGTATTTTACTACCTCAAAATTATAGGAACCAACTTCAACAGTTGGTCCAATCTCAATGGACGCGTTGCGAGTCGACACCATCAACTTGGTCTTCTCACCGTTTACCGCCAGACCCACTTTAGCAGATTCTCCTTCGACCTCCATAAAGCTATCAGTTACTTCTTTTACTGATCGGCCTATGATGTCTATATCATCAGCATAAGCAAGTAACATGTGACTATTGGTGTAGATTGTGCCACTTCTTTTGACGTTTGCCTCTCGTATAACCTTTTCCAGCAGGATGTTAAAGAGATCACACGAACGGCTGTCTCCTTGTCTGAAACCTCTTTTGGTACCAAACTCTTCGGAGAGGTTCTTTGCTATTTTAACTGAGGACCTCGTGTCAGTTAAAGTCATTTTACAAAGCCGGATGAGCTTTGCGGGGATACCAAATTCAGTTATGGCTTGGAATACCTTTGAACGCAGCGGGCTGTCGAAGGCTGATTTATAATCGACAAAAAGGTGGTAGGTGTCGATCTGCATCTCTTGGGTCTTCTCCAGGATTTGCCGCAGGGTAAATATCTGGTTAATGGTGGACTTGCCAGGTCTAAAGCCACGTTGGTATGGTCAAATTATCTCGTTGACCATAGGCTTTAGTCGTTCTCACAATATCCCTGACACGATCTTGTAGGCAATAGGGAGTAGACTTATGCCCCTATAGTTAGAGCATACAGTCTTATCTCCCTTCTTGTGGACGGGGCAGAGGATACTCAGGTTCCAATCGTCGGGTACTCGTTCTTCCTGCCAGATGGTGCTAACTAGCTGATGAATACACCTTATCAGCTTGTCGCCTCTGGTTTTGAACAGCTCGACTGGTAAGCCATCGGCTCCTGCTGCCTTATTATTCTTCAGCCGATTTATTGCTGTCTTTACCTCATCTTGGCTGGGCGGTATACATTCAATACCATCTTCTGGGATTGGGACTGTGGTATCTTCGTCGTCTTCGCTGCTATTGGATACCAACAGTTTTGAAAAATGTTCTTTCCATATCCTGAGTACACTATCTGTATCAGTTACCAAATTACCTTGTTTTTTTCCTTACAGGAGGATGTGCCTGTACCAAAGCCATCAGTTTGATGCTTGACTCTTTGGTAGAATTTTCGGACTTCATTCTGGCTCCTGTACATCTCGATTTTTTCACACTCCCGCTTTTCCATCTCTCTCTTTTTCCTTCGGAAAAGACGTTTCTCCTCTCTCCTTTTCTCCCTGTATCTCTCTCGTGCGCTACGCGTTGCTACGGATTGTAAAGTAGCCCTATATGCCGCATTTTTCTCTTCGGTGGCAGCACGACACTCCTGGTCATACCATGGATTCCTTGGTGGAGACCTCTGGTATCCAAGTATGGATTTTTCGACTGTTTGCATGGAGTGGGCAATGCTTTGCCATTGCGCTGATATGTTATCGGGATGAGGAGTGCTTTGATTAAGCAATTGGGCTAGTTGAGTGGAATATGCTGTGGCTGTCTGTTGTGATTGCAGCTTACCGATGTCTAACTTTCGTGTTGTGTCTGTTCGTACTTTGTTTGCTACGTTTAGCCGGGTGCGTACCTTTGCTGCAACAAGGTAGTGGTCCGAATCAATGTTTGCGCCTCGGAACGATCGTACATCCAACACGCTCGATGAATGTCTTCCATCTATCACAACATGATCAATTTGATTTCTTGTTTTCTGATCTGGAGACAGCCAGGTGCCCTTATCGAGATGATTAAATCTGGTACTGCTAACTACCATGTTTTTTGCAGCTGCAAAGTCTATCAGCCTCATACCATTGTCAGATGTTTCACTGTGGAGGCTGAATTTCCCGACTGTTGGGCCAAAGATATTCTCCTTTCCAATTTTGGCATTAAAATCGCCTAGAATGATTTTAATGTCATGGGCAGGGCAACGGTCATATGTTTCTTCTAAGCGCTCGTAAAAAATATCTTTGGTCTGTTCGTCCTTTTCTTCAGTGGGAGCATGAGCGCAAATAAAGCTGATGTTGAAGAATTTAGCTTTCATTCGAATTGCAGCAAGTCTTTCATTCACTGGAGTGAAGCTGGATACCAGATGTTTTAGACTCCGACTAACTACAAATCCGCAACCAAACTCATGCTTTACCTTTAGGTGTTGTTTTGACGCCTTTCCCAATCCATCGTATTTCCTGTATGGCAGTAATATCGGCCTTGTACTTTTCAAGTACGTCTGCCAATGCGAAGACTGCACCTTCTCTATAAAGAGTGCGAACATTCCAGGTGCAGATTCGCAGATCATGGTCCTTAAAACGTTTGCGGGGTTCGTCAACTTTAGAGGGGGTTGTTTTTCTTTTCTTTCGTTTTTTCATAGTATGCTTTCTAGGGGAGGGTTACTAACCCGACGCCCAAACCCATGTTTTTAACGTTCTTATGGGAGCATAAAATAATACGATGTGCAAAGTCTGCACTAATCATAAAGTCCCTGTGAGATTGCTATTTTGGTTTGTGCCGTCAGGGTTTCTTTGAGCTTTTAGGCCAATATCTTAGGAAGTGGGCCGATATTGTCCACATTCAAACCCGATCTATATGTAGAAGGAATAATACGATGTGCAAAGTTTGGACCAAATCGATTGCTCCCTTCGAGAGTTATCGTTCACACTATTTTACAGAAAATTTTTTAACTTTTGTGGGGAGGTACCCGAAGGAGTTGACCGATAATTTCCATCTTCGAAGTTAAACTAACCGCCTGTTCATGTATGTCGCACGGAAACCTGTACGAAAGGAAAGCAGGCACTCACTTCCGTCTAAAAATGCGTTCATGTATTTCGCAAACTATCGTGCGACTGCCGTTACGTATCCTATGCGAAATACTACTAATTTGAATGTACATTTGTACAACTATGTTCCATAAATGAGAGCCAAATGAGAAATGAAAACGAAATCCACATATACATACAAACATTGTGATTTGTTTTGTTTGAAAAATAAAATGTATCGGTATTTTGAATTATTTTATTTGATTGATTTCTTCAAAACAATGAATGAAACAGCCTTTAAAACGTGTCTATAAAATTTTTATTTTGTTTGAAGTATGTGTTGCATAAATTTGTTTCAAGATTTTCGGTGTTATTCGCGTTTACGTTCTACTCGACAGCTACAAAGCAAGTGAGTCTACAAGAGACATTCCTTTCGAAATACATAAACCCAAATCTACAGGAAAAGTGTACGTTTTTTCGACTTCCGAAGCGCAAGAAACCTTTCGGTCGACATACATGAACAGGCTGTAAGTTTGGTCAAAATATTATGATACCCAAAATTTGATGCGAATCCAGCTAGACAGACGTATAGACAGGCAGGCAGATGGACGGACGAACATGGCTAAATCGACTCCAAATTTCGTCCAAACATAACCAGATATAGATCAGGTTCGTATATGGACTGTACTTGGTCACTCCTTCGGGTACTTCCGACTCAAAATTTCGGATAAGTTCACTTTAAGACCTGCTCTCGAATCACTTTGATTTTTGTTGACGCAACTTGCATTCGCTGCCTCAATTACGATGGTAAAAGTTTTTTCAGGGGCAAGTCCATACTTCTTGAGAAAACAGCCCGAAGGGTGTAAAAAAACACTTATGACACGATATGTAGTGCCTAGAGAGCACGATAACTCTCGAATCAATCAATCGATTTAGACCAAAATTTGGCCTTCGTCATATTTTGTCCAAAATAGTGAGCGCGATATGTATCGGAAAGATATAACTCCCAAAATAAAATCCACTTCCATAATGTACTGTGTTGGTTCATTCCATTACTTTTGAACTCTAATCCTAATCCACATTTTTGTCCGCCACAAAATTCTGAAAAGACCCTAAATACATTTGATCTGCCCGTAGATAAAAGTTTCAATTTACATAGGCATATCTGATGGTAAATCCGACTGATAGTCTTTTACTTGTTTAGCTTGCTAGGTTGGTTGGTTGTCTGTGATTTACAGAAAAAATGCCTGCTTGTGGAAGAATAAATCGCAACAACAACAAAGAACAAAACACAAACGTTCAGCCGCATACCGCATACACACCACCAAATCAAAAACAAACGTTTTCACCCTCCCGTCGTCGCTTCTGAATCTTCTATTGCACCACACACTCATTTATTTATTATAAAATAGAGCGAGAGCCCTGTTGTTACGCTCTTTGACCAAAATCCTCTCTCAACTTATAAACAAGTAAGAACGGCGTTAAGTTCGGCCGGGCCGAACTTGTTATACCCTCCACCACAAGTTGTATTGAAGTGAAATGGAATAATTAGTTTCCTTTCGTGTATGAAGAAGAGTTAATACTAAATTTCAGCAATTTCGATAAAACAATGTGAGGCACCATTCTATGGGGGCTATTTCAAAACGTCAATCTATACCGATAAATTTCTGACGGAAAGTTTTTAGGCTCAAAGAAGACTAAATACAAAATTTCCTATATTTCGGTAAGAGAATGTGGCTAAAACTTAAAAAATACCGAAAATCAAGAAGTACGCTTCTATGGGGATTTAGAAAGACGTGGACCTATACAGATAATACTCTTCCGGAATATTTTATAACTCTTGGAAGACGAAATAACGAATTTCAGCCATTTCGGTTGGATATTGACGTCACAATTTTCAGTATTACGAAAATCGGGAAGTACCTTTCTATGGGGGATATATCGAAACGTGGACCTATACCGACGAATTTTAGTCAGAAATGGGGCAATATGAAAACGTGGACCTGTACAGACATATTTCTGGCGAAAAGTTTTATATCACATTGAAGACTAAATACCAAATTTCAGCCATTTTGGTGGAATATTAAAGACACAACCTTCAAAAAAATCAGGTACCTCCCGATGGGGGCTATATGAAGGCCTGGACCTATACCGACAAATTTAAAGGGGAAGCTTGAGTACCCCCAACGAAGTCTAAATACCAAATTTCAGCCATTTCGGTGGAATATTGAGGCCACAACGTTCAAAATACCGAAAATCGGGAGGTACCGTTCTATGGGGGCTATATGAAGGCATGGACCGATACCGACAAAGTTCTGGGGGAAAGTTTTATACCACCAACGTAGACTAAGTACCAAATTTCAGCCATTTTGGTAGGATAATGAAGCTAAAACCTTAAAAATACCTAAAATCGGGAGGTACCGTTCTATGGGGGCTATATGAAGGTGTGGACCGATACCGACAAAATTCTGGGGGAAAGTTTTATACCCCAAAACAAGACTACTAACCAAATTTCAGCCATTTTGGTAGGATAATGAAGCTAAAAACTTAAAAATAACGAAAATCGGGAGGTACCGTTCTATGGGGGCTATATGAAGGTGTGGACCGATACAGACAAAATTCTGGGGGAAAGTTTTATACCCCAAAAGAAAACTACGTACCAAATTTCAGCCATTTTGGTAGGATAATGAAGGTAAAACCCTAAAAATACCGAAAATCGGGAGGTACCGTTCTATGGGGGCTATATCAAAACGTGGACCGATATATCCCATTTTCAATACCAACCATCCTGCAAGTAATAAAAGCTTTTGTACCAAATGTGGACTCTCTATCTTTAAAATTGCGAGCTGTATCTTGATTTCAACAGACAGACGGACGGACTGACGGACGGACGGACGGACGGACAGACGGACATGGTCAAATCGACATAGAATTTTATGCTGATCAATAATATATGTACTTTATAGGGTCTCCGACGAATATTTCGATGTGTTACAAACGGAATGACAAATTTAATTATACCCTCCATATAGTGGAGGGTATAAAAATATGCTCTAACATAGAAAATATGTTGGTACCCAAACAAATTAAATTGAGATATGTTACAAAATGCATCCAAACATATACTTGTTTGCAACCAGTCCCAAACATGTATTTGTTTGCATCTAAACATATTTCTAACATACATTTCACCGTTATATGGGGGCTATATCAAAACGTGGACCAACTATGTTTCGAACAAACATCGTCAAGTACCTTACAAAAGAAATTCAGCTGAGAATCCATTAAAAGAGGCAATAAAGAAAACAAAATAGGCTCGAGATTATGACAAGAAATCCCAGGTCTTACAGAAGAGGCAGCAGAACATACCTCCGAACATACCAGGGGGAAAATACCTTGATTTGGTCTATTATTTGATATTTCGGCTTCTTCGATTATGCAAAACTCCCAACAAAAATTGTTCAATAGAGAATCCGAGTTTGGTCTAGGTGATGTTGTGTCAATCTTAAGAAAATTAAATCGGTAATATGATCCAATTTTTTTCTTTGAGTCTGTAAGTCCAAGTGACGTCGTAATTAAATAATTGACAACACCACCGCCGCCATCTCAATAACAACAAAGGCAGCAATAAGCCAACGACTGATCACCGCAATGTTGAGATTTTCAATTTGCTATTGTTTGTATTTCATTTTTTGCCCTCTACCATAAGATGTGGGGGTACATAGTCTGTCATTCCGTTTGTAACTACTCGAAATAATCATTGTAGACGCCACAAACTATATTCTTGATCAGCGTGCAATTTTATATCGATATAGCCATGTCCGTCCGCCTGCCCATCTGTGGAAATCACTCTAGCGTCCGAACGGATTGAAGTAGGTGAATGAAATTTTGGTAAAATTTATTATATCGACACCTCCAAATAATAGTATGCTAAGTCTAAAAAGTGAGTTTTGCAGGAGAAGCTCTCAAAGTTTACAGTTTTCTTTGACCTTCACTACTATTCTGAGTAAATAACTTCAGTTCGGTTTGTTTATAACTTCAGTTCGGATTGACCGATCATTACCAAAATTTGACGGAATTTAAGTTAAAGGACGTAAAATGTAAAAATGTAAAGAACTTGAAAACATGCTAAGCCGACTTAGCATACTATTGTTTGGAGGCGTCGATACGTACGTAGGACTTTTGGTATTGAAAGAGGGCTATGTAGGTCCACGTTTTCGTATAGCCCCCATACAAAGTGACGCGCGACGCGTCGTCGTTTTAAGGAATTTTTAAGATATTTGTCCCATTTTACCACCGAATTGGTTGTAATTTGGTATTTTGTGTCTCCAGAGGCTAAAAAACATTTATATGAATGTTTAGCCCCCATATAACGCCCCATATATAGTACGCGCCACTTTAAGATATATTGAATGCATTAGTCCCATTTGACCACAGAATCGGTTGTAACTTTGTATTTTATGTTTCCAGAGGCTAAGAAACATTTCTACGATAAAATGTTTATATAGGTCCACGTTTTGATATCTCCCGATTTTCGGTATTTTGAAGGTTTCAGCCTCATTATCACACCGAAATGGCTGAAATTTGGTATTTAGTCTTCGTTGGGGGTATTCAACTTTCCCTCAGAAATCTGCAAGTATAGTTCCACGCCTTCATATAGCCCCCATAGAACGGTTCCTCCCGATTTTCGGTATTTTGAAGGTTGTGGCCACACTAATCCACCGAAATGGCCGAAATTTGGTATTTGGTCTTTATTTGGGATACTACACGTTTCATATGAAATCTGTTGGAATAAACACTAACCTCCCGAAATGGTTGATATTTGGTATTTAGTCTCCTCTGGGGGTATAAAACTTTCCCCCCCAAAACTTGTCGGTACAGGCCCAGGCCTTAGTATTGCCCGGTAATTCCCTATTTTCGGTATTTTAAAGGTTGTGGCCCCAATATTCCACCGAAATGTCTGAAATTTGGTATTTGGTCTCCATTTGGGGTATTAAAATATACAAAATGTGTCGGTTTATTATCCAACCAAAATGGCTGAAATTTGATATTTCGTCCTCCTTTGGGATGAAAAAGTTTCTCCCAGAAATTTATGGGTATCGGTCCACGTTTTGATGAACACCCATGGAACGGTACATCCCAATTTTCGGTATTTTGAAGGGTTTAGCCTCATTATAACACCGAAATGGCTAAATTTGGTACATAGTCTTCGTTGAGGGTATACAACTTTCCACCTGAAATTGGTCGGTATAGGTCAAAGCAGGGGATGGAAGATTCCAAGGAACGGTCCTGACCGGCTTTATCATGGCAAAGCCCAGGATTTATCTTTTTCTTTTCAAGTGGACACTGAAATCCCCGTGGTGTGACCTGAAGAGCTGCCTTTAACACCCGTTAAAGGTAGTGAGCTAACATGTGCCGCGCGTTCGCCCATAAGAACGTTAAAAGCTTGGGTTTGGGCGTCGGGCTCGTAACCATCCCCTAGAAAAAGCAGCCTACTATGAAAAAACGAAAGAAAAGAAAAACATACCCCTATAATGTTGACGAACCCCGCAAACGTTTTATGGTCCATGATCTGCGAATCTGCACCTGGAATGTTCGCACTCTTTATAGAGAAGGTGCAGTTTACGCATTGGCAGATGTACTTGAAAAGTACAAGGCCGACATTACTGACATACAGGAAATACGATGGATTGGGAAAGACGTCACAACAACACCTAAAGGTGACGCACTGTATTATAGCTGCCATGACACAAAGTATGAGTTTGGTTGCGGATTTGTAGTTGGTCGGAGGTTAAAAGATCTGGTCTCCAGCTTCACCCCAGTGAATGAAAGACTCGCTGCGATTCGATTAAAAGCAAAATTCTTCAACATCAGCTTTATTTGCGCTCATGCTCTCAATGAAGACAAGGACGAACAGACCAAAGATATATTTTACGAGCGCTTAGAAGAAACTTATGACCATTGGCCTGGCCATGACATTAAAATTATACTAAGCGATTTTAATGTCAAAATTGTTAAGGAGAATATCTTTGGCCCAACAGTCGGGAAATTCAGTCTCCACAGTAAAACATCTGACAATGGTATGAAGCTGATAGACTTTGCAGCTGCAAAAAACCCGATAGTTGCAGTACCATTTTTAAGCATCTTGATATTTATAAGGGCACCTGGCTGTCGCCAGATAAAAGAATAAGAAATCAAATTGATCACGTTGTGATAGATGGAAGACATGCATCAAGCGTGTTGGATGTACGAGCGTTCCGAGGTGCAAACATAGACTTGGACCACTAAATTGTTGCAGCAAAGGTACGTACCCGTCTAAACGTTGCAAATAAAGCAAGAACAGATACAACGAGGAGGTTGGACATCGGTAAGCTGCAAACATAACAGATAGCCACAACATATTCAACTCAACTAGCCCAATTGCTTAATGAAAGCACTCCTCGTCCCGATAACATGTCTGCACAATGGCAAAATATTGCCCACTCCATGCAAACAGCCGCAAAATCCATACTTGGATACCAGAGACCTCCACCAAGGAATCCGTGGTATGACCAGGAGTGTCGTGCTGCTCCCGAAGAGAAAAATGCGGCATATAGGGCTACTCTAAAATCAGTAGCAACGCGTAGCGCACGAGAGAGGTATCGGGAGAAAAAGAGAGAGGAGAAACGTCCTTTCCGCAGGAAAAAGAGAGAAATGGAAAGACGGGAGTGTGAAAAAATCGAGATGTACAGGAGCCAGAATGAAGTCCGAAAGTTCTACCAAAGAGTGAAACATCAAACTGATGGCTTTGGTAGAGGCACATTCTCCTGCAAGGTAATTTGGTAACTGATACAGATAGTGTGCTTAGGATATGGAAAGAACATTTCTCTAAACTGTTGGTATCCGTTAGTAGCGAAGACGGTGATGATACCACAGATCCAATCCCAGAAGATGGTATTAAATGTATACCGCCCAGCCAAGATGAGGTAAAGACAGCAATAAACCGGCTAAAGAATAATAAGGCAGCAGGAGCCGATGGCTTACCAGCCGAGCTGTTCAAAACAGGAGGCGACACGCTGATAAGGTGTATTCATCAGCTAGTTAGCACCATCTGGCAGGAAGAAAGAGTACCCGACGATTGGAACCTGAGCATCCTGTGCTCTGTCCACAAGAAAGCAAATAAGACTGTATGCTCTAACTATAGGGGCATGAGTCTTCTCCCTATTGCCTATAATATAGTGTCAGGGATAATGTGCGAACGACTAAAGCCTATGGTCAACGAAATAATTGGGCCATAACAATGCGGCTGTAGACCTGGCAAATCCACCACTGACCAGATATTTACCCTGCGGCAACTGCAGATCGACACTTACCACCTTTTTTTGATTACAAAGCAGCCTTCGACAGCCCCCTACGTTCAAAGGTATTCCAAGCCATGTCTGAATTTGGTATCCCCGCAAAGCTCATTCGCCTTTGTAGAATGACATTAACTGATACTCGATCGTCAGTTAAAATAGGAAAGAACCTCTCCGAAGAGTTTGGTACCAAAAGAGGTTTCAGACAAGGAGACAGAATTTCGTGTGATCTCTTCAACATCCTGCTGGAAAACGTTATACGAGAGGCAAACGTCAAAAGAAGTGGCACAATCTACAGCAGTAGCCACGTGCTACTTGCTTATGCTGATGGTATAGACATCATGGGACGATCAGTAAAAGAAGTAACTGCTACCTTTATGAAGGTCGAAGTAGAATCTGATAAAGTGGGCCTGGCGGTTAACGGCGAGAAGACCAAGTTGATGGTGTCGACGCGCAATGCGTCCATAGAGATCGGGCCAACTGTTGACGTTGGTTCCTATAATTTTGAGGTAGTAAAAGACATCGTCTACCTCGGCACCGCCGTAAACACAACCAACAACATCAGTTGTGAAATACGAAGAAGAATAGTGTTGGCCAACAGATGCTACTTTGGGCTGAGTAAGCAGTTTAGGAATAAAGCCACATCTCGTCAAACAAAAACAACGCTTTACAAAACACTGATACTACCCGTGCGTATGTATTTTTCAGAAGCCTGGGTACTTCCGCAAGCAGAGAGAAAAATTCTTCGAAAGATCTATGGACCAATCTGCGTTGACGGTGAATATCGACGTCGTATGAACCACGGGCTGTATCTGCTATACAACGACATCAGTATAGATAAACGTATCGAGATGCAAAGATTGCGTTGGCTAGGCCATATCATAAGAATAAGCGATGATGAACACGCTAAAAAGGCGTAAAAATTCGGGCCACATGGCGGTGCACGCAGAATTGGCAGGACAAAGAATAGATGGCGCAAACAAGTGGATGAAGAGATGACAAGGCGGGGTATTTCAGAAAGCGAAGCACTAGACAGAGAGAAAATGGAAAAAATGTTTTGTAATGGGCCAGCTAAGTAAGTAAGTAGGTCAACGTTTTCATTATAGCTCCCATAGAACGGTACTGCCCGATTTTCGGTATTTTGAAGGTTTTAGCCACCGAAGTGGCTGAAATTTTGGTATTTAGTCTTTTTCTGGCTACAAAAATTTCCCTCAGAAATTTGTCGGTATATGTCCACGTTTTGATGTACCCCCCATAGAACGCTATATCCAAATTTTCGGTATATTGAAGGTTTTAGCCACATTGTAATGACTGCAAGTTGATACATAGTCTTCCTTGAGGGTACAAAAACTTCCACCTGAAATTTGTCGTTATAGGTCTATGTCTTCATATAGCCCCCATAGAACGGTAACTCCCGATTATCGGTATTTTGAAGATTGCTGCTCATTATTCCATCGAAATGACTGACATTTGGTAGTTAGTCTTCGTTTCCCACCGAAATAGCTGATATTTAGTATGGAGTTTTTAATAGGGGTATGAAATATTCCACCCGAAATGTGCCGGTATAGGAACGCACCTCCCGATTAAAGGTATTTTGAAAGTTGTGACGTCAATATACCACCGATATGACTGAAATTTAGTATTTAAACTGCCATGGGTATATAAAATATTGCAGAAGAGAATTATCAGTATATGCCCTTTTTCTTCAAATAACCCCCATAGAAGCGTACTTCCCGATTTTCGGTATTTTGAAGGTTGTGTCATCAATATCCCATCGAAACGGATGATATTTAATAGTCCGTTGGTGGTATAAAACTTTCCACCTGAAATTTTCCGGTATTGTTCCATGTTTCTATATAGCCCCCATAGAAAGTAGAGCTGGCAAACTATCGATAGTCGGACTATCGTTTTGACCACTGTCGTAAAGCTTTGTTTACAAGGGACTCGGATGCAATTATGTTTTAAATAATTCACGACAGATAACCCAAATAGCTTGTTTTGGTGGCCGGCGTATCATTTGTTTTACGACAGCAATCAAAACGATAGTTGGACTATCGATAGTTTGCCAGCTTTAATAGAAACGTCCCTCCCAATTTTCGGAATTTTGAATGTTTTAGCCACATTATTCAACGGGAATAACTAAAATTTGGTATTTAGTCTTCGCTGGAGTTACGAAATTTTCCTCCAGGAATTTATCGGTACAGGTCAACGTTTTATACAGCCTCCATAGAACGGTGCTCCTGATTTTGTTAACTATCCAAATCCAGAATATCCAAGTTTAGGTCTAGTCGGTATTGCCCAATTTTATGTATTTCGCTCAATTCGGAAAATTGTAAATATTGGTCCATGTTTTGGAAAGAACAAAAATATCGTCCCATATGAGCTGTTTTGAAGGGAGTATTATCAGTTGGTAATATATTTTCTACTCCTTTAATAAAACAAAATTAAATTAATTGTTCCTATTCACTTCAATACAGTTCTTGGTGGAGGGTATAAAAAGTTCGGCCCTGCCGAACTTAACGCTTTTCTTACTTGTTTTTGTTTATTATTGCTGCTACTTCTGCTGTTATTGTTTATATTTATTGTTAATTATACATTGTTTACAAGTACATTAATTTGCTCGTTTGACGCTTCATTCTAACTAAAATTACACACTAACAAAGTTAAACGCCAGCTACTCAATGATAGATGTTTGAATTCTCATCGTAACCCTATCCAACCCCCACCTCCTTAAACAACAATCACAGGCATCAATTCGTTCCAAAACTAATCACATGCGCAAGTGAAATCGCTCGTCGCTTATAAGAATGAAATAAAAAACAGCGGGGTTTACCATTCACTCCCCCACTCAGACGTCCCTACGTAAATCCTCATCAAATGTATAGCAGCAAACAAGCAATTCATCACATGTCCATCACAGCTGCACAGACGGAAATACTGAAGGAATTAGCGGGAAGTGAAAGGAGTTGGGGGAGAAGGTTAAAGCAAATTGGATTTAAAATCCATTCAATTGAAAACCAATTACAATACCTACAACAAGTGGCTGATGTCGATAATGTTGATGTATTGGCGGTACACCACAGTGGTGGTGGTGATTGTGGTGGCGCTGTTCAAATATAATATCTAGCGGATGGCGCTTAGTTTAGATACTCCAACAAAAACAATAACAAAATGGCAATCATTCAATAATATTTATATGTATGTATGTATAGCGTTTGTCGTTTATAACAACAACAATAAAATAAAACACAACAACGAATGAATGACGAGCGTAAATACATAAATACCCCATAAGCAATTATAATCAATCAACGAACGCTTCAAGTGATTCCAAACAAATGAAATTTCTGATTGCATTGTTCGACAAGGGATGAATGGATAGATGTATCTATGTTGGTCACAATGTTGGTCTCCACTATGTAACACCATTGGGGCCAACACTGAAATCTGGATGATGAAATGCTATGTATTGAGAAGAGTATATGAATTTTTAATATAATTAGACTAACCAAAAGCTACGAAACTTATGAATTATGGATATGTTTATAGACTTCCAAAGCCATAGTACCGGGGAGTGTACAAAGCTATAACCGTAGATATTTTATGAATAACAGGTTGCAGATGATGAAATGTTCCTTAGTTACATAAACATATAAGGGATTTCAGTGACAATGAACTTATATAGAATAATTAATTCTACAATTCTGTTACAAAAATAACAATGCCCACAATTTTAGGTTGACACGTGATCAAAATGATTACTGAGAAACCGAAATACCTAATTCAAGCTAACTTGGTCAGCAACTTGAAAATATCTAAAATCGGTACCCTTATATGGCGGCTATGCCACGAAATGGGGCTGTGTTCACAAATTTGATGGATAATAAAATAGAGTTGTGCCAAAGGAACTATATGGAACTATCTGGTTGGTTGGTTGGTTTACGTGGTGGCTATACTTTATAGCCTCAATTAGTATGTAAGAGATACCGTTTTGAAAAACCACACCACTCGTTCAGAGATTGCTATTTCGTTGTTGCATGTTGACAGTTAAATCCAGCCTGATGAGTTAAGGAATCGCAGAAGGTCTCCCAGACCTACTTCTGTTATCTCTGTGATATCACGAAGGAACGGTTGTCTTAGAGCTTTGAATCGTCGTTGCATTTGTGCAGGGCAGGAACAGAGGAGGTGCTCAACAGTTTCCTCCTCTTCTTCATTCCCGCAGCTACGGCAGTGGTCAGTGTGCGGTAGATTTAAACGTTTTGCATGGTTACCAATTGCCCAGTGACCGGTTAACACTGCAATAAGTCTTGCAAGGTTCCGTCGCGTTTGATTGATTAGGAACTTAGTTCGTTTGGCGTTGTATTGAGGCCACGTTAATTTAGATATCTTGCATGTTGCCGTTTTGTCCCATCTACTTTCAGCCAGTGATAGATAGTGTTTGAAGATATCCCCTTTAACTACTCCCATTGGAATTGCGACTGACGCCTTTGGGAGTTCGTTAGAGGCGGATCCTGCTCTAGCTAACTCGTCTGCTTTTTCGTTCCCAGCAAGTCCCTTGTGGCCCGGGATCCAAGTGAGAACTACTCTTGACAGACGCCCTAGTTTGGCAAGTTCTTCTTTACAATCTTTCACTAGCTTTGATGTGACAGCGTTGGATTTTAGTGCTAGGAGCGCCGCTTGACTGTCGACGAAGATTCCTGTTGAGTTTGCTGTGTGATGCTGTAAAAGTTCAGTACAGGCCTCCTTTATTGCCAGTATCTCCGCTTGAAATACACTACAGTACTCAGGTAGCTTTGTAGATGTGTATATGTTTGCTTCTTCCGAAAACACACCGGATCCGACTCCACATTTCATCTTGGAGCCGTCCGTGTATACCTTAGTGTCATATGCTGTCAATGGTGATCCATTACTCCATTCTCTTCTGCTTGGAAATTTGATTACAAAAGGCTGATCAAAATCCAAAGTAGGTACGCAGTAATCAGCAGTGGTTGTTATTTCTTTCGGAAGTTTTTGAAGCATGCACGCATGTCCGTAAGCTCTGTCTCTCCACATTCCTAGAGCTCGGAGTCTTACCGCATTACATGTTGCTGTTACTTTGATGTGTAAATCAATTGGCAAAATGTGCATCATTATATTGAGGGCTTCGGCCGGACACGTTCGCATCGCCCCTGTTGCCCCGATGCATGCAGATCTTTGTATGCTGTATAGTTTTTTCTGTGTTGTTTTCTTGTCAACTGCTGGCCACCACACTAGTGGTCCATATGTGAGAATTGGTCTGATTATGCTGGTGTACATCCATAATACCATTTTAGGTTTGAGGCCCCATCGGCTTCCAAACAATTTGCGACATGCATTGTTTGTGACCACGGTGTTCCACGTTACTTTTCCATGATAGCTTTGAATCTAGGATGATTCCTAGGTACTTGGCATGATCTGATAGGGGTATTTCCTGACCTCGCAGTCTTGGTAGATTAGGTATTGCATATTTGGTCTTTGTGGTGAATAGCACCATCTCAGTTTTCCCTGGATTCACTCCCAGACCACATCTTGTGGCCCAAGTATCTAGCGATCTCAGGGCTCCGCTCATAATGTCACTTATTACGGTCGGAAACAAACCAGAGACGAGTATTACCACATCGTCCGCATAGGCAACCACCTTAATCCCCATGTGGTCAAGTTTATTGAGAATTTCATTGATGACAAGGAGCCAAAGTAATGGCGAGATAACTCCTCCCTGTGGAGTTCCTCTGTTCACGTACTTTGACAGTGTACTGTTTCCCAGTGTGGCATTAATAACTCTGCTTTGCAGAATGGTGGTAATCCAACTACTGATGAGTGGTTCCACGCCGAAGTTATCTAGTGCTTGTTTTATAGCTGATGTGCTGACGTTGTTAAAGGCACCTTCTATGTCTAGGAAAGCAGCTAAAGTAAATTGTTTGTGCTCTAAGGACTTCTCTATAGTCCTAACGACTTCGTGTAGGGCTGTATCCGTCGAGCGCCCATGAATATAAGCATGTTGGCTAGAAGATATGATGTTTGAGTTGTCCATCTTTTCTCGAATATACACGTCGATGAGTCTTTCGAGCGTCTTAAGTAGAAATGATGAAAGGCTTATTGGTCTGAAGTCTTTAGCATTTTCGTGACTACGTTTTCCTGCTCTGGGTATGAAGACAACCTTTACCTGTCTCCAACTCGTTGCAACGTAGTTAAGGGATATACATCTACTATAGATGTATACTAGCCAGGGATTTATTATTTCCTCTACACATTGTAGCATTTTTGGTATGATTCCATCTGGTCCTGGAGATTTGTAGGGAGAGAAGCTGTATATAGCCCACGTGACTTTATTCGGACTTATTATCTTATCAACTTCACTGTTGTTATTATCTACAGCTGTAGTGGGTCGCATTTCTTCGGTACTGTCCGAGCAGCCGGGGAAGTGCGTGGTAAGAAGGATTTCAAGAGATTCGGCTGAGTTTTCGGACCAGGTGCCGTTGTTTCTCTTTATATAGGTAGGATTCGAATGACCTTTTGCCATAACTTTACTTAGTCTGGCTGTATCTTTTGTATTTTCTAGGCGATCCGCAAAAATCAACCCATGATTGTTTTTTTGCTTTGGCTATGGCTTTTTTGTACTCCTTTAGCTTATCCTTGTATGACTGCCAGGATCCGCTTTGGTAGCTGGCGTTGAAAGCTTTCCGTGACTCTTTACGCAGTTTAGAGAGTTCGGATGTCCACCATGGTGGATAGTGTTTTTTCGATCGTGTCATTGGACAGGATACTTTAAAGGCTGTGTCTAGTGATTTCTCCAGAATAGATACAGCTTTGTCAATACATGTTGTAGTGTCGCCTTTTTGAGGAGAGCTGGGAAGTTTATCTTTTAAAACCCTATTAAATTTCTCCCAGTTTGTTCTTTTGGGGTTGCGGAAGCAATTTGTTGTCGTTTCTTTTTCAGATATATTGAATAGTATCCAATTGTGATCTGAGAAAGAATTCTTATCGGATACCTTCCAATTAGCAATTTCAATATGTCGTTTATCGGATACTAAGGTTAGATCAATGACATCTTGCCATCCCCTAAAGTTATCCGAGCTTGGAAATACAAATGTTGGGTTAGTACCTCTATTGCATATAGTGAGATTGTTAGTATTAATGAAATCTAAAACTGACTCACCTCTGTCGTTGATTTCAGAGCTACCCCACAGGGTATGTCTTGCGTTTGCGTCGCAGCCAATGATAACGGTGTTGTGTGTGTGTATGGCTCCCAAGGTGTCCAAGACCTCGCTTGGTGGTGCTTCCCTTGAGTGAGCCATATAACAGGTGCGATAAAGAACTGTTTACCATTTTTCAGTTCCACTCTTGCCACGGTGAAGTCCGCTGTACTATACTGAGGACACAGAAATGCATTTATGTTTCTTTTAACAATTAGACATGATCTTAGCTTACCTTTATCCTTCATGTATAATCTATTGTATTCTCTGCTATCAAGTCCCTTTACTTCATTCTCAAAGACGTATGGTTCTTGTATAATGCCTATGTCTAGATCCTCCTCCACCAGAAGGATCCTCAGGTTATCTGAAGCAACCCTAGAGTGCTTCAGATTGATCTGAAAGACCTTAAGCATACTTTTAATGGGGAGATGATGTGGATGGCCCCTCTAGCTGCATATTATCGAGCAGCTTTTCGGCATCGTCGACGTCAACACCATCGTCTTCTCCGTTCGGGCCAAGTGGGCGAAGTATCTTTACTTTGGCTTCCCTTACGCCAAAGAACAGTTTGTTGCCTAGTCTCTCCAGTGCCTCTACTCCGGCCTCTGTTAACCAAGCTCATACTATTATTATTGGGTGGTTCCATGGCGGTTACAGACCATTCGTCCATTGGAACGTCTTTGTTCATTTTCGCCAAACCTTGCAGTAATTTGGGGCCGTCGCAGTCTATCTTGGGCAACCAAACTCTGGCTCGAGGTCTCATAGGGATATCTTGGGCTGGTATCAGCCGCAGGCTGATGTCTTCCCAAGCATCGCTGATCTTTGCGATACATTTCTCCAAGAATCCTTTTGAGAACTCGTCCATGCATTTGATTACCCTATAACCACGGTGTACCTCGCTAGAGTCAAATGGGGCACAGGAGAATCGTCGTTTGGGAAAACATGTTCCATAACTTGTTCTGACAACTTTGTTTCTACCATGCCCCATTCCGCTGTGGTGATAGGGGAAGCTTATTATTCTTGTCGTTGGCCACGGCAACCATCAGGTTATCCTTAACGACTTCGTTGAATGGGCGTTTTATTGTTGAAGAGGTAGTGGTGTTATGCTTTAACTTTTTCCAGCCAGCTCCTGGCTGGAGGCTAAAAGTTCATCCTCGGATGAGTTGCCACACTGCAGCCGAGGGGTAGTTTTGTTTTGGTTTTTGTTTGTTTTTTTAGTATTTTTTTCCATAGATTGTTCCCACGAGTGTGCCGTAAGGGGATGGACCATCGTACGCAGTGACGGCTTGCGCAGACTAGGCTAATTATAAGTACCCCCGACCCGTGCCCTGGCGTCGAGGGGGAGTTGCTGCAGTTCCAATGGCCCACATTTTTTTTTTTTTTTTTTGTTTTTTTTTTGAACAAGCTGCATATACTTGACATCACGCGTTACATTTCATGATGTTACTTATACGTTTTGGAACTAGTACAAGGAACTAGGAACTAGATTACCCAACTCTATAATAAAAGACAAAGGACATCCAACCTTGCCCGAAAATGTCGATAAAAGCTAAAAAAACAAGTAAGAAAGTATCAGTCAGCTGTGCTGACAGAGATATACCATCAGCAACGGATCCAAAAAAATAAAATGCAAATAAAAAACGAAAAACAAAACCAAACACAATAATACCGTGAGGCCGCTAGAACAACCTAAGGTTTAAGGTTTAATTTATTGAGCCTTCTTTTTACAAACGTTATGAATTTTAAGAGTGGTAGTGATTGGTAGTAAAAGAGAATCTAAACGATGCGAGAGGAGCTCTTAATCTTCACTTTTTTTCTATTTTAGTGTCGGAGGTACCCGTAGCAGTGGTTTTGCCCAATATCTCAGGATGTATGGACTTGCGCAAGAAATTAATTGTCGCATGGACAACTTGCTGAAAAAAAATTCAAGACGATCTGAGAGGAGCTCTTAAACTTCACTTTATCCGAATTTTGTGTGGGAAGTACCCAAAGGAGTGGAGCGATATGGTCCATACTCCAATCTGATACATGACTGAATGAAAAAATACGATATGCAAAGCCTGCACCAATCACAAACTCAATGCGAGAATTATCTTGCAGATTTGAATGAATGAAAAAATACGATATGCAAAGCCTGCACCAATCACAAACTCAATGCGAGAATTATCTTGCGGATTTGGCATTTTGGTTGGTTCCGTTTGGTTTTCTTGGAACATTTTGCCCAATATCTCAGGATGTATGGACTTGCGCAAGAAATAAATTGTACCGTAGTAAAGGAAGCCGCAGAGACAACTTGCTGAAAAAATTTTCAAGACGATCTGAGAGGAGCTCCTAAACTTCACTTTTTTTTCGAATTTTGTGTGGAAGGTACCCGAAGGAGTGGAGTATAGCCTATATTCCAACCTGATACATGACTGGATGAAATAATATGATGCAGACTTGGCTGCACCAATAAGAAACTCTCTGCGAGGATTATCTTGTGGATTTGCCATTTTGGGTTGTGCCGTCAGGATTTCTTGGAACATTTTGCCCAATATCTCAGTAAGTATGGACTTGCGCAATAAATAAATTGTACTGTCGTAAAGGGAACCACACGGACAACTTACTGAAAAAAAATTCAAAATGATCCGAGATGAGCTGTTAAACTTCACTTTATCCTATTTTGTATGGGAGGTACCTGAAGGAGTGGACAAATATAGTCCATATTTGAACCCAGTCTATATTTGGAAGGAATAATACGATGTGCAAAGTTTGGATCAAATCGATTGCTCCCTTCGATAGTTATCGTTCACACCATTTTCGGCAAATTTTTTAACTTTTGTGGGGAAGGTACCCGAAGGAGTGGACCGAAAAAGGCCCATCTTCGAACTTAAGCTACGGTTGGACAAAATATTACGATACCCAAAATTTGGTTTGAATCGGTTGATCCGTTCGAGAGTGCGCACCAGCCAGCTAGACAGACAGACAGACGGACATGGACAAATTGTCTGAAACGAATTTCGTCCAAACATACTTGGCGTCTAAAACCGTTATTTCGATGAGGCACATCTTTGGTCGTATCAAAGTGTATATACCCTTTTAGCCTAAAGGCTGAGGATTGTATTTGTAAAAGTTGGTACCGGTAGTTGCGCATCGATATTGCCCCTCTTCGAAATTAAACAAAGCTTGGAAAAATATTACGGAAGCCAAAAATTGGACCGAATAGGCTGATCAGATCGAGAGTTATCGTACGCTTCATTCAGCCACTTTACATGGCTCCATAGGGGTTTTTATAACTTTAGGGCCATTTTCTCAGGACGAATGGATTTGCGCCCGAAAAACTTGTACCGTCGTAAAGGCTAATGCAATTTATTACAACAAATATAAAAGTGATTTGGAAGAAGTAAGTAAACTGCCACATCGGATACTCTCCTTCATAACTTTTGTGGGGGAGTTACCGGAAGGAGTGGACAGAAATAACTTATCTTCCAACCTAAACTAAGTTTGCACAAAATATTACGAAGGACAAATTTTGGACGAATCGACAGATCCGTTCGAGAGTTATGTTGCGCTCTAACCATTGCACACGGTGTCAAAGGGATTTTTTGCAACTTTCAGGTTATATTCTCAGGAAGTATGGACTTGCCCCTGATGAAACTTGTACCGTCGTATGGGGGGCAGTGAATACAAGTTGTTATAACAAAACTCAAAGCGATTCGAGAGCAGGCCCTAAACTGAACTTATCCGAAATTTTGTGTGGAAGGTACCCGAAGGAGTGAAACGATTGAGTCCATATTGGAACCTTATCTAAGTCTGGTAGACATTTCATGATATACAAAGTATGGACCAAATCGGTTACTCCCTTCAAGAGTTATCGTACGCACAAATTTTCCGAACATTTTCGAACTTTTGTGGGGGAAGTACCGGAAGCAGTGGACCGATGTAACCCATCTTCGAACTTAAACTAAGTTTAGACAAAATATTACGAAAGCCTAACTTCGGATCAAATCGGCTCATCCGTTCGAGAGTTATCGTGCGCACCAACTAGACAGACAGACGGACAAGCATTGCTAAATCGACTCCAAATTGTCTGAAACACATTTCGTCCAAACATACTTGGGGTCTAAAACCGTTATTTCGATGAGGCACATTTTGCCCGTATGAAAGTGTATATCGGCCTTTTTGTAGAAAATTTACTTCTGTTGAAACTGAGGTATGGGGTATTGTGTCTCGCGAATTGTTGTAATATACCATAACTTTTGAACGCATTTAGGTAAAATAAACTGTTTTAGCACGATTCACCGATGGATTTCTTAAAATTATAATTTGAGCGGAAGCTGTGGTCATATTAATGTAAAAAAATAGAAAAAAATCGTTGAAGGAAACGAGTTTTTTTAAGTCAGTTTTCAATTAGTGGCTGTACAATACAATGTAGAGTATAATGTTCAAAGAAGAAGTTAAAGAATACACTTCAGAGAGGAAGTTTCTAATGTATGATTTTTTAATATAACCACCGCATCAATCTCAAACGGATGCTGACATTTTGAAGACTGAAATATTGGGTTTTTTGAATTTTTGCTCTAATCGGAACGCGCAACTGTACTCGTTTAAAAACTGATTATGAGATTGTAGTACTCGCGATTACGCATTTTTTGATGTATAACTAGGGCGTGTAGCCTTCAAAGGTTCACAACAATCTCAGCTTAAAGTCGAAATTTTTGTGCGTATTTTTTTTTTAAACCAGTTTTTTGGATTCAAAACTTACAAATGCCTTTCGATTTCAGTGGAAACCCGCGTGAATTTAGTTTTTTTACGCTCTGAATCTAACAAGCCTTTGCGCGTCTAAATCCATCCACTAGATCGGCGGATATGCATATATGCAAAAAATATATTTTAAAATATCGCGTATTTAGACACGTTTTAGATGTGTAATTCCTACTTAGATATATAGAGCGAAACGCATATTTAAAATGTGCGAAAACAGATATTGAAAAACGTTCGCGAATCCGGAGATATAATAGATTTTTTCTAAAAACTGAGTGCGATGCTACATCCACGGTTCTTGATGGATCGCATTGAAATGACATAGGATGATGTATTTTTTAATGGTGATCATTGAAATCGGATGCGCATAAAATGCAAATGTACTTCGTGGAAATTATGGGCATTTTACTGTTTTTTGCACCCTAATATGCAACTGATGCTACATCGTGGTCGTCAAATGGAATTTCACAAAGTGTATATCAAATAAGAGGGATTGATTCGCTGTTTTGGAAAATCGGATGCGCATCATGTCATTCTCACTATTACGCGGTTTATATGCGTTTCAAATGTTGTAATATTCAATATAACATTACTTTAATGTTATGCCACAATTGGAATTCCTTGTGATTTAATATAATCTTCTAAAAATATTCGCCCATAGGAAAACTATAAGTGAAAAAGTTGTTGCAACGGAATATCTTCATTATTGCGTGAAATTTGGACGAAAATGACGAAGAACTCAATCATTTTTTCTTCAACATTTCCTATAAAACCATAAAAAAATAAAATTAGAATAACATAATTTTTATTTTTTTCGTCACATTTTCGTTGTATTTTTGCAAATAACACGAATACTATAGCTCCAAACTTCACGACTTAGGTTTCATTTTATTCCTCACAATGTCTGGATGCTGCTATAATTTTTTTATATATTTTTTTGTAAGTATAAGCGCTATTGTTTCAAAAATATGTTTGTAAATACGTGAAATTATTTAATAAATTTAATTTTTCGCTCATCCATTGAATCTTTTTGAATTTTTTTTTTGCATATTCTCAAAGGCTGCGAATTCAGTTAACGACAATTGGATATAACAGCTTACTATATTAAGCCGCGATTTTTTTTAGAATTTTTTCTAATTAGCATAATTAAAACGGTCATATCTTTTGCGCGCAACAATCAAAGTTGGTAACGAAAACAGATTTGGAATGACGATTTTTTTCTTAATCTATGTACCAAAAATCATAGATGTAGTATCAAAATTTTTTTTTGATTTTTTTGAAATGGAAAAGACGATTTTAGACATTTTTGCTGATATACCCTCGTTAGCATAAATGCTAAGGGTATAAAAATCATAAAACAAAAAAATGCCATTCGCGCCATCTATTCCTTGGCCTGCCAATTCTGCGTGCACCGCCAAGCGGCCCGTATTTATACGCCTTTTTGGTGGGTTCATCATCGCTCGTTCTTATGATATGGCCTAGCCAACGCAATCGCTGCATCTCGATACGTTTAACAATATTAATGTCGTTGTATAGCAGATACAGCTCGTGGTTCATGCGACGTCGATATTCACCGTCAACGCAGATTGGTCCGTAGATCTTTCGAAGAATTTTTCTCTCAAACACACCAAGCACTGCCATGTCTGGTTGTGCAAGTACCCAGGCTTCGGAGCCATACATCAGCACGGGTAGTATCAGTGTTTTGTAGAGCGTTATTTTTGTTTGACGAGATGTGGCTTTGTTTTTAAACTGCTTATTTAAACCAAAGTAGCATCTGTTGGCCAATACAATTCTTCTTTTTATTTCACAACTGATGTCGTTTGTTGTGTTTACGGAGGTGCCGAGGTAGACGAAGTCTTTTACTACCTCAATATTATAGGAACCAACTTCTACAGTCGGTCCGAGCTCAATGGATGCATTGCGCGTCGACACCATCAACTTGGTTTTCTCACCGTTTACCGCCAGACCCACTTTAGCAGATTCTCCTTCGACCTTTATAAAGGTATCAGTTACTTATTTTACTGATCGGCCCATGATGTCTATACCATCAGCATAAGCAAGTAACATGTGACTATTGGTGTAGATTGTGCCACTTCTTTTGACGTTTGCCACTCGTATAACCTTTTCTAGCAGGATGTTGAAGAGGTCACACGAAAGGCTGTCTCCTTGCCTGAAACCTCTTTTGGTACCAAACTCTTCGGAGAGGTTCTTTCCTATTTTAACTGAGGACCTCGTGTCAGTTAAAGTCATTTTACAAAGCCGGATGAGCTTTGCGGGGATACCAAATTCAGACATGGCTTGGAATACCTTTGAACGCAGCGGGCTGGCGAAGGCTCTTGGGTCTTCTCCAGGATTTGCCGCAGGGTAAATATCTGGTCAATGGTGGACTTGCCAGGTCTAAAGCCGCATTGGTATGGTCCAATTATGTCGTTGACCACAGGCTTTAGTCGTTCGCACAATATCCCTGACACGATCTTGTAGGCAATAGGGAGTAGACTTATGCCCCTATAGTTAGAGCATACAGTCTTATCTCCCTTCTTGTGGACGGGGCACAGGATACTCAGGTTCCAATCGTCGGGTACTCGTTCTTCCTGCCAGATGGTGCTAACTAGCTGATGAATACACCTCATCAGCGTGTCGCCTCCGGTTTTTAACAGCTCGGCTGGTAAGCCATCGGCTCCTGCTGCTTTATTATTCTTCAGCCGGTTGATTGCTGTTTTTACCTCATCTTGGCCGGGCGGTATACATTCTATACCATCTTCTGGAATTGGATCTGTGGTATCATCGTCTTCACTACTATAGGATACCATCAGATTGGAGAAATGTTCCTTCCATATCCTGAGCACGCTATCTGTATCTGTTACCTGATTACCTTGCTGGTCTCTACAGGAGGATGTGCCTGTACCAAAGCCATCTGTTTGATGCTTCACTCTTTGGTAGAATTTTCGGACTTCATTCTGGCTCCTGTACATCTCGATTTTTTCACACTCCCGCTTATCCATTTCTCTCTTTTTCTTGCGGAAAAGACGTTTCTCTTCTCTCCTTTTCTCCCGATATCTCTCTCGTGCGCTACGCGTTGCTACTGATTGTAAAGTAGCTCTATATGCCGCATTTTTCTCTTCGGTAGCAGCACGACACTCCTGGTCATACCATGAATGGATATTTATGGATTTTGCGGCTGTTTGCATGGAGTGGGCAATATGTTGCCATTGTGTTATTATGTTATCGGGACAAGGAGTGCTCGCGTTAAGCAATTGGGCTAGTTGAGTGGAATATGCTGTGGCTATCTGTTGTGTTTGCAGCCTATCGATGTCCAACTTCCGCGTTGTGTCTGTTCTTGCTTTATTTGCAACCTTTAGACGGGTACGTACCTTTGCTGCAACAAGGTAGTGGTCCGAATCAATGTTTGCGCCTCGGAACGATCGTACATCCAATACGCTGGATGAATGTCTTCCATCTATCACAACATGATCAATTTGATTACTTGTTCTTTGATCTGGAGACAGCCAGATGCCCTTATGAATATCGAGATGATTAAATCTGGTACTGCTAACTACCATGTTTTTTGCAGCTGCAAAGTCTATCAGCCTCATACCATTGTCAGATGTTTCACTGTGGAGACTGAATTTCCCGACTGTTGGGCCAAAGATATTCTCCTTTCCAATTTTGGCATTAAAATCGCCTAGAATGATTTTAATGTCATGGGCAGGGCAACGGTCATATGTTTCTTCTAAGCGCTCGTAAAATATATCTTTGGTCTGTTCGTTCTTTTCTTCAGTGGGAGCATGAGCGCAAATAAAGCTGATGTTGAAGAATTTAGCTTTTATTCGGATTGCAGCAAGTCTTTCATTCACTGGGGTGAAGCTGGATATCAGATGTTTTAGTCTCCGACTGACTACGAATCCGCAACCAAACTCATGCTTTACGTCATGGCAGCTATAATACAGTGCGTCACCTTTAGGTGTTGTTGTGACGCCTTTCCCAATACATCGTATTTCCTGTATGGCAGTAATATCGGCCTTGTACTTTTCAAGCACGTCTGCCAGTGGGTCTATCTCCAGTTCCAGGAAAATGGCTGTTTCAATGGGGTGTAGCCAGAGGTCCACTGGAGTTAGTCAGGGCAGTCGAAGAGGTGCATTGTTTCGTGCGGGCCCATGCCGCAAGCTGGGCAGATGTCTTGTGATCGATCTTTACTTAATAAAAATTTAGGCGACTGTAATATCCTGAATATAGTTGAGCCAAAACTACTCTGGTTTCTTTAGTGACCTATAGTGAAAATTGTCAAAGAATATTTTTGTCTCTGACATCATCTCTCTAAAATTATGTTTTGTGGGACAATTTTGAATAAACTCAGATGAAGTCCGACTTTAACCCTAAAACGTGGTTTTCATTTTTAGAGATTCCTGGCGATTAGATAAGATTTATACATTTGGTGTGTTCTAAGACTTATAATAAAATTTTATGACGAACAATTTTGTAGAATATTTGGATTTCATATGACCACATTTTAAAAGAGTTTTTGAAAGATTTTCCAAAAAAGGACCAAAAAGACCTCTTTGATGAACCGCATGAGGGTTAAAATTTTTAACAAACTTATTTCCCACATCCTTCTCTGTAATGTTGCCAAATACACTATATGACTAAAATGTAAGGATTCCAAGATATCTTAACTCGAATATTTCGAAATGGGCGGAATTTGCCCCGCCTACTTTGATTACTTTCCAAAGTAAACATTAAAAACGCCGATACACGTGTCTCATATTTTTAGCTCTACTTTCATAATCTACTCAGTTTTACTTGTCATTTTTCTTGTTGTCGCACAGTGTTGCCGGCTAGGGACTTTAGGACCTTGTTCCTACTTTTCAGTTTGTCGCAGATGGCTGCGGCATGAGTGGACGACCTGAACGTAGTGTCGAATGTGAACACTAGAATTTTCGGGCAGTTTGTGGTCTGAATTCTGCTACCATCAACCACGACAATGAACTCACGTGGCCGTAGATTTAGTGGTGGATATATGCATATTCCTCCCGAGGACAAACATGGTAAGATTAGTCTAATAGGAGTTCAGAATATCACCGATGTCATCACGGTACGTACCTGACGCCAAGATCGTAAAACCATCCACCTACGTTACGTTCTCGATGCAGTCTGGATGGAACGCAAGAGGTTAAGGTTAAACAGATCCGGAGATATCACCCCAACTTGGGGAACTCACTGTTTCACTCTAAGGGGTTGGGACTTCTTGTTCCTGAATCCCACGTACGACTGGCGTCCACACATACAATTGATAATCTAACGTTTCGAACTTGGCCGGAGTGTTGTCCCCTCAATGTCCTGAAATAGCGTGGAGTGCCTGACAATATCAAAATCTTTTGATAAGTCTAGCGCCACCATCAGTGTTCTATGACACGGCTAATCCTTGTTGAGTCCCCAACAAATATGTGTTGTGATGGCGTGCAGCGCTGTTGTCGTGCTGTGCTGCTTACGGAATCCATGCTGATGATCCGCAACTAGATAGCTACATATTTCTGACGCTGGGGAGGACTAAGGCATCAAGGGTCTTTGCTACAGGCGACAAAAACGAAATTGGCCTGTACGATTCACTTTTGCTGGCATCCTTGCCTGGCTTCAGTAGGCGGAATACCCTGCCCATTTTCCAGAGTTCGGGAACAATGAGGGTGGCTAGCGAGAGGTTAAGAACTTTAGTGAAATACTCTACTCCCGGCTCATCCAGCTGTTTCAGCATTACCATGGAGATTCCATCAGGGCCCAACGCTTTGGATGATTTAGCGTTCCTGATGGCATTCGCAACATAATCCATTGTAAACTATGGTGTTTCATCCTCGGCAGGAAGTGATCTGATGCGACGTAATACTCTTCTCTTCGCCCTGACACTCCCGGGATGTTCGAAAAACTGTCGATTGAAATAACTTGCTCACCTCTTCGGGTCAGTCAACGTAACGTCGCCAAGCGTGATTGAGGTCCTATCTTGCATGCTTCCAGGGTTCGAGAGTGATTTAACCGGGATGGCATTCGCAACTTCATCCATTGTAAACTGTAGTGATTCATCCTCGGCAGGAAGAGATCTGATGCGAAGTAGTACTCTTCTTTTCGCCCTGACACTACCGGGATGCCCGAAAAACTGTCGATTGAAATAACTTGCGCACCTCTTCGGGTCAGTCAACGTAACTTCGCCAAACGTCATTGAGGTCCTATCTTGCATGCTTCCAGGGCTCGAGAGTGACTTAACCGGGATGTATACGTTCATCAAGTCTATATCGGTACTTCGACACCTGACTGCTACCCACGTACACTCCATGTATGGCTCATTAGAGGCATGCTCAAGCGAGATAGGTCTGTATTGAACAGACTATTGTTACAGGAAAGCCAATCTTCCACCTCCACTTCTGATGCAATCCTTCCTTAGCGCGTTGTAACCATCACAACACTGTAAGCTGCAGTTGTTCTTGAGCTGGGTTTCTTGCAGCGCCGCGACCTTAATATTCTTCCGACTCATGAACCTACTTTCCTGAAAATTTCAGAGAATGTACAGGGATGACCCTTGGTGAAAATAGGTTGCATATCCTCTTTGTAAAAATGCAATATAATATAACCTAGGAACGTATCGTTTGGTACGGCCAATGTCAGAATTAGTGGAGAGTGTCACAGTTCCCCACATGGCGTGGCAAATGACGTCACGTGGCAACCTGTCGTTTCTCTTGGAACAGACCATCTCCCCATTATTGTCTCCATCAACAGACCGCCTGATTTCATCACCTCTGAGCGCCGCACTTTCATCAATCATGGGAAGCTTATTGGCCTACTTTCAGAGAGTTCAGATAGTTCCCTAATCACCGCTTCAGAGATCTGCACAACCCTTCTCATGTTCGGGTATTACAAACGACGTTCCAAGATATCATCATTGATGCCGTCGCTCGCCATATACCTGCTGGTCTAATAACCGAAGTGAGACCAAACTTCCCAACAAAAGCGATGGGACTAGCAAATGAGCGTGCTGAGCTTCGTCGAGCCAACCCCAATGACACCAGAGTTAGGGAGCTGACACTGGAAGTTAACAGGCTGGTCGGCGAGGTGGCGGAAAAAATGGTTAAATCATCTGAAGTGTTGCAACATTGGAGCCGGTATAAGTGAATTGTGGGCAACAGTTAAGTCACTCTGGAACCCTGGAAGGAGGGAATATAGGACGCCAATCACGTTTGACGACGTTACGTTGACTTACCCGAAGATATGCGCAAGTTATTTTAATTGACAGTTTGTCTGGCACCCCGGGAGTGACAGGGCGAAGAGAATAGTAAAGCGTTGGCCACTGATGAAATCTCCATTGTAATGCTGAAACAGCTGTATGAGCCGGAAGTCGAGTATCTCAGCAAATTTCTCAACCTGTCGCTAGCCACCCACATCGTTCCCGAAGTGTGGAAAATGGGCAGGGTGGTCCCGGTACGGAAGCCAGGTAAGGATGCCAGCAAAAGTGAATCGTACAGGCCGATTTCGCTTTTGTCGCCCGTAGAAAAGACCCTTGAGGCCTTAGTCCTCCCCACCGCCAGAAATAGCTATCTAGTGTCGGATCATCAGCATGGATTCCATAAGCAGCACAGCACGTCAACAGCGCTGCCCGCCATCACAACAAATATCTGTCGAGGACTCAACAAGGATAAGCCGTGTCATAGAACACTGGTGGTGCCGCATGAGTTATCAAGAGCCTTTGATATTGTCAGGCACTCCACGCTGTTTGAGGACATTGAGCAGACAACCTTCCGGCCAAGCTTGAAACGTTACATAGTCAACTATATGTGTGGACGCCAGTCGTACGAGGAATTCAGGAACAAGAAGTCCCAACCCCTTTGAGCGAAACAGTGAGTTCCCCAAGTTGGGGTGATATCTCCGGATCTGTTTAACCTCTACCTCTCCTGTATTCCGCTCCGTCCAGACTGCATCGAAATCGTAACGTATGTGGATGATTTTACGATCCTGGCGGCAGGAACCTACCCTGATGACATCGGTGAGATACTGAACTCCTATTAGACAGATCTTACTATGTTTTCCGACGGTCGATGTCGTGGTCGATGATAGCAGAATTCCGACCACAGACTGCCCGAAAATTCTAGTGGTCATATTCGACACTACGTTCAGGTCGTCCACGCTTGCCGCAGCTATTTGCGACAAACTGAAAAGTTGGAACAAGGTCCTCAAGTCCCTAGCCGGCAGCACTTGGGGTGCAGATAAGGAAACCTTCATGGCTATATATAACGTGATACGTCACTGCCACGCAAACCAGAGTAGTTTTGTCTCAACTACACTCAGTCGCCTAAATTTTTACTGAGCAAAGATAGATCACATCGTGCAAGACATCTGCCCAGCATGCGGCATGGGCCCGCACGACACACTGTACCTTTTCGACTGCCCTGCCAAACCTATTCATTTAACTCCAGTGGACCTCTAATTACATCCCATCGAAACAGCCTGGAACTGGTGAAAGACCCAGAGCCAGATTGAGCAGAAGAAGGAACACATAAACATACAATAATAAACACATTTACAAAAACAACCGTTTTCAGGTTTTTTAGTGTTTTTCGGACAAGATTGGATGTATTTTGGCTTTTATTATCCATGAAATTTGTGGACATAGCCCCATTTCGTGGCATAATCGCCATATAACGGTACCCTTGCTGACCAAATTAGCTTCAATTAGGTATTTCGGGTTCTCAGTAATCACTTTGATCATGTGTCAATCTAAAATTGTGGACATTGTTATTTTCGTAGCAGAAAGAAAATTAATTATTCCATATAAGTTCATTGTCACTGAAGTCCCCCTATATACTTACTTACATTTGTATGTATCTAAGGAACATTTCATCATTTGCAACTTGTTATTCATAAAGTATCTACGGTTATAGCTTTGTACACCCGGTACTATGGCTTTGGAAGTCTATAAACATATCCATAATTCATAAGTTTCGGAGCTGTTGGACAGTCTAAACACTAATATACGTAAACATTGCATGCAGTTCTTCCTTCGAACGCAAACTTTTTTATCTTCGTCTATTTATAACCAACATTCGAGAGTCAATGTAATTTCAACATCTGCGTAAATCGAAAGATTTATAGAAATTGGAAACCAGATTGTAACAAACTTCAACAGCAGCAAATTAATATCAAATTGATATTGCCAACGTGGTTCCCAAAAAACCCCAAATAACATTTGGAGTAAATTTAAATACTGCAGCGCAGAAGAAAAGAGTCGAAAATGCTTCACCCGAGTACAAACCTTCTGTACACATAAGGCTGAGGAAATACTAATATAAACATAATTAAAATATATTGATTTTTTTCCAATATTTCCATATACGAGTATTGCGCAGTTTTCAGTCAAACATACGTGATAATGCCATCTCTCAAGATATTCATAATTTATCCACTTGACGAATTCATTGGAAAATTATAATTTACGTATTTTTTAGAAAATTATCCATATCGTATGATTCATTTGAAATTAAAACCTCAATAATATTACAATAAATTTCCTTTTTATTAACTCATTATAGGCATAATTAAATCGACTTCAAAAGAAAATCTCAAAAACAAATTTCAAATGAAAACATGGGGCCTAGAAATTCACCATAAATAATATAAAAATCAAATCATATGATTATTTAAAAAACACGATATCTACTTAATTGATGCAATTAATGAAAACACTTATTTTTTCATTATCACGATTGGTTGGTCCTTCGAACACACAAAACTCAACAGATGCCCACTTAATACACAACATTAGTTTGGCGCTAATCATGGAGATTTATTTGCCATTTGAATCTACTCGTTTTTTTTCATAATAAACTTATTGGGCACAACTTTTTCATAGCATCTTAGAAACCAGACATTGTAGAATCCACAAGTGGCAACAAACAACATTGAATGCCAATGGCCAAGGCACATTGTGTTTTTTCTTCGAAAAAAATTCAAAACCCCACAATTTTCGTGGCAACAATTATGGCGATAATTAATTACGAATTATGAGTGTAAACAAAATGCTGGCGATTGATAATCGCCAATTATAAAACCATTCATAGAATTTTATATAGAATTGTGTGGAACATAAACGTATACAAGTGTAGCATAACGAATCCATCCATCCGTCCATCTGGCTTTGGTAAATTACAGATGCAAGTTGAATACATGATACTACATACATATGTATGTATATTGTTACAGCACATTGCTACACAGTGGAAAATTATTTTATTATTGCTGTGTACAATGTATTTAAATTAATTTTTACAGAAATAGACAGAAAGTTAGTATAGTAATGCATTTGAAAAGTGTTCCTAACAAATCGACGGAAAAATCTGTTGTAACTTCGAAAATCTTTAGAAAACTAAAATGTTCTTTGGAGGGTAAAAAATAAAAAATAATAATATATTTAATTGACAAGGGAGACTTCTCTCATATCACTGAGTACACCCCGATTCATATTAGATCAAAGATATGGGACCTACTGTTTATCGCCGAGTCCGAACGGAGTGACCTAAGACACCACTTGAAGAGAAGTTTTACTTGGCTAATATACTCAGAAAATGTAGCCAAACATTACGCTGAGGGGTATTTTGTCACCGTTGAAAATTTGATGTTGCCTGGCCTGGGAATCGAACCGCAGACTTTCTGAGTGCAAGGCAGGTGTGCATACCACTACACCACGGAGCATAGGTTAGGTTATTTTATACAAAACAAATGTATAAACATATTGAGCAGCTGTGAATAAAATAAGAACCCAGCCGAGGACAACATGACGGATTTGGGAAGAGGATCTCGTCGGAAATGATTAACTACAATTCTGAGAGATTTATTCCTCCAGATGAAAGATTTACTTCAATTCGAATAAAAAATAAATTCTTCAGCAGCTGATCAAAGATTCTACGAGCGCCAAGATACGTAGGGCCGGCGATTTCCCCATTACATTAAAATAACTCCAAGATTTTTTAGTTTTGCCAAAATTGGAGAGGTAATAACTTTGTGCCAATCGCCGGAAAATTCAGTGAAACATCCAACAAGGTTTGATAGATTTCAAAACGTAATAAGTAAAAAAGTGTCAGTCGGCTTTGACGACAGATATATACCCTCAGCCAAGGTGAAGTGAAACTTTCACCTACGGACAGATCGAATGTATTTAAGGTCTTGTGGGCCGGTATTGCCCCATGAAACTAAGTTTGGATATAAGATGACGAAGACCCAATGTTGGACCAAATCGGTTGAACAGTTCGAGAGTTATCGTGCTCTCCGACCGCCACATATAGTGACATAGGGGTTTTTTACACCTTTCGGGTTGTTTTCCCAAGAAATATAGACTTGCCCCTGAAAAAACGTTTACCGTCGTAATGGTAATCAAAGTGATTCGAGAGCAGGTCTTAAAGTGAACTTATCCGAAATTTTGTGTGAGAGGTACCAGAAGGAGTAGACAAATATATTCCATATTCGAACTTGATCTATATCTGCTAGATATATTAGGATGTGCAAATTATGGAATACATCGGTCACTCCCTTCAAGAGTTATCGTGCGCACAAATTTTCCGAACATTTTCGAACTTTTGTGGGAGAGCTTGCTGAAGGAGTGGACCGATATGGCTTATCTTCGAATTTAAACTATGTTTGGACAAAGTATAAGGAAGGCAAAATTTTGGACCGAATCGGCAAATCCATTCAAGAGTTAACTTGCGCTCCAACCACTACACACGGTGTCATAGGGGTTTTTGCACCTTTCAGGCTATTTTCTCATAAAGTATGGACTTGCCCCTGATGAAATTTGTACCGTCGTATGGAGGGCAGGGAATGTAAGCTGTGGCAACAAAAGTCGAAGCGATTCGAGAGCAGGTCCTAATCTGAACTTATCCGAAATTTTGTGTGGGATGTACCCGAAGGAGTGGACTGGTTGAACCCATATTGGAACCTCATCTAAGTCTGGTAGAAATTTCACGATGTGCAAAGTATGGACCAAATCGGTTACTCCCTTCAAGAGTTTTCGAACTTTTGTGGGGGAGGTACCGGAAGGAGTTGACCGATATAACCCATCTTCGAACTTAAACTAAGCTTTGACAAAATATTGCGAAAGCCAAATTTTGGACGAAATCGGTTCACCCGTTCGAGAGTTATCGTGCTCACCAGCCAGACAGACAGACGGACGGACATTGCTAAATCGACTTCAAATTGTCTGAAACACATTTCGTCCAAACATACTTGGGGTCTAAAACCATTATTTCGATGAGGCACATTTTGCCCGTATGAAAGTGTATATACCCTCGTTAGAATAAATGCTGAGGGTATAAAAAAACCTTAAACTTTACATGTTCCAAATTTTGTGTGGGAGATACCCTAAGGAGTGGTACGATGTACCTTCCATATTTGGAAGTAATCCAAGTATGTACGCGAGTGTTATGTTAGGCACAACCAAGTTTAGTTACTGCCGGCAAATTTTTTGGAGGACCAGGGCCATTATCTCAAAAAGTATGGACTACACCGTCAAGGAAAAGAATACAAAGTCAAAATTTCGATTTTTAACAAAAAAAATTGCCGTATATTGACCATTAATATGTAGGTCAAAAATTTTGATGTATTCAAAAATATATGAAGACTGAACACAAATTTCTGTAATTTTGGGTGGATAATGTGGCTAAATCTTTAAAAACCCGAAAATTGAGCGGTACCGTTCCACGGGGGCTATATCAAAACGTAAACCAATACCAACAATTCTCTGTAAAAATATTTCGCAAGACCTGGTGAAGACTAAATACCAAATATCAGCTACATTGGTTGTTTAATGTGGCTAAAACCTTGAAAATACCGAAAATCGGCCACAAAACTGCACTTATTTCAAATTTTGTGTGGGAGGTACCTGAAGGAGTGGACCAATATAATCCTTATTCGAACCTGATGTATGCCTAGAAGTAATATTACCATATGCAAAGTTTGCTTCAATTCGGTTACTCCCTTCGAGAGGTTTCGTGCGCACAAGTTTTGCGACAATTTTTGAACATTTGTGGGGGAGATACCTGAAGGAGTGGACCTATATGGGCCATCTTCGAACTTAAATCAAATCTGGACTAAATATTTCGATACCCAAAATTTGAACCGAAACGATTGATCCGTCCGAGAGTTATCGTGCGCACCAGCCAGCCAGACAGACGGACGGACATTGCTAGATCTACTCAAAATTGTCTGAAACGGATATCGTACAAACATACTTGGGGTCTAAAACCATTATTTCGATGAGGCACATTTTTTGTCGTATCAAAGTGTATATGAGGAAATAACAAAATTTTTTAGTTTTCCATAAAAAAAAAAAAAATTTAAAAAAAATGTTTAAGCTACATGAAATATTTTTGGTACATAGTTTGGGAAAAAATTCCGATTCTCAAATCTGTTCGAGATATTAATTTTGGTTGTTGCGCGCAAAAGTTATGGCGGTTTTAATTCTGATAATAAGAAATAAATCTTAAAACAACACTACTAATTATATTGCGAAACATTGTTAATTAAGGGCTTCCTACGTACTACATGATTACTGAGGTCCCATAACATTAGTGACAAAGTTGTAAATTTTCGCGGAAATTAAGAAAGAATTAAAAAAATTGCTTGCTTGCAACTTGTTTTATTAAAATTTCAGCTGTTTATCCATCGGCGATTCAAATGGAACCAAAAATATAAAAATCTGTTTAGCGGTTTGCACATTTTAACATTTTAGCAAAAAGAAAAAAAAAATATATCGTCTGCTCCGTCGGAAAAGGTCGTAAGTCCACTTTTTTTGGAAATCGCGTTTTTGTTACAGGATGATAGTACAAGTCAAAACACGTCGTATGATACAAAAAAAATGGTAGTATGTCGCGTTTTTCTATATGTTTTGCTCTTGTCGGAAAAGGTCGTAAGTCCACAAAACGTACAAATTTGAGTACGAAAAGGTCGTAAGTCCACAGGAAAATGTATACTTTAAAATAATACTACAGCTAATGTAGTTCAGATATAATGTTTAACGTCATCCATGGATGGGGTACAATGTAAAGAACTAGCCTACACTTTTGGATGATAATCGGATGATATTTGGCGGAGCCTGTGGACCAAACTTTTGAACAAAAATGTGATCATTTCTATATTGCAACGAAAATTTACATTTGAAATCTATTTTCCCCTATAAGCGAACTGATTATGAAAGACGGACTTCTGGCCTTTTCATTGATACAAAGTGGGATGCTGTATGTGTTCAAATACTTCATATATTGAAAAATTAAAAAAAAAAAATCAAAATTGTTACTGTTTTTACTGTCGTATATCTTACTTAACTTTATCAACTGGTCATTTGTGGTTTCTCTAGGGACATTCATAGGACATAGGACATTCACATAACGAGATTAGTTTGTATTCTGAATTCAATAAAGTAATACCTTCTAACGGACGGCTAAGTGCAATGTTTATATTATTAAATGATTCTAAAATAATAATTGATTGAAATGTTATTAAACTATGAAGTCATCATGGTTTTTGCTAACAAAGAGCAGTATGAATTTGGAATGGAATTAGACGATGGTGTCATGGGTCTAGTTCCCTATGATTTTCACGGTGATTCTGAAAGGTCTGATGACGTCAATACCAAACATCCTAGAAGTAATAGAAACTTCTATACCAAATCACGAAGATCTATCTTAAAAATTGCGAGCTGTATCTTATTTTCAAAAGACGGACAGACGGTCATGGTTATACCGACTTAGAATTTTACTCTGGTCGGGTCTTATTACTAAAATATGTACCCAGGATTGGAGAAACGGAATCGGTCGTTAGTTTTATATATATAGCGCATTTAAAAAATAGGGCACAGTTTTAACCCGCTCCTCCGAAATTCAACAAAATATATAGACTACTTCCACCAAGGAACATTCCTGTGCATAATCTGAAAATTACATGTAATAAGGACTTAGGTTCGGAGATTCAGCAACTGTTGCCTCGCAAATTAATTTTCTGACGGATACTTTCACAACTTTTGCAAAAAAGCGTTTTTTAAAAAATAAGGGCCTGCCTCCGCCCCCTCCGAAATTCAAAAACTATAAAGCCTATTTTCACCTCGGTTGTTCCTTGTATATTCTCTGACATTTTCAAAAAAAAAAAATGGTTCAGCCGTTTTTGAGTCTATGCGGAACATACAAACATACACACATTGTTATACCCTATACCACAATGTGGAAAAGGGTATAATAAGTTTGTTTTCCCAAAAATTCATGTAACGCCGCGAAATATTCGTCGTAGACCCCTCATGTGGTATACCAAACTTCATATCTCGACGAGATAAAGCGATTTAGCGATGTGTGTCCGTCCGTCCGTCCGTCCGTCTGTCCGTCCATTAAAAATTGTAATCAAGCTAGAGGCCGCAATTATGGACCGATTGTCACGAAATTTAGTATGGAGGTCGGGTTTGGACCAGAATAGAACTGATTAGTTTTTGGCGATGATCGTGAAATGTTAAAGGGATGAAATGGACCAAAAACAAAATTTTTGCTCGATTTTGTAGCCGCTCTGTAGGTCGCAATAATAGTCCGATCGGCGCGAAATTTTAAACGTAGTTTTGGTTTGAGATGAAGAAGTAGCGTGCAAGTCAACGGTATGATCGGATAATATTTAGAGGGTTAAATTGATCAAAACTTTTGTGTGAAAATTGGTAAAATTTCTAATGCACATCTTATAACTTTATCCCAAGAAGACGCGTTTAGTGGTATAGGGTATCACATGGTCGGCCCCGTCCGACTATAGTCTGTTCTTACTTGTTTTTTATATACATATATAAGATTTCACACAAAAGTTTTGGTCCATTAAGCCCGCTAATAATTATCTCATCACCATGTTAAATTGCAAGCTTAAAGCTCAAATTATTCATAAAATTTCGCTCCAATCGGAATATTACTGCGATCTACAGGACAGCTACAAAGTCGGGTAAAAATTGTGGGTTTGGTTCATTTCACACCTTTCGATCATAACCAACATCTAATGGGGTCACTTCTGGTCGGAACCCGACCTCTCCACAAAATTTCGTGACGATCTGTCCAAAATTGAGGCCTGGAGTTTTATTACAATTGTTAATGGATAGACGGACACACATAGCTAGATCGCTTTATCTCATCAAGATATGACAAAATGGCAAGGGGAGGGTGCCTACGACGAATACTTCGCTATGTTACACGAATATTGGACAAATCAATTTTATAATACCCTTTCCACACTGTTTTGTAAAGTATAAATATTTTATTTTAAAAAGTCCGTAAATTGTAGGAAAAGGTCGTAAGTCCCTACAAAAATACAAAACTGTACAAGGAAAAGGTCGTAAGTCCAAAGACATCCAATAATCTCCCAAACGCGATGGAATTTTATCAAACAAAGTACAGGTATTGAAGCGGAATAAATCAACGATAAATACTGCCTTTACCACCATAATAAAATCTTTAATACAGAAAGCGCTAGAATGTTTTTTCTTCCTCCTGAAAAATTTATTGAGAGGGACTTACGACCTTTTCCGACGGAGCAGACGATATATTGAGGGAAGTTATAAAATTTTTGTAAGAGAAAATATTTTTCATTTTTTTTTTTTTGTGAGTTAGTTGAAGAAAATGTAAGAAAATTAGGTCGGAGTTATTCTTCTATTTCAGTTAAATTTCACGCAAAAAATCACGTTTTTTATTCTAATCACTTCTAGAGTACACGCTAACATCTAGCGGAAGATATGGGTAACGTTCAAATAAATGTGGGGTTCCTTTTAAAGCGGTATAATCTTAAAATAAAACTGTATCATTTGAAATGCGTGTAAATCGCGAAACCTTCAAAATCACTTTATGCGCATGCGGTTTACCAATACAGCGAATTCTTCTCTTTTAATTTGTACACATTTGCCAGAATTTACTTTGGCCGCTAAGATGTAGCGTCGTCTGCAGTTTAGTGTGCAACAATCTGTATAACGCTTATAATTTGCACAAAGTGCATACACTTTTTATGCGCATCCGATTTCACTACCAACCGTGGAAAAATACATCGATCTCATCCTATTTCGATCAAATCCATCAAGAACCGTGGATGTAGCATCACACACTATTTTTGGGATAAATCGGATACAGCTCCCATGCCACTAAATTTTTTAAACCGCTGTTTCCGCAAAACCGCGGGTGATGAAAATGCTACTAAATCCGCGATATTTTCAAAAACATTTTTCGCACATTTTTCGGTTTTTGCAGTTGCTGTTTTCGCCGTTCTAGGGGATGGATTTTCACGATCTATGATTTATATGATCCGGACCGCCGAAAAACTAAAATATCGCGGGGTACCAGCACACTCAAAAGGATATTGTAAATACTTTACCCAAAAAATATGTTTTTTAGAAAAAATATCGCACTAAATTTTGGCCTTTGCCAGTAGATTATTCTGCTGCTGTGTGGGCTACATAGCCAATATACATATCAAATTATGCGTACTTGCGAGTACTTTAATCCTATTAATTGTTTTTTGAAATACTCGAATGCGCGTTCCAGTTACATTAATAATACGAAAAACACCTAAAATCCGGCTTCAAAATGTCAGCATCCATAAAAGGTGGAAGCAGTGGAAATTTCAAAAAGTGATACATTAGAAGTGTAATCTTCATTTTGTATTCTTCTATTTTTACTTTGAACATATGTCCGTCATTTGAACGGTTTAATAAGCAATCAAATAGTAACGTAAAAAACCTCGCTAGCTTCAACGTTTTTTCCTATTTTTATTCATTTACGCGGTCATAACTTCCACTCAAATTAAATTATTTTGCCAAATTTTTGAGCTTTGTTCAAAAACACTTGAATTGATCTAGCCATGGTCATAGTTACTGGTAAATTGCAATATTTCGCGTATTATAGTGCAAACCTTGGCTTCATGGAAACTAAATTTTTTGATATTCACTCATATACCCTCTTTAGCCTAAAGGCTGAGGGTATAAAAAAACTTGGTAGTAGGCCACAATAGTTACACACCTCGACATGTATGTGGACCCGTGGCTGTCGACCGCTCAACATATATTCAACATTTATCAAGCATATTCGACATGCAATATCTGGATCAAGGAGAATACATCGACTCCAATAACTACCCTCTGAAGTAATTGTTCACAAGATATTGTTATGTATGAGTGTAATCAGTTAGTTACAATTGTTTGCATTGTGAGGGGTTTTAATATGGTTCTTCCTATTCAGAGAGAGTTCTTTCTATTCAGAGTGGATGCGTACCAACCAGTCTCGTCCTTTATAAACTACCCAATAGTGCAAACTCTAGCAGCTAATAAAGCCAACTCGCCAACGTCTGGCCAAAAAAATAAAGAAGACAATAAAGTACAGAATGGCGCCCAATGTCCAGCCCGAACTTACGACCTGGAGATTAAGACGTTAATTAAATAACATCTGACCACTCCCATTAAAGCATTACCCAAAATATTAGCAAGTAAAAAAACGTTAAATTTGGCCGGGCCTAATTTTTTATATCCTCCGCCATAAAATATTCTGAACTATCATGGAAAAATTAGTTTTCTTATCTGCCCACAATTTTAGGTGGATTTCAAATGTACCTAAAATGTCAGAAAATTTAACTAAAAATTTCTTCAATCGGGCGGCAACTTTTTATGGGTCTTTATCCATATCTTCAAAATAGCGAACATCGGGAGGTACTGTTATATGGGGCTATACCAAGCCCTGGATCCATGTTGACAATTTTGCAGTAAAACTCAAACGGCAAACTACAGTTTATTTGGTTAAAAATTGTAGCTTAAATATTAAAAATATCGAGAACCAATACCCATTGACCATAGACCCATGTTGAACATTTTTGGTGGAGAAGTTTTGTGATCACAAGGAAAGTCCAAACTCGGAGGGCACCGTTATATGGGACCTATTCATAATCCTGGACCTATATTGACAATGTTTGGTAGATAAGTGTTGTGACCACTAAGAACTCAAACGTAGATCAGTCAAAATATATAGCTAAAATTCTGAAAATCGGTATATGGTGGCTATAACGCGGAGGGCACCGTTATATGGGACCTATTCATAATCCTGGACCTATATTGACAATGTTTGGTAGATAAGTGTTGTGACCACTAAGAACTCAAACGTAGATCAGTCAAAAAATATAGCTAAAATTCTGAAAATCGGTATATGGTGGCTATAACAAAACGTGGGCCGATATGGCCCTCCGAACTAATCCTACCTATGAAAAAAGACACTCTGGTACAAAAATATAGCGTTCTTGCTCAAGTATTGTGGACTCTAGATCCATTCAGAATTTTATCCTGATCAAGAATATATACTTTATAGGGTCGCGCATTAAGGAGCATAATTGCCATCGAAATTACCGTACATTTTTCTTCACAGTAAAATCTACGGCAGGAAAATTATAAGTTCGTGGTATTTTAAACTGGCACTAGCAATACACCAGCCACTAGAGTTGTGCCAAAGGAACTATATGGAACTATCTAGTTAACTGTGCAGTTCCAATGACCCACATTTTTTTCTATGAGCAAACTGCGTATACTTAATATCACACGTTATATTTTATAATTTTACTCATACGTTTTGGAGCGAGTACAAGAAACTAGGAACTAGATTACCCAACTTTACCAGTCACACTCGCAGTTATAAGGATAATACAACAAATATCTTCTTACCTTCTCGAGAATTTCTCTACGACCAACCCTTCTATGGAACATTGAATATCATCAACACCGAATATCTGCCATTCTTCCATGGATTGTTTCCTGAAACGGCTAAAGAGTGGACCCAGCAAGAATGCAATTTTGGCACATTCCTCGCCTTCCAACAGAACCTTGTCCGGACAAAATTTGGAATTTCAGAAGAAAAATATAAACCAAATTTTCTACATTTTGGCCATATCGGGAGGAAGGGCCCCAAGCCGCTCTCTGTCTACGTTGCCAACGTAGACACCGACGTAATGTCGGTGAATATCATTGAGAGGTTGTCTTCTTGCGACAGGAGTTGTATAAGTCTAGTAACACTTAGATAGCGTACTCACAGAATTGGTTGTTTCGGACAATGCTGATTGGAGATTCATCTTTTGTCCAGTGGGTCTTTAAGCTTTTGAGAGCTTTTGAGTCTAGTCATTCACAATCTTCCACGCAGAACAATTGACTACTGAACGCAACCTGTTCCGGGTTTCAGGCATCAAAATAAACTCAAGAAGAGCTGGAATACCAAGAGAGTTCCAGCATGAATTGTACATGCTTGGGATCTGCCTAAAATTTACAAACGAGATCTCCCTCCTCTCAGTGAAGTGATGGAAGAGAAACTTCATGTAGTCTTTGCCGTCGCCTGTTTCCTTAATCTCAGTTTTAGCTGAGCATAATTACTAATCAAATGCTGCACAAATACATAAGTACTCGGTATTTGGTGATATGGTCGATCCACGGACAACACGAAGAACGCGATCCAGCACATGATGCTGAACATGGGGGTCGTGTGACCCTTATCTTCGAACATTTGCAGCAGTCGAACCTGTCATTTAGCTGGTCGTCGCGCTTCTTGTATCGAAAAAAATTATCACAATTGATCTCCAGGATTTGGACTGATCTAACACACTCTGGAGTTCTTCAGCGATTATTTCAGTTTTCGCATCTTTCAATTTCAGCGAAGCCAACTTAATTTCTATATTTTCATTTTTGAGGACCAAAATCTGATATGCAAAGCTCTCAAGGTGTTTGTCATCAAAATGCATGCTCCACTTCTACAGATACAGTGTGCTTACCAAGCACTCCCTCATCCGAGACATTTTCTTGTAGATAGCCCCGTGTATTCCTGGCTGATAAGGGGTTGGAATTTCAATGCCCTAAGCGGAAAGCTGGCGGCACACCGTTGGTGCTTGGTAGATTTGAGCTTATAACAAGCGTCTTGCGATTGGATTGCGCTTGCATTGACTGACAAGCACACATTCGCTTCCATTGTCTTTGGCTTGGATGGGTGGAGGGAATTGAGCCAGCAGGTTTACAGTTGGAGTAATCAATGCGGCCTCTACTCTCAATTTACAGTTTATGGATTTTCTTGCCTTTCTTTGTATACCCTACACAATAATATGGAGGGTACATTAAGTTTGTTTTTCCTTATATATCCGTGATCAGGATAAAATACTTAGTCGATCTAGGCCTGTTGTAATCATTCTAGCGTCCACGAGTGTCTGCACCCGAGTGTCTTTTTTCCATAGGCAGGTCAAGTTGGAAGATGGGCTATATCGGCCGACGTCTCGGTATGGCCCCTATAAAACGCTACCTCCCGATTTTTGGTATTCTGATTATTATAGCTACATTTTTTTTTGACGAACTCCCTGTTATTCAACATTTACGTTTCCCTACAGTGACGAAACTTCTCCACCAAAAATTGTCAACATAGACCAATGTTTTGGTATAGCCCTCAAATAATGGCTCCTACCGATTTTAAGTATTTTGAGGATTTTACCCAAAATTTTCACAACCGAACTAGCTATAACATGTCATTTGAGGTTCTTAGGGCTCACAACACTTCTTCACCAAAAATTGTCAACATAGTTCCATGTTTTGGTATAGCCCTTATACAACGGTACCTTCCGATTTACGATATTTTGAGGATTTTTGCTACAATTTTTAACCAAACTACATGTGATTTGACAATTGAGATTCCTATTGGTCACAAAACTGCTGCATCAAAAATTGTCAACATTAGTCCACGTTTTGGTATAGCCCCGATTTTTCGGTATTTTGAGTATTTTACATATTTTATCGAACCTCTCCACCAAAAATTGTCAACATAGACCCATGTTTGGCTTTAGCCCCATTATAAAACGGTACACTTCAATTCTTCGGTATTTTGAGGATTTTAGCTAAACTTTTTAACCAAACTAGCTGTAATTTGACATTTTAGGTTCTCAGTGGTCACGAAACTTGTCAACATAGGTCAATCTTTTGGTATAGCCCCTGTATAATGGTACCTCCCCATTTTAGGTATTTTGAGGAGTTTAGCTACAATTATTAGCTGTAATATGACATTTGAGATGCCCAGGGGTCACAAACATTCTCCACTAAAAATTCTCAACATAGGTCCACACTTTGATATATGATCCATATAAAGGTACCGCCAGTTTGAACACATCTTTAGGTACATTGTCCTAATTTAGGCATTTGGTGTATCCGTGGTCATAAAATATCTCCTGCTAAAATTGTAAACAGAAAAGAAAACTTATTCCATTTTAGTTCAGACTTGTTTATGATGGAGGATATAAAAAGTTCATCCCTGTCGAACTTAACAATTTTTATACTTGTTCCATATTTAAATTAACTAAGCGTTATATTAGTCATTAATAAGCAAAAGTTAATTGATTCCAGCAACAGAGAAAAATGTTTAGAAAAAAAAAGTCGAAAAATTATTACCCTAAGGTACACTTTGTCCTTGGTCACACTAGAGTGTTTCATTGAAACAATTTCATGAAAACAAGGGTTCCAATGTCGAGTTTCAGAGTAGAGTGATACCATAAAGTAGCTGTAGAGGGGAACTCGATCTATAAATACCTAAAAGTTTCAATGAAACCACTCTAGTGTGACCTTCGACTTTCGTACGATCAAAAACGTATCTCATCGAAATATTGATTTAAGACCCCACAGATATTTGAACGAAATTCGCTTCAGGCAATAACCCGTATAACACTGTGCAACATTTTTAAGGTGATCTTGTGCAAACAATTCGAACTGAAGATTTTTTGCAAGTACAGACCCAAACGACAAGAAACCCTAGTTGGGTTTTGTTGTGTCAGATCCAGCTCGGATTTTATGGCCCCATCTAAACATGGCTAAATATTCAGTTTTTAAAGAAATTCGGTGCTATATCACTGAAACCAATGCGAATCTTCTTCTGACCTCTGAAGCAAATTTGTAGATAAGGACAAGAATAAAATATTTGGAGAAATAATGAACTCGAAAAACTACATTTATTGTCTCAAAATTCAAAATATATGCAAAAATTCCACATTTTTTTTACATTTCCCACCGTATCTCCAAAACCGTTAATTTTTTCTGAATATTTTCTTTTGGAAAAATATTCCCTGGAATGTAATACACAACTCTTCAGAACATGTCTATGTTGTAAAATGCCTCTATACGGTTGTTTTCAGTACATTTTGCAACGACGATTTAATAAAAATGTCAATAATGCACAGTGGATCCACCCATTGGCCAAAAATAAAAAAATGAATGTCAAAATTTTGGTACAACATCTGGCAAATCCGATAGCTATGACATGGACCTTTTTAAAAATATATTAGTTTTTGTTTCACTCGAACGCGATCTTCTTAAGAACAGCATCAAAAGTCGGAATATTTGACTAATATTTTTTCTTGTGAGTATAAACTATATTTAAATTGCAAGTAAATATATTCAAAATATCGCGAAACTAATAGGTATAGCAAAATATTATAATGGGTTTTGAAGGAGGAGGTAATAGCTTAGTTTTCATTAAAAAATAGTGTTTTAGTGTGTTGCGGAATTCTAGTTAGCTGCATATTTTCTTAGTGTATTTTGTAATGCCAATTCGATCATATACTGAAATTTGACCTAAGGTTTTAGTCATTATGCCCACCAGTGCCCACCTCGGGAATAATTTCCCAAAGTAGGTCATAGGTTTAAGATTATTCAGTATGAAAATCAGCTGCCATCTAGTGCCAGACTATAAATGGTGGGTCGCAGAATAAGGCTGCCTAGAATATTGTTTCTATGGATATATTAGGGTATAACTCTGTTATCTGACCGCGAAAATTAACATAATTGGCATCAATGGAAAGGTCAAGAATTCTTTTTCCATATATGACTTACGTGGGCGGTATGTGTCTTCGAGGAAAAACGCTATAAGATCTATATTAAAAAATTTACCAATTTTCAGACAAAAATTTTGGTTTTTTTTTAATCCGCTAAATTGGTTGGATTTTATGTTGTTTTGAAGATTGTTTTGTTTCCCCAAACCTATTTTTGCATCATAAGATAATCGCGACCTTTGTTCATGTCATTTTGTATTAACAGCCTAAAACAGTTCTTACCGTATACCCCCTCCAGAGGGGAAAGGGGGGTGAATGTTACGCTCGTGGTTTCTTAAAACACTCTTCGCAGCAGCACAAATCTGTAACCGGCGCATTGGCTTGATTTTTACACTCTAAATATTTTTGGCCACTTTCTCCATACAAGTGGATCCACTGTGTAATGTAGGGAAATCCGAAATTCGAGAATAAACTGTTGGTGTGAACTGTGTTTGAAGTACGTGTTGTAAAAGATATGATGCAAAATACCGCTGAAACAACATGAAGTAAGCATTTTAGAGTTTCAGAATGTTCTAAAGAATTGTTGAGAACTTTATTTGGAAGATTTTTGCAAAAGGTTACTTGGTTCAACTCCCAATAGTTTAGCCGATACTGACCAGAATTTCAGCAATTATGTAAAATGTTCTATATTTGATAGATTTTGATGCCCTAGATGGAGTTTTTCTTATGTGGTTTTTTCAAAAGGTAAGTTCTACTAGTTTAGGGCTACATTATTGCTAAAGACAGCAAGACCAAATTCCTATTCGTTTCTGAGATAAAGGCCTGATAAATGCAAGTGTAGATTTAGCCCGGTTTAGATGAGGCCATAAAATCCGAACTGGATCTGACAGGACAAAACACTACTAGGGTTTTTGTAGTCTAAATATGTACTTTCAAAAAATACATGCGAGAAGTTGTTTGCATTTTCAGTGTTGCATAGTGTAACCCGACAAACGGACGGGTTTGTCTGTCTGGCTAGTACACACGATAACTGTCAAACTAATGTTTGATCCAAGTTTTGCACATAATAACATTTTGCTGAAACTTACATTAAGTTGGGATATGGATATTAGTCCATTCCATCGGGTACCTCCTTCACAAAATTTCAAAAATGTTTCAGTTTAAATCATTTCACGGACATTTTGGTTGACATTTTTACAGCGTCTATTCCTCCTGACCCTTATATTATGCTATAAGTTTTTGAAGAGCCACACTTCCTGAGTAAATTACTCGAATGCTTTAGTGGCTGTGGTGCCATGTGCAGCTGCGATTCGCATAACAACTTTCGAACTGAGTATCCGAGGTGATGCAACCCTTCATATCGTAATATTCTTGCCAATCTAAAACCACTCTTTGAAGTACCTCTCCCTTCAAAGTTCAACAAATTTCGCCGCAATGCACTTAAATTCAATTTTGAGGATCGTTTTGAAAATTAACTTAGCCTAATACGTCCCGGGACAATTTTTTTATTTATTTTTTAAAAACTAAACCCTTTTTATACCCTTTACCATAGTATGGAGGGTATATTAAGTTTGTCATTCCGTTTGTAACACATCGAAGTAATCATTTGCGATCCTATAAAGTATATATATTCTTGATCAGGATAAAATTCTAAGACGATCTAGCCATGTCCGTCTGTCCGTCTGTTGTAATCACTCTAGCGTCCGCAATAATTGAGATAGAGTGCTGCAATTTTGCATCCGAGGGTCTTTTTTCCATAGGCAAGTTCGAAGATGGGCTATATCGGTCCACTATTTGGTATAGCCCCCATATAACGGTACCTCCCGATTTTCGGTATTTAGAGAATTGTAGCCACAATTTTTAACCGAACTATCTACAATTTAACATTTGAGATTCTCAGTGGTAATGAAACATCTCCACGAAACATCGTCAACATAGGTCCATGTTTTGGTATAGCCACCATATAACGGTAACTCCCGATTTTCGGTATTTTGAGAATTTTAGCCACAATTTTTAACCGAACTATCTGCAATTGGACATTTGATGTTCTCAGTCGTAATGAAATATCTCCACGAAACATCGTCAACATAGGTCCATGTTTTGGTATAGCCCCCATATATCGGTACCTCCCGATTTTCGGTATTTTGAGAATTTTAGCTACAAATTTTAACCGAACTAGCTGTAATTTGCCATTTGAGGTTCTCAGTGGCCATGAAATATCTCCACCAAACATCGTCAACATAGGTCCATGTTTTGGTATAGCCCCCATATAACGGTACCTCCCGATTTTCGGTATTTTGAGAATTTTAGCTACAAATTTTAACCGAACTAGCTGTAATTTGCCATTTGAGGTTCTCAGTGGCCATGAAATATCTCCACCAAACATCGTCAACATAGGTCCATGTTTTGGTATAGCCCCCATATAACGGTACCTCCCGATTTTCGGTATTTTGAGAATTGTAGCCACAATTTTTAACCGAATTATCTGCAATTTAACATTTGAGGTTCTCAGTGGTCACGAAACATCTCCACCAAACACCGTAACATAGGTCCATGTTTCGGTATAGCCCCCATATAACGGTACCTCCCGATTTTCGGTATTTAGAGAATTGTAGCCACAATTTTTAACCGAACTATCTGCAATTTAACATTTGAGATTCTCAGTGGTAATGAAACATCTCCACGAAACATCGTCAACATAGGTCCATGTTTTGGTATAGCCACCATATATCGGTACCTCCCGATTTTCGGTATTTTGAGAATTTTAGATACAAATTTTAACCGAACTAGCTGTAATTTGCCATTTGAGGTTCTCAGTGGCCATAAAGCATCTCCACGAAACATCTTAAACATAGGTCCATGTTTTGGCATAGCCCCCATATATCGGTAGCTCCCGATTTTCGGTATTTTGAGAATTTTAGCTACAGTTTTTAACCGAACTAGCAATTTTGTCTATTTAAAAATAATCGTCAATATAGGTCCATGCTTTGGTATATCCCCCCATATAACTGTACCTCTCGATTTTCGGGAATTTTCAGTGGTCACGAAATTTCTTCACTAAAATACGTCAACATTGATCCATTTTGGAGGGTCTACATTGTTCTGATGAAACTACCTTCAATTTGGATCTTGAAGTACCCTGCAGCTATAAAACTTTTCCGCCAAAAAATTTAAAGATAGGTTGACTCTTTGATATAGCCCCGTTAGTGGTACCTTTCACCTAGCTGAACACATTTTTTAGATTAGATCAGATAACACTGTGCAACAAAATGGAGGTGAAAGTCTGGGGCACGGAAAATTTCTCTTGGGGAAGAAAGGCCTTGGTGAGTATATTATGAACCCCGAAGGACAGATCCGCCGTGAGTCGAACTTCCGCGTTATGGCGTGATGAAATTTTTGTTAGAGACCCTGTGGGCCATCAGGAATTAGCGTTATATCTTTGTTCACTGTTGCTTGAGTGCTCTACAAAAACAACAAACAAAGATATAATGCTAATTCATGATGGCTTACAGGGTCTCGTGCAAAAACTACATCACGCCATAACGCGGAAGTTCGACTCACGGCGCATCTGTCCTTCGGGGTTTTTAATATACACACACCAAGGGCTTTCATATCCAAAAGGAAATATCTCTGCCCCAACATTTGTGCTCACAGTGTAATTTAAGCAATAGTGGGAGGCAGTAGGAGTCTATCCATTGTCGAAAAGTTGTTCCACATAAAATTGTGAAAGGACCCTAATTATTCCATTTTAATTAAGACTATTTTATGGTGGAGGGTATAAAAAGTTTGGCCCGGCCGAACTTAACGACTTTTTACTTGTTTAAGGGTAATTAAGACCCACTGATATCAAAAATCTACTTAAAAAATTTTCTGATTTCTCGTTTCCCAGAAAATGGTGTTCGAAATTTCGAACACTGGCGCTTACCCTATGTGTATAGAAGTAAAAAATTATTTATTTGTCGTTTTATTGATTTATTTCATCATTTTTGTATGAAAAAATAATTGAAGATTGGTATTGAGTCTTCTTTGTGCCTACAAAACTTTTCCCCGTAATGTGTCAGCTCTGCTCCACGTTTTGGATTTATTTGCATTATCCTACAGAAGTGGCTGTAATATAATACATATTTAGTCTTCTTTGCGGCGACGAAACTTTCCTTCAGAAATTTGTCAGTACAGGTCCATGTTTTATATAGCCTCCATAGAACGGTACCTCCCGATTTTAGGATATTTCAGGGTTTTAACCGCACTATCCTTTAGATATGGCTGAGATTTTGTATTTAGAGCTATAATATTTTTTCCCTACAATTTGTCAGCACATTTCCACGTTTTGATATAGCCACCGACATTTAGGGTAAGCACCAGTGTTCGAAATTTTGAACAGTTAACTTTGCACATATGTAAAGTCGCGCTTGTGCATGTAAATCATCTTCTTTATATTTTATGAAACATTTAAATATATTGGCAATAATGCCCCATGATTACTTTCTAAATTTCATTTTTTATAATTTTTAAAATTAATTTAAAAAGTATCAAAAAATATACGTTTCAAAAATGTACCCCTACCATGGGAGTTTTCAAGAAAAGAATTTTTTTATCTGCTAACAGATGAGACTTAATACATATACCAAAACTTGTTTAAAATTTTACCTTTTTCATACATAAATATTTTTTGAAAAAACTGATTTTACTGTTCGAAAAATCGAACACCAAGTACGAAACGGGTTAATTAATTAAATTTCGATTTTTTAAAGTTTCTTCCAACATACATAGATCATTTCCAATGATGGACTAAATCAGATTACTTATTCTGTGTATTTCTCACAAATAGTCCAAATTTTTTAAACTCATGTGAAATTTAGAGACCTCCCTCTGATCCTCTGAAATTTTTAGTCAATATTTAATTTCTCGACCAAACCAACCCAACTCCTAACCTTAGAACTGTAGTGGAATTATATAACATTGTCTAACCGATTAAAATCGCTAAAATTAAAACGCAAAATTCTGAATGAAAAGTATCAATAAAAGTTGACAACACCGTAGCTATCGGTAGTATTTAGCAATAACTCTATTTTTGTTAACATACCGAATAATTTCGTTAATTACAGAAGTTATATGCATTTTAATTATACCGATTTTTGTCGATAACTCGAAAAATGAGTTACAGAATTCAGCTGCTGGTAGCGAGATTTTATAACCTAAGAAATTAACTAGCTAAGTTGCCAATCAAAATCAAAATTAATCTTGTATAACTGCTACAAAACTCGCCAAGTTCCATTTCTTCTGAACACAACAACACAATAGCGAAACAATAACTTCACTGGAAACAAATTACACATATCACCCGTGATACGAGTAGCCTTTATCAATTTAACGATAAATATTTTCAAAACAATTACCTTCATAATTACCCATTCGTACGTCTGGATTTACATACATAAATGACATTGGCGTAGCTCGAACGGACGATTACTCACAAATAGATTTCATTACAAGATTAACCGTTAATACAGAAATCTCTGACCGAATTTAAATTACAATCGGCATAAATAACAACAAAGTAACTTATTTTAATTTAATTTATGGACTTGGTTGAATTTATCAGAGACAGAGCGAGAGAGATAGCTTTTGAAACATGGCCAGAACGCCAAGGCATGGTCTCAACCGACAATTTTCAAATTATTCCGATACACATACACCACCACATAAAATCCAACCAATTATTGCTGTTGCAGTTGCTAATGTTGTTTTTATTGTTGCTGCGGCCAACCAACAAACAATTCTCCACCACTTCGCCATAATCACGTATCGCAACTACAAAACTATTTTAGGAATGTTGACTGTTTTTTCTTATTTCTAGCGCCCACTAACATTTGCCCTATGGAATTTCAAGTAGTCGCTAGCTATGATGATGTTGATGGTAGAGGAGGAGGCGATGGCGCTGGCAAGTCAATAATTCCACAGATGACAGCAAGGAGGTTGTTGAAGTTGTAGTTTTTGTTTCGTTTCATGCCAGCATTGCCTCTGTTGCTGCAACATTTGGCATAGGTGTTCTCTCTCTCGGTGTCATAGGATTTACGAGTTGAGTTGTACTACCTGTTACTGTGATCGATTGTCGTCGTCGTTGCAGTTGTTATTGTTCGCCTCTTTTTGTTTATTTCAATGCAGTAGTAACTTCTGAACAAATGAACAATCAAATCAAAATGCAACAATTGTTGCATATTAAATATATCTATGCCCCGGTTGTATCACCTACTTACAAAGACACGAACATACATACTCTTATATTGGATGGATTTATTGGTGTTGTCCTACCAGGGGCACGTAGGTGAGATTTTGACCAATCTGAGAGAAAACGAGGAAGATTACTCCCCTCAATCAAACAAATACAAACTAGTTATCCCCTTCAAGGACAGGCTAACCATCATGTTGGATAAGCCATACACCATCGTAGATAAGCTATGTGCCATCGTAGATAAGATATCCACGTTCTTGGATAAGGTACTCACCTCCGTGGATAAACTATCCACAATGATAAGCTATCCACCATCATGGAAAAGCTATCCATCATTATGGATATGCTAACCACAATCGTGGATAACCAATCCACCATTGTCGATAACATATCCACCATCGTGGATAAACTATCCACAATCGTGGATAACCTCTGCAAAGTGGTGGATAACATATCCACCATCTTGGATACGCTATCCCTTATAGTGGATAAACTATCAACCGTCATGGATAAACAGCCCACCGTCGTGGCTAAACTATCCACCATCGTGGATAAGCTATCCACCGTCGTAGATAAACTATCCACCGTCGTGGATAAGTTACCCACCATAGTGCCTAACATATCCACCATAGTGGATGAGCTATCCACCATCACCACTATCGTGGATAAGCTATTTACCATCGTGGATAAGCTATTCACCATCGAGGATAAACTATCCACCATCATCGATAAGCTATTCACCATTATGAATATGCTTTCCACCACCGGGGATAAGCTATCCACCATCGTGGATAAGCTATCCACCATCGTGGATAAGCTATCCACCATCGTGGATAAGCTATCCTCCAACGTCGACAAACAGTCCACGGTCATGGATAAACTATCCACCGTCTTGGATAAGCTATGCACCGTTATAAATAAACTATCCAACATCGAGGATAAACTATCCACATCGTAGATAAGCTATCCACGTGGATAAATTATCCACCTTCGTGGATAAAATATCCACCATCGTGGATAAAATATCCACCATCGTGGATAAAATATCCACCATCGTGGATAAGCTATCGACCATCATGGATAAGCTATCCACGTGGATAAATTATCCACCTTCATAGATAACATATCCACCATCGCGGATAAGCTATCCACCATCAGGGATTAGCTATTCACCATCGTGGATAAGCTATCCACCATCGTGGATAAGGTATCCATCATTGTGGATATCCATTGAAGATATCCACAATTATGGACATGCTATCCACCCATGTCGACAAGATATCCTGTATCGTGGGTAGGCTATCCACCGTCGTGGATGACCTATCCACAATTGTCGATAACATCCACCATCGTGGATGAGCTATCCGCCATCACCACCACCATGGATAAGCTATTCACCATCGAGGATAAGATATCCTCCATCATGGATACGCTATCCACCATTATGGATATGCTATACACCACCGAAGATTAGCTATCCACCATTGACTATAACATATTCACTATCGTGGATAAACTATCCACCGTCGTGGATAAGCTATCCATCGCTTAGATAAACTATCCACCATCGTGGGTAATCTATCCACCATCGTGGATAAGCTCTCCACCATCAGGGATAAGCTATTCACCATCGTGGATAAGCTATCCACCATCGTGGATAAGCTATCCACCATTGTGGATATCCATTGAAGATATCCACAATTATGGACATGCTATCCACCCATGTCGACAAGATATCCAGTATCGTGGGTAGGCATCCACTATCGTGGATAACCTATACACCGTCGTGGATAACCTATCCATCGTCGTGGATAACCTATCCATCGTCGTGGATAACCTATCCATCGTCGTGGATAACCTATCCATCGTCTTGGATAACCTATCCATCGTCGTGGATAACCTACCCATCGTCGTGGATAAGCTATCCACCATCTAGGATAAGCTATGAACCATCAGGGATAAGCCATCAACCGTGGAAAAGCTATCCAACCATCGTGGATAAGATGCCCACCATCGTGGATAAGCTATCCACCATCGTGGATAAGCTATCCACCATCGTGGATAAATTATCCACAGCCGTGGATAACGTATCCACCATCATGGATAAGGTATCCACAATTACGGATATGCTAACCACCATCGTGGATAACCAATCCACCATTGTCGATAACATATCCACCATCGTGGGTAAACTATCCACAATCGTGTATAACCTCTCCAACGTGGTGGATAACCTATCCATCTTCGTGGATAGGCTATCCACCATCATGGATAAGCTATCCACCATTATGGATATGCTATCGCGTGTAAGCTGTACACCATCGTGGTTAAGCTGGCCACCTTTGTGGATGAGCTATCTTTTTCTTGGATAATCTATACTCCATCGAGGATAAAATATCCACCATTGTGGATAAGATCTCCATTAGCACTAATATGCTTTCCATCTTCTGGGGTTAGCTCCACACCAAGCGTCTCACCATCGCATAATACATATCTATCGTTTATCGTTTTCCCAACCCTGACTTGTGAATATACATACACACTTACATCGATGGATGTGTTGTACCAATTCACTCGTGATATCTCTGCAAATGAAATGAACTGGATAACCGAATCACACACATACAACAGATCAGGTAAACCGGCAGTCAGTCAGACCAGGCACAAACATCGATCGATTGTTTTAATTTGAGATGTTGAACAAGATCGATGTGACAGTTGCGATTGACAAGTCGAATGATAAGAAAATCAAAAGCGCAACAAAGAAACAACAGATACCGGCTAACGACAGATTGAGAAAACATTGCAAAGTAGAACAGAATACTACTGAATGTTGTTTAGGTTACAACAGCAGTATTACTGCTACCGGCTGTCTATTAACAACGGGATACAAATAATGCCGCTGCTGCCGTAAATACTACCAGTTTTCGCAAGAACAACTATTCTAGCATCTTGTTGGATTGATTTGACTGATGGCAATTTCACTTTTTTTATTCCTACCAAACCCATCAAATCCAACGGCATCGAACCACATCAAGCAGGCAACAATCTCCAATTGACATTTAGCGTGATATAGGCAAAATAGTTGGCGCCTTATTTGCATGGATTACACGTGCAACGCTACCAATGTGCAAATGTGACATTTGTAAGTTACGTCTGTAAGTAGCGTGCAGCGTAATTTGTTCTGAGAAGACATGTTGTAACATGAAACATGTTGGACAAAATTGTAAACTTATATATGTACGTACATATACCATGTCTTTGTTTACACTGTTTTATTCACACCCGCAATATACACAAACAAATCGGTAAAAATAATGTGGACGATAAAAAGTTCCAAATGTATAAAACTAAAATTTAAAGTAATGCTCGTTCCCGGAAGCCATAAGAAAGACTGGGGTCTCTATAAAAAGAAATATTTGGATGTGAAAATCAGCGAAAGTCGATGGTTCATAGCCAAATTTGTCTAGGAATTGCACAGATTGTAGGATGGGTAGTATAAAAATGGGAAGTAAGTAAAAATTTCTCATCGATTGTACAATAAATGTGACCTTTAGAGCAATTTCGTGAAAATTCACCGTTGGTCCCATACAAATTACTATATAAACTTTGAGGCCCCAGTGGCACGTGTTAACATATAAACAGTATAGGGGGTGCCACATAAAAAAATCCAACATCGATTTTTTAAAACCACCCTAACATTTATGTACATATAGTTGGTAAACACTTTTGGAATGGATATAGTTCTGAGAAAAGCTGCCATGAAACATGAGTTTGACTGTTGGTTTTTGGTTCAACAGAGGCTAAGAAATCGCATCTAGATTGAAGAAATACTTACTTACTTACTTAGCTGGCCCATTACAGAACATTTGTTCTATAGGCCGAACTAAGAAGAGATCTCCATTCCTCTCTATTTGTTGCTTTGCTCTCTGGAATACCGCGCCTTGTCATCTCATCATCCACTTGTTTGCGCCATCTATTCCTTGGCCTGCCAATTCTGCGTGCACCGCCATGTGGCATGTATTCATACGCCTTTTTAGTGGGTTCATCATCGCTCATTCTTTTGATATGGCCTAGCCAACGCAATCGCTGCATCTCGATACGTTTAACAATATTGATGTCGTTGTATAGTAGATACAGCTCGTGGTTCATGCGACGTCGATATTCACCGTCAACGCAGATTGGTCCGTAGATCTTTCGAAGAATTTTTCTCTCAAACACACCAAGCACTGCCATGTCTGCTTGCGCAAGTACCCAGGCTTCGGAGCCATACATCAGCACGGGTAGTATCAGTGTTTTGTAGAGCGTTATTTTTGTTTGACGAGATGTGGCTTTGTTTTTAAACTGCTTACTTAATCCAAAGTAGCATCTGTTGGCCAATACAATTCTTCTTTTTATTTCACAACTGATGTCGTTTGTTGTGTTGACGGAGGTGCCGAGGTAGACGAAGTCTTTTACTACCTCAATATTATAGGAACCAACTTCCACAGTCGGTCCGAGCTCAATGGACGCATTGCGCGTCGACACCATCAACTTGGTCTTCTCACCGTTTACCGCCAGACCCACTTTAGCAGATTCTCCTTCGACTTTTATAAAGGTATCAGTTACTTCTTTTACTGATCGACCCATGATGTCTATATCATCAGCATAAGCAAGTAACATGTGACTATTGGTGTATATTGTGCCACTTCTTTTGACGTTTGATTGAAGAAATAGGTGAGTTGAATTATTGCCAAAAATCTAAAGATCAGAAAGATCAACATTCAGATTCTTGTAGCGCAGGAAGAAAATTCTGACGATCTGCCTGAAAAAATATTACAATCGGTTTATGTGAATTTTTAGCATTCTAATCCTTGTGCGTATGATTCATATTAATAAGAATTAAGTTAATAACAATCATACGGGGCGTATGATTCGGGGCGGGTAATTAAAAAATCAAATAGTTTAAACATAAACATTACATAACTCATCTTTTTTAACTCATTCTATTGTTATTCCCATTTTTAACGCACGCAAAATTTCCTTTCTCGAAGTAATAATTACGTATATTGTTTGATATCCTCAAAGCAGCTTATAGCTGGTTTTTACACTTCAACCACCATAACTTAGCCATATGTTAACTGATTTTAACTTACTGAGCACCAAAATATAAATTTTCATGAATGTTTTTACAAGAAATCTACCAAACTTTTTTAAAAGATTATTTCATCTGAAAAAACACACCTTGAACAACTATCGGTTTTTTTAATATTTTTAAGTTTTTTGGCAAATGTCCGCCGACGAAATACTGTTTTTACACCCTCAGCCTTCAATCTATGAATCCCATTCAGAATTCGCGAACTGTTAATATATTCTATATAATATGACTGAAATTCTTTAAAATGAAGTGTTTTAGGAGGGATCCCATAAGGTCGACCATTAAAATTAATTTTCGTGGAAGCTGTGTTGGCATCAATGTAGAAATATGGGTAAAAATGGGTTGAAGCCAACAAGTTTTTTTATGTTCCCTTCCGATTTCTGGCTTAACCTTGCATTTTATAGACCTATGCCCAAAGAAAGACTCAAAGAATACCAAGTGGGCAACATGATACTAGTGTGTATGATTTTTCGATTTATCCACCGCATCCACCTAAAATTGATGAATTTTTTTAATAATCCGGACACGCAAAAAGATAATATTCAAAACTCATAACATTATTATAGAACTCGTGGTTTTACGTCGCTTAATTTATATCTCATGAGTGTGCTCCATACAGCATCCTAGTAATTGGAGTCGAAAGACCAAAATTTGACGCGTAATTTTTTTAAAAACCCTATTTTTTGCGCGTAAAATTTACAAGTGTCATTCAATTTCCTTTGAACCCCGCGTGAATGTAGTTTTTTTACGCGACGGATCTAATCATTATCAATCCCTCTGCGATCGAATCCATTCACTAAAACCTTGGATATAGATACCTTGAAAATAGGAAAATCAGCAAAAATATATTTTGACAAAACTGCGTACTAAACCGCGCATTTCTTTAAAAAAGTTTACGTAATTGGAATCCCTTATACGCGAGTAATATGGGTATCTTACGCAAAATAGAATGTGGAGGCACATCCGCGGTTCTTGTAGAATATATTATGGGTGCTACTGAAACCGGATGCGCATCAAAAACGTATGCACATCGCTCGACTTTTACCCCCTTTAAGGTTCTTTGCATTGTGAAGTGCAACTGGCGGCACACTTTGGCCGCTGAGTGAAACATCGAAATATGCATAGATATTGAAAGAGATTGATTCGGATGCCCATCAAACGACTTTAACTAATTCGCAAATAACAGGCTTTTAAATGTTCATATTTTTTGAATGATTGCAATTTCAATATTACTATTAATTTTCTATCCTTATAAGTTACAACAGTAAGCAGTTAAACTCTCGCGATGGAAAACCATATTTTTTGATGAAGTTTTAGCAGTATACATTAATTAAACAAATAACAAACATTATTCCACAACATCCCATACGGGACAAGGGAGACTTCTCTCATATCAATGAGTGCACCCCGATTCATATTTAGCTCAATGATATGGGACCTACTGTTTATCGCCGAGTCCGAACGGCGTGTCCTAAAACACCACTTATAGAGAAGTTTTTCAAGGCTGAAATACTCAGGAAATGTCGCCAACATTACTGAGGGGTATTTTGCCACCATTGAAAAATGTTTGGTGTTGCCTGGCCGGGGAATCGAACCACCGGCCTTCTACGTGCAAGGCGTGCGTGCATACCATTGCACCACGGTGGCAGTATACATTAATTATTGTATGGAATTTTAGCGAAATAGTTGGAGAATTACCAAATATATTTTTTCTAATTTTTCTAATCGAACAAAAAAATATATTTGGAATAATATTTTAACAATAAGTTCTATGGATTCTGCACGTGTTTTTAATTTATTTTATAGGGGTTTATACGGTCTCTTAGGCCAAAAGTATTTCTTATGAAAAAAGTACATAGTTTTGTATAGAAATACTAGCTGACCCGGTTCCGCGTTACTGGCCCGTCGTTTTGGATTTCCGTGTAAGCCTTAGTAATCTATTTTCAATTTATCATCCTAATATTGATCCCTCTAGATTTTCGAACCGACTTGACGATAACCCTCATGGATTGGTATCTCCAGATGTAAAGTAGAAAACTACTTTAATTTTAGTCTTCACCATAAGATGAAGGGTAAATTAATTTTATGATCCTATTTGTAACAAATCGGAATATTCGTCAGAGAACCTATTGTTGGCCCGTCGTTTTAGTGACCAATGCACATTATAGGTGTTCAAATGTATTCTAAAATGTGGGATCGCGCTTTCCCACCTATTGGAGCCCGGGTTTATAGCGTTTTTGTAGTCACGCTTACTAAAATTAAGGATATTATCTATAATTATACATTTTTGAAAAAATTGGGATTGACCGCGATGTTCCATTTCCGATATTTTTTCTTATAAGAGGATAAAAACCGCTAAAACTTTTGCGCGAATCGGCCAATTTCGCGAACGCGAGCAAATTTGAAACCATATTTGTTTCTTAATCTCTATACCAAAAATCGGTGCTCGCAAAAATTTTTTTAATTTTTTTCAAATGGAATTGCAAAGGAATTTTGTTTTTTGCAATGTACCCTCGTTAGCATAAATGCTGAGTATTGGATATTTAATTTACTATAAAGCACCATTTATTAAAAAAAAAAAAAAAACACAAAATACTGCTTTATTCACTCACTTGACCGTCTTTACTCAACGATTGTATTTAGAAAACTGAAGAAACAAGTAAAAAAGTATCAGTCGACAATGCCGACAGAGATATACCTTCAGCCTGTTTTTTTTTCAAAAAAAAAACGTACGTCTTTAGGGAGGGTTTTCAAAACAATATGTATAGGATTAAAGCGCAAACATTTAGCGAATATTTTCGAACTTTGGGGGGAGGTATCGGAAGGTCCACTCCTTCCACCTTCGAATTTCATCTAATATTCGAAGAAATATTACGATATCCAAAGTGTGGACGAACGAATTATTCGGTTCGAGCTCTCCAGTCAGTACATACCCAGCAAAAAAAGTCCTCCCAAAATCATGCGTTTTGTAAGGGAGTTTTGGCAGCCGTAACTACTCACAAACCCCCTTTCTTCCCCATTATTTTTACAAGGGCATGTCGCACTCAGTTTCTAGTTATTTTATGACCACTAGAATAACTAGTTATTCTGTGGCCACTATAAGTTGAAAATTAAGGTGAAAAAAATCTATTTTTAGAACAGTTGATGTAGAGAATTTGTTTTTAATTTCATTACACTTCTCACTTTTATTTTACTTTATTTTATTTCGCTGTCTGCCCGAATTGAACCCACGAACCCTCTGTTTTCTAGCTAAAGACTCTACACACTGTGCCATGCACACGAATATTAAGGGTTGCTTAAGAACTTAAATGTGCAGTGCACATGTCCACCACGAACTGTTATTTTTTAATTAAAAAAAAAACTCGCCTGTCGACGATGAGCTTTGAACACACAAGCCTAGGATTTATAGTCGGACACACACACTGTGCTACCGTCCTCATTACTTAGTGAGGAGTAAAGTAAGTAGGTTTGCCTTCTAAATTTTTTAGAAAGTAACCCATTACTTTTCAGATTACTTGTAATGCGAAAAGAAGTTTGTTTACATTACTTTGCAATGGGTTACGTAATGACTAACGGATCCGAAATTTTGCTGGGCCTGGTGTTATAGGGGTTTTTTTACAACTTTCGGGCGTTTTTCTCAAGAAGTAAGAACTTGCCCTTGAAAAACTTTTACTGTCGTAATTGAGGCAGCGAATGCAAGTTGCTTCAACAAAAATCAAAGTGATTCGAGAGCAGGTCTTACCCCCAGTTTTTGTAAAAATTTTTATTCTTCTCACACGAATTTTCAAATTTTGTAGATCGATTTACTCGCTTTAACGCAAATGTAGAGCGCTGATTTTTAAATGAGGAATCCTTAATGATATATGGAACGGGTATACGAAAAATTAGATGTGTATGTCATCTGGGGGCTGAGCTATGAATGCCTAAATTATTACGAATATAGACGAACGAACAAAAATAAGTTACAAAAACTGGGGGTTAAAGTGAATTTATCCAAAATTGTGTGTGGAAGGTACCCGAATGAGTGGAAAAATATAGGCCATATTCAAACCTGATATACATATGGTAGATATATTAGGATGTGTAAAGTATGGACCAAATCGGTCACTCTCTTCAAGAGTTATCGTGGGCACGATTTTCCGAACATGTTGAACTTTACGAAGGCCAAATTTTGAACCGAGTGGACCAATAGAGTCCATATTGGAACCTCATCTAAGTCTGGTAGATATTTCACTATGTGCAAAGTATGGACCAAATCGGTTACCCCCTTCAAAATTTATCGTCCGCACAAATTATCCGAACATTTCGAACTTTTGTTTGGGGAGGTACCTGAAGGAGTGGACCGATATGATCCATCTTCGAACTTAAACTAAATTTGGTCAAAAAATTACGAAGGCCAAATTTTATTTATTTATTTCAGTCTTTAGAACATAAATTCCTTACAGACTATGATAACAAAGTTAAATTTAATTAAATACAGTAATAAAATGCAATTTAAAGTTATCTTTCGAAATGCAAAACTCTAAATGTTGATTATATTTCCTTTGGTAGTTCATACTAATCTCATTAATATAATAAAAAGCACGCGTTAAGGGACTATGTCGAGCATAATTTGTTCGATGCATTGGTATATTAAAAACATCAACGTACCTCATTTGTCTCGGAGGAGCATACATTGGTATCAATGATAATAATTCGGAAGAATTAATCGTATTATTTAATAAATCAAAAATAAACAGAGCCGATTGAATTTTTCGTCGATGCTCTAGGGTTTGCAACCCAAGCAACAGACATTTTGATATGTAAGTGGAGGAACCAACGAACTGAAATGATCTTAAAGCGTATTTGACAAATACTCGCTGAACTCTCTCAACACGAGAAATATGGCTTTTACTATGTGGATCCCAGATTATTGAGGCATATTCAATTTTAGATCTGACAAACGCCGTGAAAATTACTTTCAGGGTATGAGGATATGTGAAATCTTTACAGTTTCGCTTTATGAAAGGTAGCATTTTAAATGTTGTAGGGAGTATGTAATCAATGTGCGGTAAAAATGTCATTGCTGAATCAAAGATACTTGGGTCCAAAACCATTATTTCGATAATACCCCGTTTATATATAAACGGATTTAACAAACCGACTGGGTTTTAAATGTCAATTCCATTGCTTATATTTCAAACAAATCCTCATAAAGAAGGTTAACCCTGCAAAAAGCTATAATATAAACAGCATATAAGGAACATTTTGCCCGTATAAAAGTGTATATAGCATAAATGATAAGGGTATAAAGAGAAGAATTATATTGGCCAACAGATGCTACTTTGGCTTAAGTAAGCAGCTTAAGAACAAAGCCACATCTGGTCAAACAAAAATAAGGCTTTATAAAACACTGATACTACCCGTGCTGATGTATGGTGTGTTTGAGAGAAAAATTCTTCGAAAGATCAATGGACCAATCTGCGTTGACGGTGAATATCGACGTCGTATGAACCACGAGCTGTACCTGCGACATCAGTATAGATAAACGCATCTAGGTGCAACGATTGCGTTGACTAGGCCATATCATAGGAATGAGCGATGATGAACCTGCTAAAAAGGCGTATAAATACGTGTCACATGTCGGTGCACGCAGAATTGGCAGGCTTAAGCTTAGATGGAGCAGAAAACGAAGCAACAAACTGAGAGAATTGGAGATCTTTTCTTAATTCGGCTTATGGAACAAATGTTCTGTAATGGACCAGCTAAGTAAATATATGTTAAAAACGTGATTTATTTTAACTTCGTTTTTCTCAGAACCATTTTTTTGGGGTTAGGCCGTTTTGGCGCTGAGGGTCTCATATGTTCCTGGACTAATTTTTGCAGTAATCCATAGAAAAGTTTTCAACTACACAGCAGTCAAAATTTGCTAAAAATGGCATGGCTAAGATCATTTCAAGTAAAATTCTTTCGAGTTGAGCTTGAATGAAAAAGAAAATGTAGGAAACCAGAGATATGATTTTTTTATAAATCTTCAAAAGTTAATAGTCACCACAATATTCTGCTAATCGGCATGTGTGTCTGAATAATTGTGTCAATATTCTTTCCATCCTAACCTACTACAAAATGCCAAATAAATAACTCTCCATCAAAGAAGTTGTCAATCACCACAACCCAAGTATTTAGAAAAGGTATTTTTAATGGTATTCCATTCACACTAACTAAGCGCCACTTGCCATTGCTGCTGATTGTTTGTTGGCTGGTTTGTTTGTTTTGTTCGTGTCTATTTCGTTTTTTATTCGTTTCATGTTAATAGACAAAAAGACAAATTTCCATTGATTGGGGTTTAACCCAGGCATGTCAATCAATGTTAGTGTATTTTGTCAGAATAGAGGTGTATCCTTGTCACATTTGTTCACTTTGTCATCAGAAACTGAAATAGAAGCGGTTAGCACCGCCACCGAGCACAGCACACCCGTCTCCATAGAACCAGAAGAAGAAAAATGGGAAAGACAGCGGACTCAATCGATCATTCGCTTGCCATTATAAAAATAAACGCAACAAACAAATGATCTTAACTTGGTTGATTGCTGCTGTTGTTGTTGTTTTATACAAAAATTGGCTACTTGACTAGCCGACTCGCTTACCAGCCCGGCTGACTGACTGTTTGCCATTTGAATTGATTGACAGTGAGGGGGAAAATGAAATTTATCAATGGTCAAGCATTGGAAAAACGCTTTATTGACGATTCTATGGAAATTGTGAATGGTGGTATAACTCTGACAGCATGGCTGGCCGATAACTACGGTTGACGACCATTGCCAAATATGCTTAATCCTCTTGAAAATAAATTTCATCACGTTCTGGGTAGTGGTGGTTGTCATCGGACTATTGTATTGTGGCGTTCACTTTAGTTGTTTTTCATTGTTGCTGTTGTTGTTGCCTTGTTTCTGTTTTAGTCAAAATCTTGACATAAATTTGACATGAGAAATCTCATTTATGATACCCAACGTTCAACACAATCATGTTTGATCGTACACACATAACCAATGGACAAACGATGGAACAATATGTTGAAATGGCAAATCGCCTCTGGGGATCACCAAGAGATTATGAGGCTTTGTGTTGACTGCTTTAGGAGGGGGATAATTGCAATTAGTGTCAACGAGAAAAACACTACTCATTTGTTTTCCTTTGTGAGAGAATTTCGAGTGTTGTCTTAATGACTTGCTGACAGCTCTGCATGTCATTGTCCAATACAATTAGTTTTCTATCTACTGTGCTCAACGAGAAGTAAAAACAAATCTACCTCTTGGAGACAAAGGTGGACAAATGTTTCGCCCAATTGTGTTGGGATTAGAACAAAAAAGGAAGCTATTGACACTAAAGTGCCGAAAGAGGGAAAGAACTGAAAATTGGTATAAATTTCCTGGGAGTAAGATAAAAAATAAATAAATTCTCTAAAATTAGGCTAAAGGCCTGGGTACATTAGCACCTCCTGCTGCTTGCTTCTGATAAAAGAATAAAAAAGAAAAGGGCAACCTAGTTTTATCAGAAGCAAGCAAGGTAAGCAGGTGAGACTTCTTATGTACCTAGGCCTTAAAGGCCTGGGTACATAAGCAAGCTCGCCTGCTTTTCTTGATTGGCTGCTTTATTTCAGAAGTAATTAAAATAAAAGAATAAAAATAAAAAGGGCGACCTAGTTCGAAATTGGTTCGGCCATCTTTTTTCTTTCCAAAGTTTGCGGTTAGGGTACCAACTGTATTAAAACGGAGCCTCGCTGATACCTGGTCATCTGAACGCAGTACAGACTTAGTTGTCAAGTCCCTGCCATGGTACTGGAGGGATATGTCGTGCTGGACCTCCTTTCTCCCACAAAATCTATACGCATGGATATCAAAAAATTAACCACAAAAAAAGAAACTATAAGCCCAAATCCAACTGATGACAACACAGCAACGCCCAAGGTTAATGATTGTTTTTGTACCACGTCTGGGGTAGCCCAGCCAACGGGACGGTAGTGTCGGGAGGGGACGGACATAAAGTACCCTGTCTGGTTAGCCACTATCTGTAGAATGGAAGCCTTGCCATTAAGGTGTCAATAGACACTTAGGGGCAAGAGTACTTAAGAACTCCGGAGGAGGAGGAATGGAGGAACGGAAGCAACGGCCGCTTCGCGTAATGCAGAGCGGATGCTGCTGAACTTCTTCTAGCTCTCATAGCCTTATTCATACAGAAATAGGGTTGCTGGATTAAGCGATAGCAACTACACCACCTTCGCCACATCCAAAGGGGGCAAAGTATGGATGGAATGCAGCTCCCAGAGAGCCACCCTATTCTGATCCATATACAAGCCATTCGAGAGCCCTGAATAAAATGGATAGCAAATGCCTCATCTCCTAGGATGTGATGCCAATGCTCACCATTTCCACTGGAGCAGAAGCGACACAAATGCTAGAGGTGAGTCCCTATTCGAGAGGAACAACAGGGGAAACGAGTATACTTTTCAGAATCCCTTATTAGTGAGTGGAGGGTATCGGAAGAATGTTATATTTTGGATCATAGTACGATATTCCTTCAAGTATCCGTTAACGGTATTCGACAACCACCATATAGAAATCCACATATAACCGACTGGAACAAATTCAGTGAACTAGTAAGCTCAAAACTGGGGGTATCACGCTACCCTTTAACAGCCAACGAGGTGATAAGAATCATGGAATATGTGGATAGTCAAGCGGCCCTTAAAACACTAAGATCCCACTAAATCAAGTCCGCTGCGGTCTGCAGGAAAGCTTTTGAGGACCTTAAATCAATCGTTACCTTATGCTGCGTCCCGGGGCATTGCAACATCGAGGGACATGAAAAAGCGGATGAACTGCCACGTTGCGGATCTGAGTCAACCGACACTGAAATCGACAACTCAATCAAGCCACCCTTGAGCCACTTTATGCTTCAGTAAGAACAAAGATAACAGGACAGGGCTGGTCAGATTTGGCACAACGAACCCGGCTGTAGGGTGTCCAAGGCAATCTGGCCTATCATATCCGACCTGAAACTAACTGTAGGAGTAATCACGGGTCACTGCAGTGTAAGGGCAATATCCTGCAAATGGGAAGGAGATAATGATGTTTACTTCTGCAGGTTGGATGAGGAGGAGATGGAGACGATCGAACACCTACTATGCCGATGCACAATGCTAGTGACCCGTAGAATGAGAATCATGTGGGACCACACGATCCAATCTCTGACAACCTTCGGCCAAACCGAGCCAACAAACCTGCTTCTACTCGCCAAAGTTCTGAGATGTCTTCGGCGAGAAAGAACTACTGCGCCATAATATGGCTAACTCTCTTCTCTAAACCTAAACCATATATAATCTTTCTATATCTCTCTACATCTCATGTCCACCACACCCGAGCAAATACTGCAACGAAAGCATCTCATTTTGTTGCTGTACTGGAAGAATCTTTGCCTCCTCATGTAGATGGTCCACTGCGCTCACGACTTGAAGGTAGTGTCGAATGTGACCCCTAGAATTTTGGGTCAGTTTGTGGTCGGAATTCTGCTACCATCGACCACGACATTCAACTCTCTTCCAAACTGCGCCGCACATGTGGCGAACAGAGTGGCCGGAGATTTTTTGGTGAAAATCTGCACATTCCTTGGGTGGAAAAAGGTGGTAATAGCAATCTCTCATGCCGTTTCGATGCCGTCTGGAGGGGGCGAAATACAGGAGAGATAGAGGTTAAACAGTTCCGGAGATATCATCCCAACTTGGGGAACTACCTGTTACGGGGTTTGGGCTTCTTGTTCCTGAATTCGACGTACGACTGGCTTTCGCACATATAATTGACTATCCAACGTTTCAAGCTTGGCCGGAAGGTTGTCTGCTCCATGTACTCAAACAGCGTAGAGTGCCTGACTGTATCAAAGGCCTTTAATAAGTCAAGCGCCACCGTCTCTGTTCTATTACACGGCGGTCTCTGGTAGAGTCCTTGACAAGTATATGTGAGGATGCCGTGTAGCGCTGTTGTCGTGTTGTGCTGCTTGCAAAATCCATGCCGATGATCGGCAACTTGATAGCTATTCCTGATCAAGGGTCTTTGCTACGGGCGACAAAAGCGAAATCGGCCTGTACGATACCTTTACTGGTATCCTTGAATGGCTTCTAAAGCGCGACCACCCTGCCCATTTTCCAGACTGCGGGAGCAATGAGGGTGGCTAGTGACAAGTTGAGACCTTTAGTGACATACTCCACTCCCGGCTCATTCAGCTGCTTCAGCATTACCTTGGAGATTCCATCAGAGCCCAACGCTTCCATCAGGGCCCAACGCTTTGGATGATTTAACGTTCCTGATGGCATTCGCAACATCATCCATTGTAAACTGTGGTGGTTCATCCTCGGCACGAAGAGATCGGATGCAACGTAATACTCTTCTCATCGCCTTGTTACTCTCGGGGTGATCGACAAACTGTCAAGTAAAATAACTTGCGCATCTCTTCGGGTCAGTCAACGTAACGTCGTCAAACGTGACTTGGTCCTATATTTCCTGCTTCCAGAGTGACTTAACCGTTGCCCACAATACACTTATACCAGCTCCAATGTTGCAACACTTCATATGATTTAACCATTTTTCCCGACACTTCGCCGACCAGCCTGTTAACTTCCAGTGTCAGCTCCTGACTCTGGTGTCATTGGGGTTGGTTAGACGAAGCTCATCACGCTAATTTGCTAGTCCCATCGCCTCAGCTAGGAAGTTTGGTCTCACTTCGGTTATTCGACCAGCAGGAATATGATGAGAGGTTGCAGCGGTGATGATGTCTCGGAACGTCCATTCTGCTATCCAAACATCAGAAGGATTGGGCAGATCATTGAAGCGGTGATTAGTGAATTGATGAACGTGCGAGCGACGCACAGTGGATCCACTTGTATGGAGAAAGTGGCCAAAAATATTTCCCGTGTAAATATCAAGCTAATGCGCTGGTTATAGCTTTGTGTTGCTGCGAAGAGTATTTTATGAAACCATGTTGCTATAAGTAATATTTTCGCGATATTTTGAATATATTTACTTGCACTAAAAATATAGCTCGTATTCCTAACAAAAAATTATTAGTCGAATGTTCCGACTTTTGAAGCTATTTTTAACAAGATCGCGTTCGAATGAAACAAAAATTAATAAAGTTTTAAAAAGGTCCATGTCATAGGTGTCAGAGTTGCCACATGTTGTATCAAAATTTTGACATTCATTTTTTATTTTTGGCCAATGGGTGGATCCACTGTGCGACGGCAGAAGTGATAATGTCTTGGAACGTCCTTTGTAATACCCGAAAATCAGAAGGGTTGTGTATATCTCTGAAACGGTGATTAGGGACCTATCTGAACTCTCTGAAACTAGGCCAATAAGCTTCCCATTATTGATGAAAGTGCGGCGCTCAGAGGTGATGAAATCAGGCGGTCTGATCCAAGAAAAACGACCGGTTGCCAGGTGACGTCATTTGTCACAACATATGGAGAACTGTGACACTCTCCACTAATTCTGGTAATGACGTTCTCATTGGCCGTGCCAAACGTAGAGCTGTCGATCTGCTCAGCCAGCACTATACCCCTCTGGCTGTTTCCGTGGACCGAATGACACAACTCATGATGAGACCAGACAGTTATGACCTTCCAAAAGCGGGCTAATGTTGGACCTATAACCTGGAGTACATCTATTTATCGGTGGGATGTATACGTTCATCTACTCTACTTCGACACACCTGGCTGCTACACCTATACATTCCATGTACGGGTCATTAGAGCCAGGATCAAGCGATATATGTAGGTCAGTATTGAACTGACTGGTGGAATAGAAAAACTAACCGCCCACCTCCACTTCTGCTGCGATCCTTCCTCAGAACGTTGTAACCATCACAACGCTGTAAGCTACAGTTGTTGTTGAGCTTGCACGATATTCTCCCGACTCATGAAATCCGCTATTTCCTCGATCTTACCTCGGAGTCCATTACAATTAAATTGCAAAAAGGGTTTCTTTGTTCGCATTCGATACGGTCCAAAGGAATCTGGAGCAGGCATTCCGGGGTGTGCAACTTCCAACACGGGTGTTGTGTGGTTCCAGGTCAATTCGGTATCGAAGAACCCGCCGTAGTGGGATTGATCGGTGTTTATTTATCATATCTGTTCTTATTGTGCTACATTAAACCTTGGTGTTCCTAAGAATAGATGGTGGTCCCTACTTACATGTGTCCCTCTTTTTTCAACACACATATCTAACAGAGATCCTCACCATGTTTTACTGCTGGCAATGTGATCTATCTGGCATTCCTTTATATATTCCACATATACATACATACATACATACAACAATGTTTGTTAAAATAAAAATTGTCTTCACTAAATAACCATTAACACAACAAAGAAAACGAAACAAATATTGAAAATAATTCATAATGAGTTGTGACGAACAAAAAACAAATTGCATGTTAACTGGGCATTTTTTGAACAATTTCCTTCTATTTAATTTTATTACCACTAACCATGTGTCATTGCTAAGCATGACAAGTTCCAAGTTCACTTAACTCTCTAACTAATCAACAACAGGTCACAGCCACTGCCACATCTCAAACAATAAACGAAAACACATTCAAACACATTTGTTCCTTCCGTGTACAACAGAATGCGAAAATAAACAAAAAATATAACAACAATCGCAGACGCCGCAGATGTATGAAATCGAATCGACAAATATCGTCGTCGTCATCGTCAGTCCATATCGGAAATGCCAGAAACATTAAAGAACCACAGCACACTGCATAGCAATAATAGCTTTTGCACAAAGATATTCAAATGTGGGCCTGCAGTGGCATCAATAGCAGCGCTAAAATTATCAGAATATTGGCAAACAGCAAAGAGTAAATTTGCACCACATAGGGATATAGATAATTTACATTTGGTGGAGAACGAATGTGTGGATACCCTATAGAGGCACCTCTTGCAATAAATTTTCAAACGGTACTAGAAGAGGAGTGTCATGTCAGGAGCATCCTGTGTCATGCCCTGACGTCTCTGACCCCAAAGGTCTCTCCGAAATAAGGTGTTTAGATACCACTCCGCTTCAAAAGTCTGCTTTTGGGGCATATGTGATTTAATGCCATGTCGGCTTCTAGAATCTACTTACTTACTTAACTGGCCTATTACAGAACATTTGTTCCATAGACCGAATTAAGAAAAGATCTCCAATTCTCTCTGTTTAGTACTTCGCTTTCTGGAATAACGCGCCTTGTCATCTCTTCATCCACTTGTTTGCGCCATCTGTTCTTTGGCCTGCCAATTCTGCGTGCACCGTCATGTGGCTCGAATTTATACGCCTTTTTAGCGGGTTCTTCATCGCTCATTCTTATTATATGGCCTAGCAATCGCTGCATCTCGATATGTTTAACTATATTGATGTCATTGTATAGCAAGCTCGTGGTTCATACGACGTCGGTATTCACCGTCAACGTAGATCTTTCGAAGAATTTATCTCTCAAAAACGCCAAGCACTGCTTTATCTGCTTACGCAAGTACCCAGGCTTCGGAACCATACATCAGCACGGGTAGTATCAGTGTTTTGTAAAGTGTTATTTTTGTTTGACTAGATGTGGCTTTGTTTTTAAACTGCTTACTTAAACCAAAGTAGCATCTGTTGGCCATTACAATTCTTCTTTTATTTCACAACTGATGTCGTTTGTTGTGTTTACGGAGGTGCCGAGGTAGACGATGTCTTTTACTACCTCAAAATTATAGGAACAAACTTCCAAAGTTGGTCCGAGCTCAATAGACGCATTGCGCGTCGACACCATTAACTTGGTCTTCTCACTGTTTACCGCCAGACCCACTTTAGCAGATTCTCCTTCGACCTTCATAAAAATATCAGTTACTTCTTTCCCATGATGTCTATATCATCAGCATAAGCAAGTAACATGTGGCTAGATTGTGCCACTTCTTTTGACGTTTGCATCTCGTATAACCTTTTCCAGCAGGATCTTGAAAAGGTCACACGAAAGGCTGTCTCCTTGTCTGAAACCTCTTTTGGTACAAAAATCTTCGGAGAGGTTCTTTCCTATTTTAACTGAGGACCTCGTGTCAGTTAAAGTCATTTTACAAAGCCCGATGAGCTTTGCGGGGATACCAAATCCAGACATGGCTTGGAATACCTTTGAACGCAGCGGTCTGTCGAAGGCTGCTTTATAATCGACAAAAAGGTGGTAGGTGTCGATCTGCATCTCTTGGGTCTTCTACAGGATTTGCCGCAGGGTAAATATCTGGTCAATGGTGGACTTGCCAGGTCTAAAGCCGCATTGGTATGGTCCAATTATCTCGTTGACCATAGGCTTTAGTCGTTCGCACAATATCCCTGACACGATCTTGTAGACAATAGGGAGTAGACTTATGCCCCTATAGTTAAAGCATACAGTCTTATCTCCCTTCTTATGGACGGGGCACAGGATACTCAGGTTCCAATCGTCGGGTACTCGTTCTTCCTGCCAGATAGTGCTAACTAGCTGATGAATACACCGTATCAGCGTGTCGCCTCCTGTTTTGAACAGCTCGGCTGGTAAGCCATCGGCTCCTGCTGCCTTATTATTCTTCAGCCGATTTATTGCTGTCATTACTTCATCTTGGCTGGGCGGTATACATTCAATACCATCTTCTGGGATTGCGTCTGTGGTATCTTCGTCGTCTTCGCTGCTATTGGATACCAACAGTTTTGAAAAATGTTCTTTCCATATCACGAGCACACTATCTGTATCAGTTACCAAATTACCTTGCTGGTCTCTACAGGAGGGTGTGCCTATACCAAAGCCGTCAGTTTGATGCTTCACTCTTTGGTAGAATTTTCGGACTTCATTCTGACTCCAGTATATCTCGATTTTTTCACACTCCCGCTTTTCCATCTCCCTCTTTTTCCTGCGGAAAAGACTTCTCTCGTCTCTCCTTTTCTCCCTGTATCTCTCATGTGCGCTACGCGTTGCTACGGATTGTAAAGTAACCATATATGTCGCATTTTTCTCTTCGGTAGCAGCACTACACTCCCGATCATACTATGGATTCCTTGGTGGAGGTCTTTGGTATCCAAGTATGGATTTTGCGGCTGTTTCCATGGAGTGGGCAATACTTTGCCATTGCGCTGATATGTTATCGGGACGAGGAGTGCTTTGATTAAGCAATTGGGCTAGTTGACTGGAATATGATGTGGCTATCTGTTGTGATTGCAGCTTACCGATGTCTAACTTTCGTGTTGTGTCTGTTCGTACTTTGTTTGCTACGTTTAACCGTGTGCATACATTTGCTGCAACAAGGTAGTGGTCCGAGTCTATGTTTGCTCCTCGGAACGAACGCACATCCAACACGCTCGATGAATGTCTTCCATCTGTCACAACGTGATCAATTTGATTTCTTGTTTTCTGATCTGGAGACAGCCAGGTACCCTTATGGATGTCGAGATGTTGAAATCTGGTGCTGCTAACTACCATGTTTTCTGCCGCTGCGAAGTCTATCAACCTCATACCATTGTCAGATGTTTTACTGTGGAGAGTGAATTTTCCGACTGTTGGGCCAATGATATTTTGCTTTCCAATTTTGGCATTAAAATCGCCTAGAATAATTTTAATGTCATGGGAAGGACAACGGTCATATGTTTCTTCTAAGCGCTCATAAAATATATCTTTGGTCAGTTCGTCCTTGTCTTCAGTGGGAGCATGAGCACAAATAAAGCTGATGTTGAAGAATTTTGCTTTTATTCGAATTGTAGCAAGTCTTTCATTCACTGGTGTCAAGCTGGAGACCAGGTGTTTTAACCTCCGACCAACTACATGTCCGCAACCAAACTCATGCTTTATGTCATGGCAGCTATAATACAGTGCGTCACCTTTAGGTGTTGTTGTGACGCCTTTCCCATTCCATCGTATTTCCTGTATGGCAGTAATGTCGGCCTTGTACTTTTCAAATACATCTGCCAATGCGTAAACTGCACCTTCTCTATAAAGGGTGCGAACATTCCAGGTGCAGATTCGCAGATCATGGTCCTTAAAACGTTTGCGAGGGTCGTCAACTTTAGAGTGATTTGTTTTTCCTTTGTTTGTTCATAGTAGGCTGCTTTTTCTAGGGGAGGGTTACTAACCCTGCGCCCAAACCCAAGTTTTTAGCGTTCTTATGGGAGAAAGCGCGGCACATGTTAGCTCACTACCTTTAACGGGTGTTAAAGGCAGTTCCCCAGGTGACACCACGGGGACGTCAGTTTCCACTTGAGAAGAAAGAGGGACCAAGATAAATCCTGTACTTTGCCATGATAAAGCCGGTCAGGACCGTTCCTTGTTATCTTTCATCCCCTACGTCACCCTATTTTTGCGACTACTAATCATAATAAATATGTATATACAGTTGAACCTCGATTATCCGTGAATCGATTATCCGGGAACCTTCATTATCAGTGATAGAACAGAAATGTTGTTCTATTTTTCGTTATAATCGTCATTGCCCGGGAGTAAAAACACATTTCCAATTAATCTGATTAGGCAAACAAAAGGTAAACAAACGAAAACTGGAAATTCTCTCGTATTACACAATTTGTGTATTTATGGTATCACAAAAACCATGGGACAAAGTCAATTCAGATGAATCTGATGATGATGATATTAGCTGTGTCTGGTTACCCTAAAATTTGTAACAATTTGTACCAATTGTTGCTGGAAGTCGTCTGTTAACACAAAAAACCAGCAAAAGAGAGCGATTCGAGAGAGACATTTTGACAGTTCTTTCACTGAGAGCTTGCAAATTCTTGCTGGACAAATTTCTTCTAGCAAGCACTTGCAAGCTCTTCTTCTTCCTGAAAACAATCAATCAGCCAGGGGTACCAACTTGGTGGTTTTCCCGCTACATGTGGTGATTTTTGACGTACAAAAACCACTGTTTAAGCAGGAATGTCAACTGTTTTAAGGTAAAAATCGCTACAGACCTATGGTGCGTATGTGGCTGTAGCGATTTTTAGCTCGGAACAGTTGGCATCCCTGCAATCAGCCGTTTTTAGTTTTTTGTTGATTTATGTTTGTGAACATTAAAAACAATTTTATTGTGGAAATAACATAGTCTAATTGTATTCTTTTATGGAGAACAAATTTGTAAAGTGGAAAAATACTTTTTTGTTTCATTTTCTTTTTTTATCTATGTATATATATAAAATTGAAATTTGTTTGTCTGTCTGTTTGTTTGTGCCTTATAGACTCGAAAACCGCTAAACAGATCTTACTGAAATGTTTAGGGTACATTGCTACATGGCCTGGAATGAAAATAGGCTATATCATTTTTTGAAATTTCGTGTTGATCTGGAGATATAGCATCAAAACCGGAGGTACCTCCAAAAAATTTAGATTTTGTATGCAAATATCTTTAGAACTGTTACAGATACAATCTCCAAATTTTGTATGTGTGACGGAATTTGATGTAGAAATAAAATTACCAAATTATATTCAAATCGGTTCAGATTTGGATATAGCTCCCACATACATATATTTTCGGCCGATTTCCTTATTTTATGTACCAAACATTCTATTTATGTCCAATTTCGATGAAATTTGGAATGTATGACGGAACTTGGTCTGGAAATAAACGTGCCAATTTATATCAAAATCGGTTCAGATTTGGATATAGCTCCCATACACATATATTTTCGGCCGACTTCCTTATTTTATGCACCAAACACGCTATAAATGCCCAATTACGCTGAAATTTTGAATTTCTCACGGAATTTGTTCTAGAAATAAATATGCCAGATTATATTGAGATTGATTCAGATTTGGATATAGCTCCCATACACATATATTATCGGCCGATTTCCTTATTTTATGCACCAAACACGCTATATATGTCCCATTTCGCTGAAATTTGAAATGTGTAACGGAATTTGGTCTAGACATAAATGTGCCGAATTTTATCGAAATCGGTTCAGATTTGGATATAGCTCCCATATATATTTTCGGCCGATTTTCCGCATTTGATGCACAAAACACGCTATATACGTCCAATTTCGCTGAAATTTGGAATGTGTAACGGAATTTGGCCTAGGCATAAATATGCCGAATTATATCGAAAACGTTTCAGATTTGGATATAGCTCCAATTTATATTTTCGGCCGATTTTCCACATTTTTTGCACCAAACACGCTGTATATGTTCAATTTCGCTAAAATTTGGAGGGTCTGGCGGAATTTGTTCCAGAAATAAATGTGCTAACTTATATAGAGATTGGTTCAGATTTGAATATAGCTCCCATATATATTTTCGGCCGATTTTCTGTAGTTTATGCACCAAGCACGCTATATATGTCTAATTTCGCTGAAATTTGAAATGTGTTACAGCCCAGCAAAAATACTCATTACAAATTGGCCTACTTTCTCATTATTTTAACACGGGCATGTCATAGGGAGTAAGTACTTATTTTTTGGCACTTAAAAGTAAATAAATAAGTACTTAAATAAGTAGTTACGACTTGAAGTAACCAGGGAGTAACTACTTATTTATCTACTTTTTAGTGGGCAAAAAGTAAGTACTTACTCCCTATGACATGCCCATGTTAAAATAATGAGAAAGTAGGCCAATTTGTAATGAGTATTTTTGCTGGGAGAACTTGGTCTAGAAATAAATGTGCCAAATTATATCGAAATCGGTTCAGATTTGGATATAGCTCCTGTATATATTTTCGGCCGATTTCCTGTATTTTATGAACTAAACTCGCTATTTATGTCCAATTTCTGTGAAATTTGGAATGCGTAACGGGATTTGGTTCTAGACATAGATGTGCCAAATCATATCGAAATCGGTTCAGATTTGGATATTGCTCCTATCTATATTTTAGGCCGATTTTCTGTATTTGATGCTCTAAACACGCTATATGTGTCCAATGTCGCTGAAATTTGGGATGTCTGACGGAATTTGTTCTAAATATAAATGTGCCAAATTCTATCGAGACCGGTTCAGATTTGGACACACTACATATGTCCAATTTCACTGAAATTTGGAAAGCGTGACGCAATTCGTTCTAGAAATAAATGGGACAAATTATACCGAAATCGGTTCAGATTAGAATATAGCTCCCATATATATTTTCGGCTGATTTTCCGTATTTTATGTACAAAATGTGAATGTAAGACGGGATTTGGTCATATAGGAATATAGCTACCCATATATATTTTCGGTCGATTTAATGTTTTTGTTACGTATGTTAAATTTCAATGAAATTTTGAAGACTTAGCAATCAGTATAGGTCATCATTATTTACAGAAGTACTTATAGTTGGGAAGGAATTGACCAAGGCTGTTAAGTATCATATCTTTGGGAGACTTCTTAAGATTTATGTTTTATTATGATATATCTAAATCATTAGGAATACTTATAGGCGGAAAGGCTTTCGAAGGAGTGTTTCCTCCTGAAACTTAAAAAATACCATAGTAGCTCCATAACAACCCTGAATAGGTATATAACTCCTTCATATCTCCTATATTTATTCGTTAAAATATTAAAAACGTTAATATAATTATGGCATTCCATTATATTTTATCGTAGTCGGGGCAGCAAAGCGCGCCGGGTTCAGCTAGTTTTTAATAAAATACAACGTGTTTGCTTCCTTTGTTGGCGGACAAATTGTTCTGTTTTGGCAAGTCAGCTGATTGCTTGCTGGTTTTTGCTGGGAAGGTTTACTTTTTACAATTTTCTAGCAAAAGAGAATAAAAACCCCTTACTCTCTGAGAAAGTTCTTGCTGAACAATTCTTGCTGGGAAAGTAACCAGACAGACTTATTATGTATGATTCTAAAAAAATTAATAAAAATTGCAGATTTTCATATTATTGTACAATATTATATCATGTTTACTTAAAAATATGTTCAAAAACTGCATAAAAGCATTGCCTCCATTATCCGTGAAAATCGATTATCCGTAATGCCTCCGGTCCCGACCATCACGGATAATCGAGGTCCGACTGCAATATAATTGTTCCACAAACATCCCATAAGAGACAAGGAAGACTTCTCTCGTATCAATGAGTGCACCCCGATTCATATTAGCTCAATGATATGGGACCTACAGTTTACCGCCAAGTCCGTGTCTAAGACACCACTTTTGTAGAGAAGTTTTACATGGCTGAAATACTCAGGAAATGTCGCCAACATTACTGACAAATATTTTTGTCTCTACAAAAAAAAATCGGGGTTCAAAAGGCTAAGAATATCCCTATCTGTTTCAATGACTTCAGATTTAACAGTCAATCACCACAATCTCCAAACATCTGAGTCATTCCTTCTGTAAAAAAGATATATGACTCTGCTTTGAGAAAAATACATGCATGTATGCATAATCCAAATATTAACCCAATTTGAATATTTAAATTTTGTCATAAAGAAAATTTCATAGTTCACAACATGTGATATATGTTACAGATTCTTCCCAACCAACTTAACACAACACCCACGCAAATGCAGGGCTTTTTTGAACCTATTTAAATATGAGACAAAATTAGTTGGTTCGTTTTTTTATTGTCGATGGTCAGACTAGCACGATTTCAATATGGCGACGTCAAGTTTATAGGCGAGGGGTATGAAGTAGTGAAACCCATGTACATGGTTTTCTGTATTTGTTGTGTTGCCTCTTCTTGTTCTTCGTTGCATAATTTTTTCTTCAATTTTCTTTCATTTTTATTTTCTCAAGCAAACGTTAACAACAAAACAAACATAAATATATTTATTTAATAAAAACATTTAATTAATGAAATAGTGAAAATTTAACTATTAATATTAATTTAATTATTAATGTTAATTATTTTGTGTTGCTTTTTGGTTTATTTATGTATTTTTTTTTTTTTATTGGTATGAGAAACACAACAAACGCGAATGGTAAAATAAAGAGGACACGCAAAGATCTTAAATTTCACGTTAACGTGTGTGGACATTAACGAAATTTGAAAAGAAACTTTAACGAAATAGGTTTCATGAAACCTTGCTAGTCTGACCATCGACATTCCTGTTTTCCTTTCGTATTCCTGAAGTTGATATTGTTTTGAGTGGCTGATATTGACTTTGTTTTGTTGCTGTTGTTAGCATTATGTGGTAGTTCAGTGTTTGTTGGTTTGCCACTGTGGCGGTCGTCGTATGTTGACGTTAACGGCGTCAATGTCTGGAAAAGGCATACACCACTCACATCTATCCAAAGTTATGGACACAAGAACAATAGGAGGAACAACAACAACAAAACTGATATTTAAACGTCTGCTAAGCAAAGCCCTTAACCAAAAGCTAAGCAACAATCATCAAAATATAAAAATTAACAAAAGCAAAACAAACAACAAAGGCCAAGTTACAGTGGTAAAAAGAAACAATTAAGTACTTCCATGGACAATAAACGAACGAATTATAAATGTTGATCTTACCCCCATTATTATAAATCTGCTTTTGTTATAGTTTGGATTTACCGAACAGATTTATAGCGTTCCGCTGAACTTATAGTTATAAGTGATGATTGAATTTCAAGGAAGAGCATCTTGTCATAACTTTCAATTTGAAAATTATATTTTTAATACCTCCAAATTAGTTTATTTTGCATTTTCAAATCTATCAGATAGTAAAAGAACACATGTAATAATGGCCCTTAGAGAGCTATATACAAAATGAATCCCATAGAAACAAAAAGGCATTTTATAATGTCAGAGATGGGGAGGACACATTTTCCTATCTGCATTTTTTAGTGAAATCTATTCCATTATGTTCTCAAATAATGATAAAGTCCTGAAGCGATGCGGAAGACTACCACTTTAAACACAATTGTCCCTTCTACTCTAGATTAGTTTGTATTCCTATTACTTTTAATTATCCACTAATACTCTAATTCCTTTTTCGATCAGATGGCATTGTTCTTTTTGCACCACTGTCCGCCAAAATGGATCATAGAGCCGTATAAATTTACACATATTCATGTTTGCATCCAAACAGACGTACATATGAGTAGTACACCCCACTCATCTATTGTTGCAGTGGTACTACATCACCAAGATACACTAGTTTCGAATGAGTCATGCATCAACGCCACACCACACAGAAGGAAGCAAGAAAAGTTAAAGGCGCTTGATACGAAATCGAAGAACCATCACCAAACAAACAGAAAAAAACGCGAACATATGGAAACAAAACGATAGCCCAACACATAAAAGGGTAAACACTCCATCTAAAACCCATACAACTATCTCATCTGAGGGCCGGGATAAAGGATAGTCAACACTAACAAACACAACAACAACATGGTTGGACATAAAACAAAAATGTCTTGTCTTATCGCCTGCTAGAGTTACTTAAGGCCAATGAAGGATTGGCTTGAAGTGTGGTCGATGGTCGGTCGGTCATCGTCATCATCTGCTTCAACTTCGCCACAACGACTGGCGCTGATAGACATATGGATGAAAAGACATACATACATACGTTTGTACATTAATGCTGGTGTCAGTGATGTAGATGGTAGAGCAGAAATTTTGAAGTGTTTACGAATAGAATAAAGGATTTGTGAAGAACGACAAACGGAACGTTCAAAAATGCAAAAAGTCTAAATGGGTTGGAACAATTTTCTGTTTTTTTATGTTTTGTTCCTTCTTCTGATACTTTGTGTGTTTAATTGTTTCGTGTGATGGGCTCATGTGCTAGGTGGAGATAGCTACCACAACAATGTTGAAAGGAAGTAGACAATACGAGGAGTATCTAAACTGTGGTGGTTAGAACAACACACTTTAACATGGGGTCATCAACTTCGAGTTTTGTGATCGTCTCTACCGTAGTATATACTATAGAAGTCAGATTAGTTGGTGAGGAGCTCAATAGAGGTGTGAATAATTGATGAGGAGCTCTATAGAGGTCTGAATAGTTGGTGAGAAGTTCCATAGCGGTCTAAATAGTTGGTGAGGAGCCCTATAGAGGTCTAAGTAGCTGCTGAAGAACTCCATAGAGGTCTGAATAGTTGGATAGGCGTTCAATAGAGGTCTGAATAGTTGGTGAAAAGCTCCATAGAGGTCTGAATAGATGGTGAGGAGCTCTATAGAGGTCTGAATAGTAAGTAAAGAGCTCGATAGGGGTCTGAATAGTTTGTGAGGAGTTCCATGGAGGTCTGAATAGTTGCTGAAGAGTTCTATTTGGGCCTGAACAGAAGGTATGGGGCTCCATATAATTCCGAGTAGTAGGTAATAGGAGATCCGAATAGTTGGTAATAGGAGATCCATAGGAGATCCGAATAGTTGGGATATAGCTCTATAAAGGTCTAAATAGTAGCTGAGCAGCGCTATAGAGGTCTGCATAGTTGGTGAGGCGCTCTATTTACTAGTGGGTGCGGAGCTCGATTGAGGTTTTAATAGTTGGTGAAGAGTTCCATAGAGGTCTGAATAGTTGATAAAGAGTTCTATTTGGGCCTGAACAGTAGGTATTGAGCTTTATGGGAGTCTGAATAGTAGGTGAGGAGCTCCATAGAGGTCAGAGTAGTAAGGAACTCGATAGAGGTCTGAATAGTTGGTGAAGAGTCCTACAGAGGTTTGAATAGTTAGTGAGAAGATCAATATAGGACTGAATAGTTGATGAGGAAATGTCTGAATAGTTGGTGAGGAGTTCCATCTGAATAGTTGGTGAAAAGCTCAATAGATGTAAGTAAAGAGCTCGATAGATGTTTTAATAATTGGTGTGAAGCTCCATAGAGGTCTGAGGAGTTCAATAGAGTTTTGAATGTCAGTCCATAGAGGTCAGAAGAGGTAAGTAAAGAGCTCGATAGAGGTTTCAATAGTTGGTGAGAAGTTCTATAGAGGTCTGAACAGTAGGTAAGGAGTTCATTAGAGTTCTGAATAGTTGGTGAAAAGCTCCATAGAGATCAGAAGAGGCAGCGTTGCCAGTATTTTTTGACCTCTTTTCCCCAACTTGTCCAAAACTTTTCCCCAAAATTCCCCAGATTTTATTGAATTTCCCCAAAAAAATCCCCAACATTTTTCAACAAATAACTACATTAAATATGGTTCAAAATTGCTGCAAATATCAGCGTAAAATTGCTTGTAAGAAATTTTTTCTTCTCAATTTCTTTTAAAATGTCCTTGTTGTTTAGACACGGAAATCATGTTTGCGTCAATTTTATAATTTTTTTTATTCTACTTCACACTCATTGTTTTTGTTTAAAAAAATTGTTTTTCCTCCAAAAGGTTTGTTTTCAATTGTCTTCGCTGTTGTTTGTTCCTCGGCAGAGAAAATAAAATGAAAGAAAATGCAAAAACAAATCTGCAGCCAACTTCAGGTTGTATACGAAGAAAAACGAAACAAAACCGAATTTGCCAGTACAGAGGTGTGTGTACCGCCTCTTATTGCTCTCTACTCCCTCGCCCATAAACTCAATTTTCTTTCTTTCTTTATACTTTCCCTGTATAAACACGGACAAAAATAAGAGAGAGTGTATACATTTCTAAGAACTTGTTATAAAATAAAGAAATAAAAACTTAAGTTGCGAAAAAATTTTGCGGTAATTCACGAGACGGAAATTTTTAATGGAATGGAAGTCCATGTCGAAAGCTGAACTTTCTTTAGACTGACTAAAAATGCAATCCGTAGAGTGCCTTTAAATTCAATCCAAAACACTACATCAAAAGCTGTGATTTGGATCGAAAATGGAGTGCATCCTAGCTGCGCGCTCCCTTGTAAAATTCATAAGTGAATTCATAGAAAAAGATGTACTCCAACGGCACTTATACTGTACACTTGTAGTGATTCAACTGCATCCGCGAATGCAAACTTTTGCTGGGTATTACAACTGTGACCAGTTAGTATATGACGCGTGTTATTTGTGCGCCACGCGTGAGCTACTACTATGCACTTACAGAAATTAAAAAAGTTCAGGGGCTGGATTCTTGTTCTATGAAAATTTGAAATGAAAAATATTTCCTTTATAAAATTTTTCATTTGGCATTTATTTCCTTTATAAAAGTTTTCATTTCAAATTTTCATAGAACAAGAATTGAGTCCCAATTCTGTAACACATTTTTCGGGTTACCGACAAAAATCGGTAGAATTCTACCGATAGCAAGGGTGTTGTTGTTAATTTTACTAATTTTTGTGGGTAACTCAAAATATAAGTTACAGAATTCCACAACAGATAACCTGAAGTAATTAGTCAAAAAAGAAATTCCCCAAAAATCCCCAAATATTTTTCAGATTTCCTCAAAATTTTCCCCATTCCCCAAGTCGAAAAATGTTTCCCCATTTCAAATAAAAATTCCCCAATTTGGGGAAAAATCCCCAATACTGACAACGCTGAGAAGAGGTAAGTAAAGAGCTCGATAGAGGGTTTAATAGTTGGTGAGAAGCTCTATAGAAGTTTGAATAGTATATAAGGAACTCAATAGAGGTCTGAATAGTAGATGAGGAGCCCTATAGAGGTCTGAATAGTTGGTGAGGAGTTCAATAGAGGTCTGAATAGTTGGATAATAGCTCAATAGAGGTAGGTAGAGGTAAGTAAAGAGATCGATAGAAGTTTTAATAGTTGATTAGAAGCTCTATAGAGGTCTGAGCAGTAGGTAAGGCGTTCATTAGAGTTTTGAATAGTTGGTGAAAAGCTCCATAGATGTCAGTAGAGGTAAGTAAAGAGCTCGATAGAGGTTTTAATAGTTGGTGAGAAGCTTTATAGAGGTCTGAATAGTAGCTGAAGAGCTCCGTAGAGGTCTGAATAGTTGGTTAGGAGTTCCATTGAGGTCTGAATAGTAGATGAGGAGCTCTACAGAGGTGTGAATAGTTGCTAAAGAGCTCCATAGAAGTCTGTATAGTTGGTGAGAAGCTCAATAGAGATCTGAATAGTTGGTGAAAAGCTCAATAGAGGTCAGTAGAGGTAAGTAAATATCTCGATAGAGGTTTTAATAGTTTGTGAGAAGCTCTATAGAGGTCTGAATAGTAGATAAGCAGCTCAATAGAGGTCTGAATAATTGGTGAGGAGCTCTATTTAGGTCAGAACAGTAGGTGAGGATCTCATAAGAGATCTGAATGGTTGGGATATAGCTCTATGAAGGTCTAAATAGTTGCTGAGCAGCGCTATAGAGGTCTGAATAGTTGGTGAGGCGCTCTATTTATATCTGAATAGTGGGTGCGGACCTGGATGGAGGTCTGAATAGTTGCTGAAGAGCTCCATAGAGGTCTGAATAGTTGGTGAGGAGCTCAATAGAGGTCTGAATAGTTGGTGAAAAGCTCGATAGAGGTAAGTAAAGATCTCGATAGAGGTTTTAATAGTTGGGGAGAAGCTCTATAGAGGTCAGTAGAGGTAAGTAAAGAGCTCGATAGAGGTTTTAGTAGTAGGTTAGAAGGTTTATAGAGGTTTACGTAGTAGATAAGCAGCTCAATAGAGGTCTGAATAGTGGGTGAGGTGCTCTATAGAGGTCTGAGTAGTAGGTAAGGAGCTCTATCGGGTTCTGAATAGTAAGTAAAGAGCTCGATAGAGGTTTTAATAGTTGGTGAGGAGCTCTATAGAGGTCTGAATAGTAGATGAGGAGCCCTATAGAGGTCTGAATAGTTGGTGAGGAGTTCAATAGAGGTCTGAATAGTAGATGAGGAGCTCTACAGAGGTGTGAATAGTTGCTAAAGAGCTCCATAGAAGTCTGTATAGTTAGTGAGGAGCTCAATAGAGTTCTGAATAGTTGGTGAAAAGCTCAATAGAGGTCAGTAGAGGTAAGTAAAGATCTCGATAGAGGTTTTAATAGTTTGTGAGAAGCTCTATAGAGGTCTGAATAGTAGATAAGCAGCTCAATAGAGGTCTGAATAGTTTGTGAGGAGCTCTATTTAGGTCAGAACAGTAGGTGAGGATCTCATAAGAGATCTGAATGGTTGGGATATAGCTCTATGAAGGTCTAAATAGTTGCTGAGCAGCGCTATAGAGGTCTGAATAGTTGGTGAGGTGCTCTATTTATATAATAGTGGGTGCGGACCTGGATAGAGGTCTCAATAGTTGGTGAAAAACTCCATAGAGGTCTGAATAGTTGGTGAGGAGCTCAATAGAAGTCTGAATAGTTGGTGAAAAGCTCCATAGAGGTCAGTAGAGGCAAGTAAAGAGCTCGATAGAGGTTTTAATAGTTGATGTGAAACTCTAGGGAGACTTCTCTCATATCAATCAGTGCACCCCGATTCATATTTAGCTCAATGATATGGGACCTACGGTTTATTGCCGAGTTCGAACGGCGTGTCTTAAGACACCACTAGTGTAGAAGTTTTTCAAGGCTGAAATACTCAGCAAATTTCGCCTACATTACTGAGAGGTATTTTGCCACCGTTGAAAAATGTTGTCTGGCCGGGGAATCGAACCCCCGACCTTCTGCGTGCAAGGCGGGCGTACATACCATTGCACCACGGTAGCACCCGAGAGGGAATAGATAAGATGCTCAATAATGGTCAGAAAACTTAGTGTGGGGCTCTATAGAGGTCTAAGTAGTAGGTAAGGAGCTCACTTGATGTCTAAGTAGTTGGTGATAAGCCCCACAGAGGTCTGATCAGTTGGTGAGGAGCTTTATAGAGGTAGGGGTAGTAAGTAAGAGCTCAGTAGAGGTCTGAATAGTTGGGGAGAAGCTCCATAGATGTAAAATAGTCGCTAAGCAGCGCTATATAGGTCTGAATAGTTGCTGAGGCGCTCCATTTAGGTCTGAATAACAGGTGAGGAGCTCTATTTAAGTCTGTAGTACGTGATGAGCTCTACAGAGGTGTCAACAGTTAGTGAGGAGCTCTATTTATGTCTGAATAGTAGGTAAGTAGCTCCAGAGAGGACTCAATAGTTCGAATACAGTATTTCCCGGATATAAGCACTGTTGAAAATACAAGCAAAGCAGTGCATATAAGCGGGGGATTCATATATCGAAATCCCGTTTATAAGCACAATCAGTGCTTATATACAAATCCCGCTTATAAGCACTATCGATGCATATATAAAAATCCCCCATATACAAATCCTCATTAAAATTGCAATTTATTAGTTTTTAATCAACCAAAAAGAAAACTATTTCATTCTTAAGAAAACATTTCACTTCTTTGTGTAGTATTAGGCACGGATATCAATAGAAGTTACGTATATTTAAAAAGAAGAGGTACTTAATTATTTTTTTTATTCTTAACCAAGTAAAAAAGCATTAATTTCGGCTGGGCCGAACCATAAAATATTCTGAACTAATATAGAATAATTAGTTTTCTTGCTGTTACGAAAGCACCAATGTCCATTATTTTAGGCAGAGAAGTCTTTTTACCACTTAGAACCCCAACAAATACCTAATTTTAGCTAATTTGGTCAGCTAAAAGTTTGAAAATATCTGCAATCGACCGGTAACTTTATTTGGACTATACCAAACCATGGGCTTACACAATTTTGGATAGATAAGTTTTTTCACCACTAGGAACCATAAATACCAAATTATAGCTAATTCGGTCTGAAAATGTAGCTGAAAACCTCAAAATACATGAAATCGGATGGTACCGTTATATGGGGGTTATACCAAAATTCGAACAGCAAACAAAAGACTCATCTTTCCGAAATTTCAGCATTCTATCTCTATTTTTGTGGATGCTAGAGTGATTACCACAGACGGATTAATGGGTATGCATAGATCGAATCCTAATTTTATAGTGTTACAAGTGATTTTTTCAATGCTTTACAAAGGAAAAACAAAGTTAATACACCCTTCATCCTATGGTGGTTAATACACCCTTCATGCTATGGTTATTTTTGCCTGTGCGTTGTCTAAAATAGAAGAGCATATTGCCTCTGAAAGAACAGATTTCTTGACGAGTTTTTCTCCAATTAACTGTCCTTTTCACGTATATGCTTGCCATATTTAACGCCTATGAAAAATTTTACTATCATCTAAATTATTTTGAGCCGGTGCATATAAACGATTTTTTTAAGCCAAAATGAAAGAATGATGACCAAATTTCAAGTGCTTATAAGAGAGGAATTCATATAAGCGGGATGCATATACCGAAATAATGTCAATGCATTTTAAACTAAAAATAACATTTGCACAAATTTCAGTGCTATTAACCGGGGAATGCTTATATCCGGGGTGCATATAAGAGGGAAATACTGTAGTTGATAAGAAGCTCCACAGAGGTCTGAATAGTTGGTGAGGAGCTCTGTAGAGGTCTGAGTAGTAGGTAAGGAGCTCAATAGAGGTCTGAATTGTTAGTGAGAAGCTCCATAGAAGTCTGAGTAGTTGGTGACGAACTCCATTAGGTCTACTATAACAAATATGTATGACACCATGACCCGTAAGCAATGAACGGAAAGAAACAAAACGATTCCCGTACCAATCACACAACGCCACAAACTTTTCAGCTTCTCTGAATCGTTTCATTCTCACAACCAAAACAAAAACACAAACTTTTCAACGTAAAAAGATGGAAACCGTACGATTGGTGAAATGTAACTTCGGCTATGCTTTGCCAAGTTGTTTCATTCACCACCGAAACGACAAGTATTTTTGGGAAACGTTTGCCATGCGTTATGGTCAATGACACACTCAGACACACACACACACACATGTGATTGCTTAACAACCCTATAAGTTAGCATCAGCATACCACAGTGAATTTTATCAACCACCAAACGTTTTTGATTTATTCACATGTGTTAAGTACTATTTAGTTTTCTATCTGTTGTGGAGTTGAGTACTTTTCGCTTTTCGTTTTGTTCGTACTCACGAAACTAAACAGCGAGCTCGGTCAACGAGGGTTATGTTTCGTTTTGTATTGTTCCTATGGAAAATACGAAACGAAACGATTGGAAATTTTATTTAAAGTATTTTTACGTACTCTGCCCGTAAGTAGCTCCAGAGAGGACTCAATAGTTCGAATAGTTGATAAGAAGCTCCACAGAGGTCTGAATAGTTGGTGAGGAGCTTTATAGAAATCTGTGTAGTAGGTAAGGAGCGCAATAGAGGTCTGAATATTTGTTGAGAAGCTCCATAAAGGTCTGAGTAGTTGGTGACGAACTCCAATAAGTCTACTATAACAAATATGACACCATAGTGGGTTATCCATTACTCATTATTCGGCTCATCTAGCCTATGTTAGATGACCCGTGTGTCATCTACTTTAAAATAGACGATTCCTGTGGCAATCTAGTCCTTGGTAGACGACCAATGGGTGGACCTTCCCTACGATAGACGACCATTAGGGACATACACTCCATCATAGATGATATTTCAGACAATTTACTCTATCTTAGACGAACCTTGGGTCCATCTACTCCATCATAGACGTCGCTTGGGGTCATCCAATCTATGCTAGACGATCTTTGGGGTCATCTTTTCTATGGTAGACGACCCATCAGGTGATATAATCTACCTTCAGCTCATGTACTCTATTATAGACAACAATTAAGAAAATCTAACCTGGGTTAGGCGACACGTAGGGTCATCTACTCGATGTTAGACGACCCTTACAGTCATCTACTCGACGGTAGAAATGCATCCTTAAGGTAGAAATACAATGGACTTTTCTTGCTTGCATGGCTTCATTTCGGCTAAAAGAATAAAGAATGACCAAGACGAATTTGAATTAGGTTGCTTTCTTTTATTTATTTTTTTACTAGAGCAAAGCGAAGAAAGCGAGCAACGAGCCGATTAAGTTTCTACCTTTATGGTCATCTAACTGATGGTAGACGATCCATAAGGTCATCTACTCGATGGTATGTGACCTTCATTGTCATATACTTTATTGTAGACGTCCTCTAGTTTATGGCAGATGACTCTTAGGGACTTTTACTCCATCTGAGAGGCGACATCAAAAACGTTTCTTAGGGACATCTACTCCCTCATAGACGACCCTTATGGACGTCTACTCCATCAGAAACGACCCTGGGGGTCATCTATTGTACATTAGATGTCTTTTAGGGTTTTCTACCTTTTAGCACATTATCATTGAGAATATCTTCCTTTATATTAGACGAGCCTGGAGATCATCGGCTTTATTAAAAATGGCACATGGTGTCATCTATTCTATAACAGATATATCGGAGAATATTTACTCTAAAATCAGCGACACTTGTTGCACCATTTACTTTACGACGCTAAGGGTAGAAACACAATGGATTTTTCTTGCTTGCGTGGCTTCATTTCGGGTAAAAGAACGGTAAAGACGAATTTGAATTACGTAGCTTTTTTCATTTATTCTTTTACTAAAGCAAAGCAAGAAATAGGCTGATTGTGTTTCTACCTTAAGGGTCATCTACTCCATAAGATAATAGGATTATCTTGCCTACAGTAATCTGTTCTTGGGAAGTCCACTCTTCGGGTCACTCCACAGTATACGACCGTTTGGACTACTTACTACACGATAGACGATCATTGGGGGCATCTACTCTATGTTACACAATTTTTTTTTTTGGCATTATAAATATTACCTCTAAGAACATACTTGAGAACGACCCTTGAGATCATCTACTCCATTGTAGAAGACCTTTGGGACCATTTACTCCATTATAGGCGAGCCTAGTGAGTCAGCTACTCTATATTACCCAACACTTTGTGGTAATCTGTTCTATAGTATGGTAGAAGATCCTTGGCGTCATCCGCTCTACCGTAGATTACTCTAGGGTTCATCTAATGCATCGTAGACTACCCACGCTATACTAGACAACCCTTGGGATTAACTACTGTGTGTTACACAACCCTTAATGCAATATACCCAGTGGGAGATGATACTAGGAGCAATTTACTCAAAGTTAAGTGCCACTTGGTACTACCTTTTTCAAAGTAGAACGACTTTTTGGGTTATCTACGCAATGCCAAATTACTCTTTAGGTCATCTACTCTCTGGTATTCTACCTCTGGTATGACATGATCTCCAAGAAAGACTCCATAATTATCATACCGACAAACTCCAAAAAAGGATCATTTTTGTTTGTTTTATAAACATACAACCGTCATGTACCTATCTGAACAAATAGTATAAAACACTATCATTGTCAGTCTATGGTATGTGCCTCCTGTTAAGGTACACTCATCGTAAATGATGAAGTTCAAGTAAACATTCCAGCATGCATTTATCCAGACATCCATCCAAATATTCATCCATACCTACGTGCAACATTTTCGTCATTCATTTTGTGGATGCATTTTTTATTGGTTTTTTTGGAATTGTTGCTGTTGTTGTTGGGTCGTGGTGCTGTCTCTTATATTGTTGATAGACTATGTCTTCTGTAAATGGAACGGTGGTGATGTAAACAAAAAGGTAACTATCGTAGGATTTATCAACTGTCAGACATAGCTAACATTATTGGTTCATTCATAGGTTCCTAGTCAGTAAGCCGTCTCTCACTCACTCTCTACGTGCCAACACCACCGCCGCTGCCATCACAAATTACAACTGAAGCTGAAATGAAGACTAACTCAAATGTTGGTATAAGAAGACAAGAGCACTTACATCATTCACTTCAAGTCGCGTTCAGGCCCAGTCAGTCATTGAGTCAATAAGTCATTTAGGCATTCAGTCATGACCATGTTTAGTTGTGGCTTAAGAGATAACATTTTTTGTTAAACATGGTCAACGTAAAATTAACAAAATGCGACAGAACAAACGACAACAAACAGCAACAACAAAGATGACGGCGACAACAACAGCCACAATAAACAGCATGACCAAGAACTACAACTGCAACAAAATGTACACAGTTCGTACAACTTTTTCCGCATCATGATATCGGCTCTGGCAGACACAACAAAAAAAGACAAATCAATAATGAAATTGATGGGCAAACAAGAGGAGTACATGAAGGTAATTAAATTTTAAAAATAAATAAAAAAGAATAAATTATCTAGACAGAAGAAATAAGATGAGGATATTTTCAACTTTGTATATCGATATGGGTTCACCAAAACGTGCATTTTGGTCCTCGCTGTTTGTGTACTTTTTCATAAATTTATCTTTGTTTTCCTTAAGGCAGATTATTATTGCGACTGATCAAGAGTATTGAGGCTCATCCAGCACAAATGAGTACTCTATAATATCGACGTCTAGTATGTTAAAACTTTGATTTACTCCACAAAATTTTAATTATGACAATTGCCTGTTAGAAGGGAAGGAAACCCTGACTTCTCATCAATTTCTCTAAGCGAAGAAATCAGAATTGCAGTAATTTAAATAAAGTACATCAAACTTAGTTGACTGCACAACATCTCCAATTTCACTGTTTAAATTTCATTTAATTTATTGATTGATTTTATCTCTTTATTTATTATTTTCTACTTAAAAATTATAATCTACATACAATATGTTACAAAACAAACAGTCCTTAGATTCTCTCTTACAATTTGGTGGAAACGCAATCATGCACGATTCCAGTCGTCACGTGGTACCCGATAAGTTTCATTATTACTTCGTATGATATTGACACCAGCACCATAGTACGGTATAATATAATGTGATCCATCGGCTGGTCGAACAATTTGTAGAGCGATTAATATTATATCCACCAGTTGGCCAATAAAGAAACCACCAAGCGTACAAGCTTTCAGCAGACCCATACCATAATAACCTAAATAAAAACGATCCAGACCAAACATGCCAGTAAAGACGGAGAGTAAAAGTACGGTGTCCAGATGATAGCCGTTTCTGAAATATGGAAAAAAATATATATAAATATATATAAAGCGTTTTAAAAGAAATAAAAACAAGTAAGAACGACGTTAAGTTCGGCCGGGCCGAACTTGTTATACCCTCCAACACGATTTCTATTGAAGTAAAATGGAACAATTTTCCTTTCGTGTATGAGGAAGACAAAATACAAAATATCAACAATTTCGGTAAAAAAAATGTGGCTAATTTTCACAATAACCACGCTCGGGAGGTACCGCTTTATGGAGGCTATATTAAGACATGGACCTGTACCGACAAACTTCTGGGGGAAAGTTTTATACCCCCAACGAAGACTAAGTACCAAATTTCAGCTATTTCGGTGGATTATTGTGGCAACAACCTTTAAAATACCGAAAATCGGGAGGTACCGTTCTATGGGGGCTATATGAAGGCATGTACTTATACCGACAAATTTCTGGAGGAAAGTTTTATACCACCAATGAAGTCTAAAGGTAGAGTTACATTAGGCAAATATTTGCTCCAACGACCGGCATTGTGCGCTTACTGAGAGCAAGTTAGCATAAATTCAATGTATTATTAACACCACTTGATCTCAGTAAGCGCACAATGCCGGTCGCTGGAGCAAATATTTGCCTAATGTGACCTTACCTTAAGTCTACTAACAAATTTCAGGTGGAAAGTTTTGTACAACCAACGACGACTGAATACCAAATTTCAGCCAGGGATAATGAAGCTAAAACCTCAGAAATAAAGAAAATCGGGAGGTACCGTTCTATGGGGGACTATATCAAAACGTGGACCGATATATCCCATTTTCAATACCAACCATCCTGGAAGTAATAAAAACTTCTGTACCAAATTTTGGCGCTCTATCTTAAAAATTGCGAGCTGTATCTTGATTTCAACCGACAGACGAACGGACGGACAGACGGACATGGTTAGATCGACTTAGAATTTTATGCTGATCAATAATATATATATATACTTTATAGGGTCTCCGACGAATATTTCGATGTGTTACAAACGGAATGACAAATTTAATTATACCTTCTATATGGTGGAGGGTATAAATATCATTCGATTCTGCAGAGAAAAACCAGTAAGGAAAGGATCAAAGTCGGGCGGGGCCGACTATATGATACCCTACACCACTGTGAATATGTAAAATATAAATCGGAGCTATATCCAGATCTAACCCGATTTTGATATAATTTGGCACATTTATTTCCAGACCGAATTCAGTCACACATTCCAAATATCATTGAAATCCGACTTATATAGCGTGTTTGGAGCAGCAAATACGCGAAATCGGCCGAAAATATATATGGGTGCTATATCCAAATCTGAACCGATTTCGATATAATTTGGCACATTTATTTCTAGACTGAATTCAGTCACACATTCCAAATTTCATCGAAATCGGAAATATATAGCGTGTTTGGTACAGAAAATACATGAAATCGGCCGAAAATATATATGGGAGCTATGTCCAAATCTGAACCGATTTCTATATAATTTGGCACACTTATTTCTATACCAAATTCAGTCAAACATTCCAAATTTCATTAAAATCGGACGTATATAGCGTGATTGGTACATCGCATACGTGAAATCGGGCGAACATATATATGGGAGCTATATCCAAATCTGAACCGATTTCGATATAATTTGGCACATTTATTTTTAGACCAAATTCAGTCACACATTCCAAATTTCATCGAAATCGGACATATATAGCGTGTGTGTTACAGAAAATACGTGAAATCGGCCGAAAATACATATGGGGGCTATACCAAAACTTGGACCGATATAGCCCATCTTCGAACTTGATCTTCCGACGGCTAAAAAAATGGTATTCCCCAATTTTCAGCGAAATCGGTCAACAAATGCGACCTGTATGTTGCGAACGGAACGGACGGACGGCCATGCATAAATCGACTCAGAAAGTGATTCTATGTATATCCCTAGAAGGAACTATGGGTCTATCTCGCTTCCTTTTGTATGTTACATACAAATGCACTAACACATAATACCCCTTACCACATAGTGGTGTAGGGTATAAATATACCCTTAGCCTGTGAGATAATTAAAAGAAGCAAACCCAGTATGGTTGTTTTTTAGTACTGCACGAAAGATCCGAAATGTAGTGTAAACAAGTAAAAAAGTATCAGTCGGCTTTGCCGACAGAGATATACCCTCAGCCTGTGTATATTGAAACAATTTTTTTTCCAAAATACTATGTATTTAGGGGTTTTTAAAAATGTTGGGCGTTTGAACCGACAAAAATTTTGATTGGGATTAAAGATCAAAAGTTTTGCGGAAGAGATACTAAAAGGAATGGATCGACATTGACCGTTATGGAAGTGGATCTCCAGCCACAACATATGGTGCCATAGGGGGTTTTTACACTCTTCGGGCTGTTTGCTCAAGAAGTATGGACTTACCCCTGAAAAAACGTTTACCATCGTAATTGAGGCAGCGAATGCAAGTTGCTTCTATAAAAATCAAAGTGATTCGATAGCAGGTCTTAAAGTGAACTTATCCGAAATTGTGTGTGGGAGGTACCGGATGGATTGGACAAATATAGTCTATATTTGAACCTGATCTATATCTGGTAGATGTATTAGGATGTGTAAAGTAAGTATGGACCAATTCGGCCACTCTCTTCAAGAGTTATCGTACGAAAAATTTTTCCGAACATTTTTGAACTTTTGTGGGGGAGGTACCTGAAGGAGTGGACCGATATGGCTTATCTTCGAACTTAAACTATGTTTGGACAAAATATTATATAATTGTTCCACAAACATCCCAGATGGGACAAGGGAGACTTCTCTCATATCAATGAGTGCACGCCGATTCATATTGGCTCAATGATATGGGACCTACTTTTTATTGCCGAGTCCGAACGGCGTGTCTTACGACACCACTTGTAGAAAAGTTTTTCATGGCTTAAATACTCAGGAAATGTCGCCAGCATTACTGAGGGGGAATTTTGCCACCGTTGAAAATTTGATGTTGCTTGGCCTGGGATTCGAACCGCAGACCTTCTGAGTGCAAGGCGGACGTGCTAACCATTGCACCACGGTGGCCCCTTGGACAAAATATTACTAAGGCTAAATGTTGGACCGAACCGGCAGATCCGTTCTAGAGTTATCTTGCGCTCCAACCACCTCACACGGTGTCATAGGGGTTTTTTGCAACTTGCATGCTATTTTCTCAGGAAGTATGGACTTGCCCCTAATGAAACTTGCACCGTCGTATTGGGGGCAGTGAATACAAGTTGCTAAAACAAAAATCAATGCGATTCGAGAGATGGCCCTAAACTGAACTTTTCCAAAATTTTGTGTGGGAGGTACTCGAAGGAGTGGACCGATTGAGTCCATATTGAAACCTTATCTAAGTCTGGTACACGTTTCAGGATGTGCAAAGTAAGGACCAAATCGGTTACTCCCTTCAAGAGTTATCGTGCGCACAAATTTTCGGAACATTTTCGAACTTTTGTGTGGGAGGTACCGGAAGGAGTGGACCGATATAGCCCATATTCGAACTTAAGCTAAGTTTGGGCAAAATATTGCCAAAAAGCCAAAATTTGAATCCAATCGGTTCATCCGTTCGAGAGTTATCGTGGGCTCCAGCCAGCCCGACAGACGGACGGACATTGCTCAATCGACTCCAAATTGTCAGAAACACATTTCGTCCAATCATACTTGGGGTCTAAAACCATTATTTCGATGAGGCACATTTAGCCCGTATGAAAGTGTATATACCCTGTTAGCATAAATGCTGAGGGTATAAAAAGGATCCTATACTTGCTTCTAGAGTGCACAGATTTGAAATTTTTGGCAGGGAGTAACCCGAAGGTTTTGGAGCGACATAGTCCATATTCGTACTTGATTTAAGTACGAGAGAAACATTACGATGCAGAAAGGTTGGACCAATGTCAATCACTACTGTCCATAGTTATTGTGCCTATCAGCCATTTTAATTGGGTAGCATAGGATTTTCTATAGCTTTTGGACCATTTTTTGGGGAAGGATGGACTTCTCATGAAAAACAATTATATCGCCACCAGAAGTACTTTCGATAAAAATTTGCAAATTATCCTCCAAAAGTGAGGTATCCGAAGTGAGGTATCCGAAGATGTTTTCCAATATAGACCTTCTTGGAACTTGATGTACGTTTAGAAGATATTTTACGATGTACAATGTCTCGGCCAAATCGTGCTCATCAGCCATTTGAGTTGATGCCAGAAGGGTCTCTTGAAGCTTTTGGGACATTATCTTAGGAAGTCTAGACTTGCCCCTGGAAAACATGGTACTGTCGTGAAAGAGGAATAGAGCACAACCTGCTGCAAAAAAAAGTCATGCCGATCCGACAAGAGTCCCTAAACTACACTTGTGTCGAAAATTTTGAAAAATTGGTGGGAGATATTTACAGATTTACAGCTGATCTATGTCTAAAGCAAATTTTACGACGATCAAAGTTTGGAGCCAAATGGTTACTCCCTTCGAGAATTATTGTGCGCACCATTTTAGCGAAAAATTTCAACTTTTGTGCGGGAGTTTTACGAAGGTGTGGACCGACATGGCCCACCTTCGAACTTGATCTAAGTTTGGACAAAAAATTACGATAACCAAATATTTGACAATCTCTTGATCCGTTCGAGAGCAATCATGCGCTTCTGCCAGCCGGATAGGCAGACGGACGGACATGGCTAAATCGACTCCAAATTTTCTAAAACTGATTTCGTCTAAACATACTTGGGGTCTAAAATTATTATTTCTATGAGGCACATTTTCATCGTATAAAAGTATATATACCCTCTTTAGCCTAAAGACTGACTGAGGGTATAAAGAGATGAGATATAGTCTGAATTTAACTTTGCCGTCAGTGTAGCGCCAAAAATATACTAAACTTGTGGGAAGTGCAACTTGGGCTGTGTTGGACGAATAAAACTGGCAAGGATCCAATTGGCTTATTGGGTTTTTTGGCCCCCTAAATTCAAAGGTAGTATTAAGCGGAGCGACAGTTGCTCGACTAACTTTTGACTAGTGACTCTCGATCTTCTATAAGGGGTTCACTTCTCCCGTTGCGCGGACTTTGAGGGTGTCCTGCCTACAACAATTCAGATCAAATCCGACCTGTACATTATGAACAATTGATAGACAGATTAACTAGCCTCTCAAGACTTCAATGAACGATTGATTAACAGCTTTCAGCAATTCTTCAGAATACCAGCATTACTGCAAAATGCAGCATAACACATTCTGCACCTTTGGAAAGAGCTAAAGGTGAACTACAAGCCTAAAGCGGGGAAACTGAGTAACACATTACCCAAAGACTATAGACACAACTAGATTCCAAAAGATCAGTAGATCTCATCACGCTCTTGATGATATACCGGTCGGTCAAAGATGTTACATTTTTCATTGCTACATTTTCTAACATTCAACCAAAAAGAACATAAGCCTTTCTTTGTGGAAAGCATTTGAAACGTGTCTAGACATATGTTCTAATTTTTGGAGAAGTTTTTACCCACTGCGAACCTTAAATGATAAATTACAGCCAATTTAGGTAGAAAATTTAGATAAAAACTTGAAAATACCTCAAATCGAGCGGTACCCTTATATGGATAACATACTAAAATATCAAGTTCTGTCTACAATTTTTAGTGGAGACGCCTGGGAAGTATAAACGCAAATTACAGACTATATAGAATCAAAAAGTACATAAAAACTTTTAAATACCTATACCTTATCTCCTTGTTCAGCTATAAAAATGGTGCTTACGGAATTTTGAAACCCCACTGTCTTGGAACATATTTATTTATTCATACTCATCCAATTTGAGTTTCGTATTGCCGATGAGATACTTGTTAACTCCCCAAAAATTAAATACAGCAAAGCAAACAGGCTAAACATCTGCCAATCTTCAGCTCCGGTACTTTCAAAAAGGATCTAAAATCAACAATTCCAACCGTCTAGCCTTAAGCAAAGCAAGTGGAATCTCGAACACCACTAGGTCGAAAATAGTCTAGTCTTTGGAAATACTTACGTCCATTTACAGGGCATTTCCTTGGTAAATGTATTGTTGTTGGTACCAATGCACTCTATGCCATCTGCTGCAATACACCAAACTGCAAAGAAAAATTATTTTCCACATCATTCCTGTACATCTTCGTTCCAAAAAGCCGTATAACAACCTTTAGCCAAACCATTCCTTTCGCATCCATAGTACTGTTGAGTCTTGGGATCAATTTGTTTTCTTCCCGGCTCTGGACATAAATATTGACCCATAAGCAATGTTGTACAATCATAGGCTTCGCCCTGAGTCAATGTTATTAATAAAAATACCAAAAATAATAATTTTAACATTTTACACTGTAATGTAATGTTTGCAAATTAACAAGAAGACAATAAAAAGTTAACAGCTGATTACTATAGGGTTGCAAACGCTTTTCTGTTTGGCATGCTGTGTTGCTTATTTAGTATTGCGTACTATTTGTTACACCTCTGCATAGAAATCAAAACAAAAGAAAATAAACAATAGAAAAAAAAACAAGAACAAGCATTCAAGACAAATTGAAAAATTAATCAAAATATTTTTTACTAATACAAAATTAATCTTGTCGATAAGATAAAGCAATGACAAAACCATTTAATTCTTGTATCTGATGTTTGGCAAGTATTGAACGATATAACCCCAGCCAACAGCTGGAAAGAAGAAAGCATAAACATTTTAGACTATGGACTTGCCAAATTAATTGAGTTTTGGTCAAATCAAAATAATAAATGGTAAGCTGTGTCTGCTTCTAAATGAAGAAAATTTACTAATTTTGTCGTCTTAAATATTTACAGACTCATTGCGATATCCACTTACAATACGAAAATGCTTTTAAAAATACGTCACGCTTTGCTGGAAGTGGCCAATCATCCAAATGCCAAACAATCTGCAGTCATCATAAATAATGAGCTTATAATAACTTCAGGCTGTATACTACAACCCTATGTGCGTCCCATGTTGCCTTTTATATCGGACCATAGCAACGAAAATGTATGTCCTAGCACAAAAATCATTCACAAGCTGCAACAATGTCTTTTGGTTAATGCCCAAGATGTTGATACCGATGAAGCCCAGCATTTGAATTCACTTAATTATCAAGTAACCTTTGATCGTCGTAAATTACCACCGGCCGTAACACATCCCAATCACAATTCCAATGTACCACACATTTTAACGCGTTATACGGCCAAACTTTTATATATCTTTAGTTCTAAAGAGATATCAAGGAATCTTCATAAAATGTTAAATTCCATGAACTATAATGAATCGCAAACAAAGGATCATAATGAAGTATTATTAACAAGTTTTCTGGTGTTGACAATGCGACCAACAAGTGTAACAGCTGGAACGCCGCCAGAAAAGTTTGAAAGGTTTCTCGAACATATTGCCCACTATTTAAGATATATACATCCCATACGACCACTGGATGATGTCCTTACAATGTGTACACCATTTGGTTTGGAGAATTTTTATAAAACCATTAGCATAGGAAAAGTGTCAAATGTTATTGGCAAGAATGGTTCATTGTTTGTGCTTTCCAATAATTTACCCTTGGGATGTGAGGGTTCGGCTGTTTTTAATAATAAGTTGTAAGTAGAGACAAAGAAGGACAAGCAAATTACTTTTGATTGATATAAAAATTTCTTTGTTTTCTTTTGCAGACGTTTAATTGGTCTCATCATCAGCACGGCTTTCCAGCGCAACAATGAAAATCTACAAATGACAATAGCAGCAAATTTTGCATTTTTATTGCGTGATTTTATGAATCAATTGGGTATAAAAATCACCACCATTACCATACCGAGGGAACCATCTAATTTTGCCTGTAAGTCCCATACTATCTTATCTAATCTTAATGTCTGCCAGAACTGCAACATGTGCAATATTAATTTGTTTTTATCTCAATGCAGGGGAACGGAGTTTGGTGGTAATAGAAGCCAATGGCAATCAAGGCACTGGAACATTAGTTAAAGTGCAGAATAAAAAGTTTATAATAACCTGTTCCCATGTTGTTTTTCAGGTAATATAGCTAATGTGCATATTGAAATGTAGATAACGACTTATCTTTATTTTATAGGTTAATTCCACAGTTTATTGTCGCGGAGTGGATGGTGAATTTGAATCAGATGTTTTATGGAGTAATCCCAACTATGACACTGCATTCGATGTAGCTCTATTGTCTACACCTTCTCACATTCCTTCACGTTATTGTGTACGTTTGGCCCAAACTAAACCCTGCCTGGGGCAAACGGTGTATAATGCCGGATTTCCATATTTTGTCAACTTCAATTTAAAATACGATTTTAATCCTTCGATATTTCAAGGACGTATTATAAAATATACACCAGCAGCTATAATGTCTGATGGTTGCGTACAGGCGGGTCAAAGTGGTGGACCCATGTTTGATGAACATGGCAATATAATGGGTGTCTGTGTATCGAATATAAAAATGGATAACATCGTTTATCCGAATATTAATAATGCAATACCCATTATAACAATACGTTCCATACTGGAGGATTATGCAAAGACGAATGGTAAGATTAAATGATTTCGTTCGGAATGCTTGTTTTCCAGTATCTAACAATTTAATGCTTTATTTTTTAGATCTCCATATTTTGAATAATTTGGTGGCAAATCCAGATATTCAAAGAATATGGTCATTGCAACCACCTCCTGTTATATGTAAATTATAAAGAGCATATTCCCGACGTTGTTTTATAAAGCTGCTGGGTGAATGGGAATACACAATCGACTATTTTGTACTGTTATATGTTTGGCTTCTACACACAATTATTTGTAATTTTAAGTTATATAGCTTGTTACTACATTTCATACACCATTTATACATATGTATTTTATACAAATTTTAAAAATATATAGTTTTAATATTCAAATGGGCCGTTTTTTGTAACAGTTCGGCGGGGATCAAGAATTCTTTCTGAACAAATAAATCTAGAAAATGGAAAAATGTTAATTATTTTATTATTAGTGTCGGAGAAGTGGAATGGTCAGGCACAGACGAACCATCCGCATAAGGTTTTATCCACAGCGACTGCTTCACTTTCGACTGTCCCTAAAGCTGTAGGGGGAAAGAAGAACACGAATGTTCAGGAGCTTTGTGCTTGCAGAGGACTGGCTCACATATCACTGCAATGACGCCAGCTTCTAACAGGAATAAAGTGGCTGAGGAGGGTAAGATCTTCTGAGAATCCACATCAGTCAATAGGATGGTGGTACGCCAGTCAAGAAGTTATTATTGCTAGCAGGAAAGCAGCACACTTAGTTAAAGGTCTCACTGGATCCATGACTACATACATATGTCGATAGTCAGGCAGCCCAAAAGATTCTCAAGTCATGGATCATAAACTCGTGAGCTATGCTTGACTGCAGAAAGGCTCTGTATGATATACGAGACGTTGTTAAACTTTGCTGGGTATGGAAAACGAATTAGTAGATGAAGTAGCTCGTGGCGGCTCGAAGTCAATCAAATTACCATTTGAAGAATCTGTTAGACCACCGATGTGGTACAACATCAGCAAAATACGTGGCATCTATCTTGAGAAGACGCATCTCAGCAATCTGGTCAGCGATATCCAACGTGGGACCATTCGTTAAATCACCGCAGCGTTAGATCTCTAACTTCAAGATGGAGTGATTTTGACTGCAGTGGATAATGTGAAGATGTGGAAGAGATAGAAACCGTCTAGCTTTCAAGTGTCCCTTGTTGCACACAAGAAGACACCAACAACTAGGTAGATACGAGATAGGCACTCTCACCTTACCAGACATAGATCCCATTACACCGTTTAAACTTGCCAAATATCATTCATGACTTGACAAGAACACCTAACTACGAGTATAACTGCCTTTCTTCCTTAACTCTCTTTGTACTCCATCATAAACCATCCAACAACAACGCAGCAATATCCCGGATATTTCTTCATGTTTACCCTCAATATCCATAGAATTTCCTCTTTGTCATGTTCAAACCTATCAAGGATCAACTCAATGATCCAAAGGTTTCCGAGTGAAGCGGTGTCTGGTTATCAATCGGTTGTGCGTCCTTAAACCTAAGCTATTAATCAAATAATGAATAAAATAAAAAACATTTATAATTTCCATCCTAATTTCTAAGTAAAATAAATGATGATTCCAATATGAATTAATATTCATTTTATTGAAGATATTGTTTACTTCTTTACGACCTATAAACTAATTACATAAGGATAACAAAAGAATATAATATAAACAAAACATTGACACTTATCCAATTATACTTCTTTTCGTATTATTCAATTTTAAGAGATAATATTTCATTTCATTTTTAATCTTCGAGCTCTAATATAATAATGTTATCGAAACTAATTCTAATTTAAACAACTTCAGAGCTTACAAAACTTCTAAGTTCTATCTATGCAATCATTTGCATGACTCTGTAAGACCGACAGAGATTTAAATGTTTTATTACAAATGGGACAACTGAGCATGGGCGGTGCCGGGACAGATTGACTTGAAGGCGAGGGAGGTGTTAATTCCTGAAAAAATAAAAAGAAAGTAGAAGATTAGCCAACCGATTTTCTTTCTAAATGTATCATCAAAGACTTACCCTTATGGGCCTTTGTGGATTGTTGAGATATACCTGGGCTGCAGCTGCTGCAGCCACTAAAGACGGTGTTGATCCTGCCGACGATGACATTGTTGACACTCTACGTTCATAATTTTCAACTAGTTTTTGACGTTCTTCCAAAAGTTCTTGATTACGTCTTTGTAAAGCTCTTAAATCTTGTAAAACTTGAGCTTTTTCACCAACAGCCGTTTGGCGACTTTCACGTTCCATCTCGAAATCTCTACGATGTACTTCATTTTGTTGTTCCAAGAGAACAATACGTTCATTTTGTATGGCATTTTCATTGTGCAGCAATTCGTTATTTCTTTGCAGTTCTTCGATTTTATTTTGTTTTTCAATATCGGCTGCCTTAAGATTTGCAATTTCGGCACGGTTGTGAGCTATTAACTCTTCGGCTGCAGTTAAATTAACTTTAAGGCAATTTAACTCATCAATATAATTTTTTTCCTATTCGAAATCAAGATTCAATATTAATTTTGTATTTAATGAAATTAATAGAAATATAGTGAAAACCACATACCATATCTTGTATATCCAAGTTTTTGGCCAATAATTCAGATAATTGTCGTTTTAGTTCTTTAACTATATGATCGTGTTCACCACGTGTTATATATAAATTGTCGAAGTTACTGTCGGTTTTCTCGGGAGTTTTCTTGGGTAGAAATTCAAATGTTGCCTATTTGTTAATAATAAATAATTCAAAGTTTTTGTGTTACTAAATTAGTTGTTGTATTGTATGTTCGTTTCACTTACCGTGTTCTGCTCTTCCAATCTAACAATTTGAGCTCTCATATTTTCCACCAAAGAATTCTTTTCCGATATGGTTTTTATCATTTCTTCACGATCCTTTTGCCTGGCCAAATCCACAGCCTTAGTTTGTTCAATTTGTTCATCAATGGATTTTTTGAGTTGCATGTTTTCAACACGTAGCTAAAACGAGAAGAGGCAAATAAAACAATTTAAAGATTAGAGGCTGTACTGTAATTAGTTATTCGGAAGCAACATATTTTTGGCTCCCTAATACATTCTTGTAGTTCTTTCTAAATGTTCTTTTATGATGTATGACTTAAGGGTCTTCACAACCTTCTGCACTAATTTAATATGCAGGTATGTTTGGATAATTCTTTTTGCATATTCCTATCCATCTTAGCTAGACGTTGGAGGAAATGGTGGAGGAACTTGTATTTCAAACTTGGCCAAAGGGCAATCTGTTCGATTTCCCCAAACAGCGTGGAGTCCTTGACAGTATCCAAGCGATCTTAAGTCCAACAAACGTTGATTTAAAAAAAATTCAGCGATAGTCTAACGTGGATTTTTTTAAAGAATATTTTTTCAGTGATCATAAAAACAACTAACGTTGATTTTTAAAGGATATTTTTAAGCGATCCTGAGATCAACAAACTTGGATTTTTAAAGAATATTTTTTCAGCGATCCTCAGTCCAACAAACGTGGATTTTAAAAGATATTTTTTCAGCGATCCTGAGACCAAGAAGCGTGGATTTTTGAAGAAAAGTTTTCACGATCCTGAGACCAAGAAACGTGGATTTTTGAAGAAAAGTTTTCGCGATCCTCAGACTTATAAAGGGGGATTTTTTAAAGAATATTTTTCAGCGATCCCCAGACTAATAAAGTTGTTTTTTTTTAAAGAATATTTTACAGCGATCCTCAGACCAACAAACGTGATTTTTTAAAGAATATTTTTCAGCGATCCTCAGTCCAACAAACGTGAATTTTTTTAAACAATATTTTTCAGCGATTCTCAGACTAATAAAGGTAGATTTTTTAAAGAATACTTTTTCAAGCGATCCTCAGACCAACAAACGTGGATTTTTAAAGAATATTTTTTCAGCGATCCTGAGGCCAACAAACGTGGATTTTTAAAGAATATTTTTCAGCGATCCTGAGACCAACAAACGTGGATTTTTTAAAGAATATTTTTAAGCGATCCTGAGACCAACAAACGTGGATTTTTTAAAGAATATTTTTAAGCGATCCTGAGACCAACAAACGTGGATTTTTTAAAGAATATTTTTTCAGCGATCCTGAAGCCAACAGACATTGATTTTTAAAGAATATTTTTTAAGCGATCCTGAGACCAACAAACGTGGATTTTTTAAAGAATATTTTTAAGCGATCCTGAGACCAACAAACGTGGATTTTTTAAAGAATATTTTTAAGCGATCCTGAGACCAACAAACGTGGATTTTTTAAAGAATATTTTTAAGCGATCCTCAGACCAACAAACGTGGATTTTTTAAAAAATATTTTTCAGCGATCCTCAGACCAACAAACGTGGATTTTTTAAAAAATATTTTTCAGCGATCCTCAGACCAACAAACGTGGATTTTTTAAAAAATATTTTTCAGCGATCCTCAGACCAACAAACGTGGATTTTTTAAAAAATATTTTTCAAAGATCCTCAGACCAACAAACGTGGATTTTTTAAAAAATATTTTTCAGCGATCCTCAGACCAACAAACGTGGATTTTTTAAAAAATATTTTTCAGCGATCCTCAGACCAACAAACGTGGATTTTTTAAAAAATATTTTTCAGCGATCCTCAGACCAACAAACGTGGATTTTTTAAAAAATATTTTTCAGCGATCCTCAGACCAACAAACGTGGATTTTTTAAAAAATATTTTTCAGCGATCCTCAGACCAACAAACGTGGATTTTTTAAAAAATATTTTTCAGCGATCCTCAGACCAACAAACGTGGATTTCTTAAAAAATATTTTTCAGCGATCCTCAGACCAACAAACGTGGATTTCTTAAAAAATATTTTTCAGCGATCCTCAGACCAACAAACGTGGATTTCTTAAAAAATATTTTTCAGCGATCCTCAGACCAACAAACGTGGATTTTTTAAAGAATACTTTTACAAGCGATCCTGAGGCTAACAAACGTGGATTTTTAAAGAATATTTTTTAAGCGATCCTGAGACCAACAAACGTGGATTTTTTAAAGAATATTTTTTAAGCGATCCTGAGACCAACAAACGTGGATTTTTTAAAGAATATTTTTTAAGCGACCCTTAGACCAACAAACGTGGATTTTTTAAAGAATATTTTTTAAGCGATCCTGAGACCAACAAACGCGGTTTTTTTAAAGAATATTTTTTAAGCGATCCTTAGACCAACAAACGTGGATTTTTTTAAAGAATATTTTTAAGCGATCCTGAGACCAACAAACGTGGATTTTTTAAAGAATATTTTTAAGCGATCCTGAGACCAACAAACGTGGATTTTTAAAGAATATTTTTAGGCGATCCTGAGACCAACAAACGTGGATTTTTTAAAGAATATTTTTAAGCGATCCTGAGACCAACAAACGTGGATTTTTTAAAGAATATTTTTAAGCGATCCTGAGACCAACAAACGTGGATTTTTTAAAGAATATTTTTAAGCGATCCTGAGACCAACAAACGTGGATTTTTTAAAGAATATTTTTAAGCGATCCTGAGACCAACAAACGTGGATTTTTTAAAGAATATTTTTAAGCGATCCTGAGACCAACAAACGTGTATTTTTTAAAGAATATTTTTAAGCGATCCTGAGACCAACAAACGTGGATTTTTTAAAGAATATTTTTAAGCGATCCTGAGACCAACAAACGCGGTTTTTTTAAAGAATATTTTTTAAGCGACCCTGAGACCCAACAATCGTGGATTTTTTAAAGAATATTTTTAAGCGATCCTGAGACCAACAAACGTGGATTTTTTAAAGAATATTTTTAAGCGATCCTGAGACCAACAAACGTGGATTTTTAAAGAATATTTTTAAGCGATCCTGAGACCAACAAACGTGGATTTTTTAAAGAATATTTTTAAGCGATCCTGAGACCAACAAACGTGGATTTTTTAAAGAATATTTTTAAGCGATCCTGAGACCAACAAACGCAGATTTTTAAATAATATTTTTAAGCGATCCTGAGACCAACAAACGTGGATTTTTTTAAAGAATATTTTTAAGCGATCCTGAGACCAACAAACGTGGATTTTTTAAAGAATATTTTTAAGCGATCCTGAGACCAACAAACGTGGATTTTTTAAAGAATATTTTTAAGCGATCCTGAGACCAACAAACGTGGATTTTTTAAAGAATATTTTTAAGCGATCCTGAGACCAACAAACGTGGATTTTTTAAAGAATATTTTTAAGCGATCCTGAGACCAACAAACGTGGATTTTTTAAAGAATATTTTTTCAGCGATCCTGAGACCAACAAACGTGGATTTTTTAAAGAATATTTTTTAAGCGATCCTGAGACCAACAAACGTGGATTTTTTAAAGAATATTTTTAAGCGATCCTGAGACCAACAAACGTGGATTTTTTAAAGAATATTTTTAAGCGATCCTGAGACCAACAAACGTGGATTTTTTAAAGAATATTTTTAAGCGATCCTGAGACCAACAAACGCGGTTTTTTTAAAGAATATTTTTTAAGCGACCCTGAGACCCAACAATCGTGGATTTTTTAAAGAATATTTTTAAGCGATCCTGAGACCAACAAACGTGGATTTTTTAAAGAATATTTTTAAGCGATCCTGAGACCAACAAACGTGGATTTTTAAAGAATATTTTTAAGCGATCCTGAGACCAACAAACGTGGATTTTTTAAAGAATATTTTTAAGCGATCCTGAGACCAACAAACGTGGATTTTTTAAAGAATATTTTTAAGCGATCCTGAGACCAACAAACGCAGATTTTTAAATAATATTTTTAAGCGATCCTGAGACCAACAAACGTGGATTTTTTTAAAGAATATTTTTAAGCGATCCTGAGACCAACAAACGTGGATTTTTTAAAGAATATTTTTAAGCGATCCTGAGACCAACAAACGTGGATTTTTTAAAGAATATTTTTAAGCGATCCTGAGACCAACAAACGTGGATTTTTTAAAGAATATTTTTAAGCGATCCTGAGACCAACAAACGTGGATTTTTTAAAGAATATTTTTAAGCGATCCTGAGACCAACAAACGTGGATTTTTTAAAGAATATTTTTAAGCGATCCTGAGACCAACAAACGTGGATTTTTTAAAGAATATTTTTAAGCGATCCTGAGACCAACAAACGTGGATTTTTAAAGAATATTTTTTAAGCGATCCTGAGACCAACAAACGTGGATTTTTTAAAGAATATTTTTTAAGCGATCCTGAGACCAACAAACATGGATTTTTTAAAGAATATTTTTTAAGCAATCCTGAGACCAACAAACGTGGATTTTTTAAAGAATATTTTTTAAGCGATCCTGAGACCAACAAACTTGGATTTTTTAAAGAATATTTTTTAAGCGATCCTGAGACCAACAAACGTGGATTTTTTAAAGAATATTTTTAAGCGATCCTGAGGCCAACAAACGTGGATTTTTTAAAGAATATTTTTAAGCGATCCTGAGGCCAACAAACGTGGATTTTTTAAAGAATATTTTTAAGCAATGGTTTTGTTGGCAACGGTTAGGTGGTTGCAACTTTAGTGCAGAGAAAAGCATCTGAGCCTTAGAGGAGCCGTGCTGTTGTAGTGCAGTGTAAACATGTTGAACGGTGGTCATAAGCGTCACAAACGTATGCGTATTATTTATTGCAAGTTCATTGTCTCGGGTTCTATCGCCGAGCTACTATGTCAGGTACTCCTTAAATTTTGTATGAAAAATTAAATTCTACTTACAGCTTCAATTTGATTTTGACAATCATTCAATTGTTGCTTGTAATGATTTTCCATGGTATTCATTTTTTCCTTCCATTCCAAAGAGTTTTTATAGAATAATGACATTGTGTTGTTGACCTTTTCAAGGGTGGCTATAAGAAACAAAGAGAAAAATGAGAAATGTGTTTATAAATTACGGGGAATAACACACACCTTTCAATTGCATATATTCGTTACACATTGTTTGCAATTTCATAACATCTTCGGCACTGGCTTGCATCGAAATACTGGGAAATTGGGAAAAGACACTTGACTGAAATAAAAGAACAAATTTTTATAGCATATGCTTGTTTATGTCGCTACAGAAATGGGCAAATATTTCTTTATTTTAATTTCGATATCACCAACGAATTTGCTAAATATTGAATGAAATTTTTCTTAAAAAAATTAATTTAAATAAAGAATTTATAATTCAATGTTATACCTTTAAAGCATCAGCATTAACTTCACCCAATATAAAACTGCTTGCCAAACTGGTAACTTTAGAAGATGGTGCAGATGTTGCTTTCTCATTCATCGTGTTCGAAGAATTTGTCATATTTTTATCAACATTATTTGTAGATGTTGTGGGTTGTATGTTTTCCTTGTTGTTCGAATTATAACCCATTGAAATGTTAAGTGGTGATGGTGGTGGGCGAGAGGTTAGTGACGTTTTGGGACTACGTTCCAATGGCGATTGTAGGGCACAATCTTCCAAGCTGAGTGGTAAAAAATCATTCTTAACTTCAACCTGTGGTCGCGACCATAAAATGCTCTCGGCAGAACGTTGCATTGATGATGACATAGTCGGTTTGTTTGGAGTTTCCTTAGATGCGGTCAATGACAACAGGGTGCTGCTTTTGTTTTCTTTTGACCCAGTCATAGATGTTGTTGGAGTTTCCTTTGATGCGGTCATTGACGTAGTCATCGATATTGTTGGAGTTTTATTAGAAGTTTGGCTTGCATTCTGCAGTTCCCCAAGTTGACTACTTTTCAGTGATGTAAAACAACTGCCTGGAGTATCCGATTGAATTGAAAGATGGGCACCTGAATCATTTCGATCGCCACCATCATGTTCCAATGAGGGCATAGGAGATGAACCCAATATAACAAACGATTCTTCGTCAGACATTTTTGCCGGGATTCACGAACCAGGGATTCAGAAGTAGAACTGAAAGAAAGAAATGTGACATTAAGTTTAAATTTAAAATTATTCAAACCATAAAAAGCAGAGCAGAGGTGAGAACAGAGTTGAATGTCATGGTCGATGGTAGCAGAATTCCAATCACAAAACTACCCCAAAATTCTAGGGGTTACATTGGAAAACCGAATGTTCATGTCGTCCTCGCATGCCACAGCTATTGGTGACAAGGTGAGATGTAGGAACAAGGTCCTCAAGTCCCTAGCCAGCAGCACTTGGGGTGCAGATAAAGAAACCTTGTTGACCACATATGGCGTTATATGTCAGATTGTGGTAAGATATGCGGGAGGCAATATAAATGCAACGCGATGGAAAAATGTTCAAACCTATCAAAATGCTGGCCGAACCTATCAAAGGCTCGGGTGTTACCGAGAGAGCCATCCTAATCACCATATGATGGATAGAACCCAACCACCCAGGCATGTCAGCACTGCTGACTCAGGGATCTTCATAATCTAGAAAGATGGGTGCAACGTTACAAGAGATAACGCCTATGTCAACAAGCCTATCAAGAAGGTTTAAATAGAACTCACACGGATGCAGTCGCAACTATCTTGTGAATGCGGTCCTCAGAGAACATCCCTCATATAACGTTGCTGAGCAGCGTCAGCTGCCACGACAAAATCAGAGCAGTTTTGGCTCTGGCCCAGCCGTCTAAATTCCTATAGGGAACGATCGATGACACCGTGTAAAACATCTTCCCAGCATGCACGACATACTGCACCTTTTCAACTGAATGTCAAACCGTGGTCCTCAAGAATGAATCTATACAAATTAAATTGTGACTAGTTCCGATTCTTTGAATACATTTCAGACATTGCAATGCTCGAACAAAAAATTTGGTATTAAATATCTTTTAAAATTACAGCATATGGCAATATGCCAAAAAGAATACAAAAGGTAGTTCAAAATAAAGGAGCACAAATTATTAATAATATAAACATCTTAAATTACAGTATATCCTAAAACTAATATTAATTAATGATTTTCAAAATGTACTTATTATTTTGTCCATCAATTTTTTTGACTTTCTTAATATCGCATTTAGAAAGTTGTTTATCTTGAAGATCCACACAAAAGTTATTTTTTTAAGTGTCATTTATGTTGCAAAACTTAAGTTCATGATTAACTTTGCTTTAAAGTGCATACTAACGTTTGTACTTATTATATTGGTCATATGTGTATATTAGGGCGGTGCGATTTGTATGTAAGGAAAAAAACCTTAATGGGCCCTTCGCGTTTCTGATTCCTGGGATTGAACTGAGCAAAAAAGTCAACTAGAACTTAGGTCTACCGCGAAAATCGAGCCTCCCGATTTTGATTTTAAGTTTTTTATTAGCATATAATGCCCAAACCATTGAGATTTTCGATCCAATACAAAGACAAAAATTGTAGTGAGTGAACCGATTAAAAAATAATAAATTGTTCGAAAGATATTATTTACCCCTTTAAAAGGAAGAAGGATCAATAGAAATCCGTTGTGAAGAAAAGAAGATATGTCCGTTGAAATTTGAAAATGTAAGAAACCCAGATTTTCACTATTTTTACCGTTGTCCATGGATCCCAACACGATAGAATTTTGCATCAGAACGCTTGAATATTTTTCTGGTCAACTTTGTAGCACAGTGCTATTTATCGACGTTTTCCGAAAAGTTTGCCCCTTCTCAAAGTCAAAACTGCCTGAAGGAGCGTTCCAATGCTTTTGCGATGTATTAGAGAGTTCTTAATCACTGTCTTGGCTACAATTTTTGTCTTTGTATTGGATCGAAAATCTCAATGGTTTTGGGCGTTATATGCTAAAATGTCCAAAAAACATGGATAAAAAACTTAAAATCAAAATCAGGAGGCTCGATTTTCGCGGTAGACCTAAGTTCTAGTGGACTTTTTTGTTCAGTTCAATCCCAGGAATCAGAAACGCGAAGGGCTCATTAAGGTTTTCAAATCGCCCCGGCCTAGTGTATGTATATACTGTCTCAAAACACTGTTACTAAATTCAAGAATCCTATGAAATAAAATAAACATTAATATGGTTTTCTGTCATTAAATACATATTTATAGCAACGAACAAGAACGACATATTCGGGATTTCCCCGTATTATGATGAAGGCATGAAGATAAAACAGTAACGAACAACAGAAAAGCAATATTCACAATCAGCATTGTGTTTTCTACTCATCTGTTTGTGGATATGTTTGTTGGATAACCAAGAAGCTATACAATCATACACATTTCTCGGAAACGTCCCAAAATAAAAGGCAATAGATTCCATTATGAAATAAAACTGGATGTCTCACTCTGTTTTCAGGCGTAAACGACGTATCGAAAATAGAAAATTATGGCTTGTTTTAATAAGACGATTCGAATTCACCATAGGCCATTTGTTAAAAAATGGAGTTTAACAGATAATCTGACCCATATAAAAAAAGTGTGTGTCCGTAATCCAAGATTTTGTATGTCATATGTATCCTCTCAATTTAGGCACATGTATGTATGCCTCCATGTGGCCATGTGAAGCATTCACATATGCAATGGCTCTATTTGTGATGTATACAGTTTGAAATATATTATATCGCATGGGAATAATTTGGCCCTAAAATTAACACAAACATGCAATATTGCCGTTTAATATGCATCTACGATAATTTTTGTTCGTCCCCATTTACTCCCAACAACAACAAAGGAACGACATGGCTTGCGGACATTAAACGACATACTTATTAAAATTGTACGCCAATCAATAAAATACGCACTAAATGCGTAAATGGAAAAACAAATTTAAAAAACCAAAAGAAGGGTATCCCCCGATTTAAGACCAATTGCATGATTTGATCCCGATATATTTCGGCAAATGACTCAGACTCGCATTATTTTGATTTTCTTCTTACCTTATGCGGCGTTACCAAATGTTGATGAATAATTCTTCTTCGTCAATTCCAAAGAACAAAACAAATCGATAATAGTGATATTTTTCAACTATTGTTTGTTTTGGCTGCACAGATTAATAGGCTGTTATTGTTGTTTATTACATGACCAGCACTATGGATTGGTTTTTTTCACTTCCACTAACCAAAAAGTACTCCAATTTTCACTGCGTTGTGAAATTTTGCCAGATTGTTATCTATTTTTATATGCGACGATGAAACACAACGGCGTATATTTGTTATTTATATAGATGTATGTGCACCGCGTTGCACATAAATATATATAAAATAAAGAATATTTTTAACTAATGTTTTTATTAGAAAACTCCAAAAACAACTGCTCCCGACAAATAGTTTGATACGAATGAATAGACAAATATAAAATGTGAACTAATAAGAAAGACGATATGGAAGGGAAATAACCAAAATAAATTAAATATAGGGTTCTATAGATGGGTATGCTAGATGCGATTAGTTGACGTCGTAGCTGTACGTTACTTGAGTGTTGAGGCAACACATAAAAATAAAAGCGCGTTTAGACGATATACTTAAGAGAATGTTCACGGTTTAATTAAAGCGTTTCTACACGGTATGTTTTTTACATATTTGTGCATACCAACTGTCACTTTTTACAAATCTGAATTTTGTACACATGGTGTGAACCATACAGAAATTTCAATGCATCAAAGAGTTATGTGCATACATATGTATATTTCGCGCTCTATTCTCGTCTGTACAACAAAAGGTAAACAGCTGTTTTGTTTGTACGCGATATAAATAAAGAAAAAAAAAAACAGAAAACGAATGAAAAATAAAATTTTGCCGTGCAGAAGGAATTACATATGGGCGAAAAAAAGTGACAGTTGCTATGCATGAATCTGTAAAAAACATACCGTGTAGAAACCCCATTAGAAAGGTTAGCTAATGCGGCTCCTACTAGAGCTGGCAACAAATCGATGGCACTATCGATTATAATTTAAAAATTCAATATCGATAGATAGTTTGGCCTATCGATATTATCGGAATAAAAACCCATAACCTGAAATCCATTGAAATAAATAGTAATTTCGCTGCTTTTCGGTTATGTGTGTGTAAGAAAGTAAGTCCGTAATCACACGTACACATTTTTCGGTAAAATAAAATGTATTTTTTACATTTTTTTTATAAAATAATAGCTGTTGTTTATTCTCCTTTACATGTCTGTGAACTACTTTTGCATAATTTCAAGAAAATCATTGACATTTCCGCCATTTTCATCTCCAAATTAATGGCGATGACAACTTAACGATAATATTGATAGCAATCGATATTTTAAAACATTATATCGAAAATGTCTAAAGTGGAGTACACACGATCAGTTTTGACTGTCAGTTTTGCTCAAATATTCGGTTGCTTGCCAGTGTGACCGTTCATTTTTGTCAGTCATCAGTAGACTGCGGAATCCTATGCAAATGCATATATGGTTAGGATGGTCGTAGAGAAAATCTGATTAGACAGAAACTCGTTTTATTACAAAATAAAACGAATTATCCCCAGAAATTTTTGCATATTTTGCATATTCTGCATATCGTGCATATTTTGACATATTTGTACATATCTGCATAAAATGAGCATATGCAAAACCATATGCAAAAATACAGTCGGACCTCGATTATCCGTTATGGTCGGGACCGGAGGCATTACGGATAATCGATTTTTCCGGTTAATGGAGGCAATGCTTTTATGCAGTTTTTGAACATATTTTTAGGAAAAAATGGCATAATATTGTAAATTAATATGAAAATTGCAATTTTTATAAAATTTGTTACGGCAATCCACCAAATTTTAGAAGAATACATAATATCGTCATAATCAGATTCATATGAATTGACTTTGTCCCATGGGTTTTGTGATACCATAAATACACAAATTGTGTAATACGGGAGAATTTCGAGTTTTCGTTTGTTTACCTTTTGTTTGCTTAATCAAATTAATTGGAAAGTCTGTTTTTACTCCCTGGTAATGAGGTTTATAACGGAAAATGGAAGAAATGCAAAAAGTCCAATATTTCTTTTCTATCACGGATAATGGAGGTTCCCGGATAATCGATTCACGGATAATCGAGGTTCAACTGTATATTCAAGGATTTGTGGTCTAAATATCCCACCGAAATGGCTGAAATTTGGTATTAAGTCTTCGTTAGGGGTATGCAAATTTACAACTGAAATCTGTCCGCATAGGTCCACGTCTTCACATAGCCCCCATAGAACGGTACCTCTCGATTTTCGGTATTTTGAAGGTTGTGCCCTCAATATCCCTCCGAAATGGCTGAAATTTGGTATTAAGTCTTCGATGTGGGTATAAAACTTTCCACCTGAAATTTGTCGGTATAGGTCCTCGTCTTCATATAGCCCCCATAGAACGGTACCTCTCGATTTTCGGTATTTTGAAGGTTGTGGCCTTAATATCCCTCCGAAATGGCTGAAATTTGGTATTAAGTCTTCGATGTGGGTATAAAACTTTCCACCTGAAATTTGTCGGTATAGGTCCTCGTCTTCATATAGCCCCCATAGAACGGTACCTCTCGATTTTCGGTATTTTGAAGGATGTGGCCTCAATATCCCTCCGAAATGGCTGAAATTTGGTATTAAGTCTTCGATGTGGGTATAAAACTTTCCACCTGAAATTTGTCGGTATAGGTCCTCGTCTTCATATAGCCCCCATAGAACGGTACCTCTCGATTTTCGGTATTTTGAAGGTTGTGCCCTCAATATCCCTCCGAAATGGCTGAAATTTGGTTTTAAGTCTTCGATGTGGGTATAAAACTTTCCACCTGAAATTTGTCGGTATAGGTCCTCGTCTTCATATAGCCCCCATAGAACGGTACCTCTCGATTTTCGGTATTTTGAAGGTTGTGGCCTCAATATCCCTCCGAAATGGCTGAAATTTGGTATTAAGTCTTCGATGTGGGTATAAAACTTTCCACCTGAAATTTGTCGGTATAGGTCCTCGTCTTCATATAGCCCCCATAGAACGGTACCTCTCGATTTTCGGTATTTTGAAGGTTGTGGCCTCAATATCCCTCCGAAATGGCTGAAATTTGGTATTAAGTCTTCGATGTGGGTATAAAACTTTCCACCTGAAATTTGTCGGTATTGGTCCTCGTCTTCATATAGCCCCCATAGAACGGTACCTCTCGATTTTCGGTATTTTGAAGGTTGTGCCCTCAATATCCCTCCGAAATGGCTGAAATTTGGTATTAAGTCTTCGATGTGGGTATAAAACTTTCCACCTGAAATTTGTCGGTATAGGTCCTCGTCTTCATATAGCCCCCATAGAACGGTACCTCTCGATTTTCGGTATTTTGAAGGTTGTTGCCTCAATATCCCTCCGAAATGGCTGAAATTTGGTATTAAGTCTTCGATGTGGGTATAAAACTTTCCACCTGAAATTTGTCGGTATTGGTCCTCGTCTTCATATAGCCCCCATAGAACGGTACCTCTCGATTTTCGGTATTTTGAAGGTTGTGCCCTCAATATCCCTCCGAAATGGCTGAAATTTGGTATTAAGTCTTCGATGTGGGTATAAAACTTTCCACCTGAAATTTGTCGGTATAGGTCCTCGTCTTCATATAGCCCCCATAGAACGGTACCTCTCGATTTTCGGTATTTTGAAGGTTGTGGCCTCAATATCCCTCCGAAATGGCTGAAATTTGGTATTAAGTCTTCCCTGGGGGTAAAAAACTTTCCACCTAAAATTTGTCAGTTTGGGTGCAGGCCTTCATATAGCCCCCATAGACCGATACCTCCCGATTTTCGGTATTTTGAAGCTTGTTGCTGTGGTTATACATTTCTCTATTTTATTGACTTGTCTGAAGAGAATTTTAAACAGAAAAATTGTACACACAAACATTTTTGTACCTATTATTGAAATATTTGTTGCATAAGAAAATATGTAAAATGCATAAATTTTGCATATGCAAAAATTTGCCCAGTCTCAAAATTTGACATGAATCGGACCAAAAATAGGGGTTGCATAAAATTCCGCTGTCTAGTCATCAGGCAACCACAAAATATTTTGTGGTTGCTGGACTGTTTGACAGTAATCGATAATTCCGAAAAATCGACAGTCAAAACGTCGTGTGTACCCCGCTTACTGTTGGGAATATCAATGGTTTGCCAGCTCTAGCTCCTACACGGTATGTTTTATACATAATGAGTGTCTCTTTTTATAAGTCTGAATTTAGTACACATGGTGTAAACCATACAAAAATTTCAATGCATCAAAGTGATATGGGTATACATTAGAGCTAGCAAAAAATCGATGGCACTATCAATAAAATCGATTGTTTTTTCAAAATTAAATATCGATAGATAGTTTTGCCTATCGATATTATCGGAACAAAAACCCCCAACCCAAAACTCATTAAAATAAATAGAAATTTCGCTGCTTTTCGGTTTTGTGTGTGTAATGCTATGTTTACATTTACGAAATCCACTCGATTTCATCTGTCAAATCCATAGATTAAACCATGGTACAATAATTCATAGGTAGGCCAGGTATGAGAATCGCCAAAAAAATACAACCCTGTCGCTATGGCGTAAAACGTCAAAATTGTTTTGATGAATGATAACGGATGAGTAAACAAAGAAGAAGAAGAACGAAATGTTGAAATGAAAACAAAACAGAGTTGAATTTTTTGATCAATAATAAATATCAACTCTGCATGTCAACACGGTTTTGACAGATTAAGCCATAACAAAAAAAAAATTGTAATCAGCTGTTAGCTGTGGCCTACCTAAGAATTATTGTACCATGGGTTAAACGTCAAATGAAATCCAATGGATTTCAGATGAGATTTCATTTGACGTTTGAGCTATGGAATTGACAGATGAAATCGAGTGGATTTCGTAAATGTAAACTTAGCATAAGCCCGTAGTCAAACGTACATATTTTTCGGAAAGGTAAAATGTATTTTTTTTTTTAATATTTTTATAAGATAAAAGCAATAATTTTTAGCCGCAAAGTGTTCCCTTACTTTTGAAAACATACAATTTATAGCTCTGTTCCTTTACGTGCAAGAATCTTCAAGTTTTACTACTTTTTACTCGAAAAGCGTTCCTTTACTTCAGACACAATTGGTCTGTTCCTTTACTTTTGAAAATGGTAAAACCGGCAAAAGTAGCAAAAGTTGAAAACTACTCCCATATGAATTGTATAGTGTCTGAAGTAAAGGAACGCTTTTCGAGTTAAAAGTGGTAAAACTTGAAGATTCTTGAACAGAGCTAATACAATTCATATGGGAGCAGTTTACAACTTCTACTAATTTTGCCGGTTTTACCATTTTCAAAAGTAAAGGAACAGACCATGGTACAATAAAGTAGAGGTAGGTCACTGAGAAATGCCACCCTGCAGCCATGGCTTAAAACGTCAAATGGCATGGTACAATAATAATGGTAGATGTACCTGCATAGCTATCCCGTATTACAAAAACATATGGAACTTAAAGCTTCACTTTTTATATGTTAAAAGTGTCATATAGTGTAAAAACATTTCTTTAGCTAGGCTCCAGAATATTCTTGTTGGAAAAGTGTTCCAAAAATAGCAGATAAATGTCAGCAGAATTTTTACAAAAATTGTAATTTTACATTCCCATACTTTTGGAACAAATTTAAATTAATATCAATATTTGATAAATTGTTCATTCGTAAGTTTTGCTAAAAAAATCAACAATTTTATTTTGCCAAGCGAATACATATTTTTTGTCCTTGTTTTCAATTTTAAGATATAGTGTTACAGCAGAAGTTTTTTGTTGGAACAATTCAGCGATACATCTACCTTTATGATTGCATAATGTCAAAAACAGTACAAAATGTCAACCCTGCTTTTGACAGATTAGGCCATAAAAAGAAAAAAATTGTAATCAGCTGTTAGCTGTGGCCTACCTTTACTTTATTCTACCGTGGAACAGACCATATATGAGAGCAGTTCACCACTTTTACAATTTTTTGCCAATGTTACCATTTTTAAAAGTAAAGGAATATACGAAATATAAATATTATATATTGCTAGGTTTACATTTAAGAAATCCACTCGATTTCGTAAATGTACTATATGTATGTGTACTGTTTGAATAATATACCAAACAATTTCAAAAACAATCGAATTTAATGATTTTTAAATGGTCTGTTCTAGAACTGCAAGAATATACTAATTTTTACAATTTTTTCGATAACATAAAGGAAAAAATGTTATCGTAGTAAAAAATAGTAGCTTCTTGCAGGTTCTAGAACAGAGCAAAAATTGTTTTTAACCCTGCGTTTACACATGACAGGACAGTTGAGTTCATGTATTAAATGTCAAAAAACCAAAACTTGCCTGTGTGACATAGGCATCCAGACAACTGCAAAAAAGTTGTAAAATTATAAATAAAAAACGGCGATTCCTTTTTGCTTTCCGTTCACATATTTTGTTTTTATTCGTGTTCTTTTGTTTTCAATACATTTGAATTATTATCTCACACATTTTTCAAAAAATGTCAAAAACTTGTCAACCTTATACTGTCTGTGAAAAACTGATGGACAGCTGGGAGACAGCCGACAAATGTATGTATGTGTTAGTAAATCAGAGTTGTATTTGAATACAAACTGTCTGCTGTAAACGCCTAGTAATGCCTAGGTAATAGAGATGGCAACAAATCGATGGCAATATCGATTCAATATTGGAAGATCGATTGCAATATCGATTCAAAAATCTATTGAAATGATTCCGGTTTTGTGGATGTGAACAAAGACATAAATGTAACAATATGGGACATTTTTTTGCTATCATTCTTCAGTAATACGATAGCTACGTCATTTATTCTAAACAACGCACGAAAACACCATACTATTATAAGCAACCCTGCTTTTTGTCATATACATACTGCCGAAAAATTCTACTGTGTATGTTGCTGTTGTATGATGGAGAAAAACAAAAACACTCAAACAATAACCAAAGTGAAAATAAATGGTTAAAAAAACTTACAAAAATTATGTTTTTTTTTTTGAATTAAGTCAAATTAGTCCTTGGTCACACTAGAAGGTTTCATTGAAACAATTTCATGAAATCCAGGGTTCCTAGGTCGATTTCCATACTAGAGTAAAATCAAAGCAAATTTATATAAGGTATATGCATGAATTACAACACTTACAACATTTACAAAAACAACATTGATGTTATTGAAAATTAATTGTCAAAGGTAAATATTGAATAATAGGGTCATTCCACAAATTTCTACAGGAAAAACATAAATATATTTTGAAAATCCTCTAAAATAGAACAAATTTGAATCAAAATGTAAATATAACGCATTCAGAACTCTCGTAGGTAATTTTTATTACACGTTTAGGCCGCCATCAGACCATCTGCTTTTTCACATGTATGGCATCAGCTGTTCTGTATACATCGGACCTCTATTATCCGTGATGGTCGGGACCGGAGGCATTACGGATAATCGATTTTCACGGATAATGGAGGCAATGTTTTTATGCAGTTTTTGAACATATTTTAAAATTAAAAATGGCATAGTATTGTACAATGATAATAGAGTCAGTAATTTTTGTTATATTTCTAAAGGTAATCTACAAAATTTTAGAAAGATACATAATACCATCTTCAGATTCATCTGAATTGACTTTGTCCCAAGGTTTTTGTAATACATACCATTAATATACAAATTGTATAATATGGGAGAATTTCCAGTTTTCTTTTGTGTACCTTTTGTTTGCTTAATCATATTTATTGGAAAGTGTGCTTTTACTCACGGATAATAAAGTTTATAACGAAAAATATAGGAAATGGAAAAAATACCAACATTTCTTATCTATCCCGGATAATGGAGGTTCCCGGATAATCGATTCACGGATAATCGAGGCTCAACTGTATTAGTATACCCAAAGTGACAACATACATGTGAAAAGGCAGATGGTCTGATGACCGCCTTAGATGAAAACCAGTACTTTATATTAACAAATTTCCATGTTTCAAATTTCATGTGTAGACCCTATTTTATTTTTAAAACTAAATTTACATAAGTAAGAATACAGCTGATTGGCACTTCCACCTTACTAGGCGTTTACACCAGACAGTTTGTCTTTAAATACAACTCTGATTTACTAACACATACATATATTTATCGTTTGTCTCCCAGCTGTCCATCATTTTTTCAAAGACAGTCGGTATAACAAATTTTTGACAAATGTGTGAGATAATAATTGAAATGTGTTAAAACAAAAGAACATGAACAAAAACAAAATATGTATGTGAACGGAAAACAAAAAGAAATCTATGATTTTCATTCATAATTTTAAAACTGTTTTTGCTGTTGTTGAGACGCCTACGTCACACAAGCAAGTTTTGGGATTTTGACAATCAATACATGAACTCAACTGTCCTGTCACGTGTAAACGCAGGGTTACTACTTACAACATGGGTAAAGCCGGTAATAGAGTTGTTAAATCTAGTGAACTAGTTCAGTACCATAGTTCGTTTGCGTATGATTAATCTTATTAAAACAAAGAGATAATATAACTCATTCGCAGTTCGTTCATGGAAACAACCGGTGTCCACTGAACTATATTTTGAACTAGGTCGTTCAAACGAACTAGATTTTAACAACTCTAGCCGGTAAAAGAAAGACATGTTGAAAATGAGTTCCACATAGAAATTTGTTCGAAGAGTACGGGAACGAAAAAAAATGAAGAAACGTACAAAAATCTGTAAGAATTGTCAAAATTAACATATCAGCCAATCAGAAACCAGCAAACATATTACTGCTATTTGCTTGCGCGGGCTATTCGGCGGCATCTTCGTTTAAGTTTTCCTAGTTTTTGGAATACAAGAAGGTTTTTTTTTCGCAAGAAGTTGGAAAAAAGGAAAAACAACTATCTGGTTTTGAAAAAAGCTAACATTTGGATGTTCTTTCCAGATTTCCGTTTTGAAATTCATGATGAAACACCAGAGTACGTAAAAATACTTTAAATAAAATTTCCAATCGTTTCGTTTCGTATTTTCCATAGGAACAATACAAAACGAAACATAACCCTTGTTGGCCGAGCTCGCTGTTTAGTTTCGTTTTGTTTACATTCGTGAGTACGAACAAAACGAAAAGCGAAAAGTACTCAACTCCACAACAACAGATAGAAAACTAAATAGTACTTAACACATGTGAATAAATCAAAAACGTTTGGTGGTTGATAAAATTCACTGTGGTATGCTGATGCTAACTTATAGGGTTGTTAAACAATCACATGTGTGTGTGTGTGTGTCTGAGTGTGTCATTGACCATAACGCACGGCAAACGTTTCCCAAAAATACTTGTCGTTTCGGTGGTGAATGAAACAACTCGGCAAAGCATAGCCGAAGTTACATTTCACCAATCGTACGGTTTCCATCTTTTTACGTTGAAAAGTTTGTGTTTTTGTTTTGGTTGTGAGAATGAAACGATTCAGAGAAGCTGAAAAGTTTGTGGCTTTGTGTGATTGGTACGGGAATCGTTTTGTTTCTTTCCGTTCATTGTGAAACACACATCAACGCTCAGCGTTGCTGTGATTTTTTCCATGTGGTCGTTGTTTTCTTGTCAACGCGTCACGCAAACCTTAAGCGGCCCATACACTATCGTATTGGCTTGTCCAGCCGATGAACCCCTTCTGTACGTGTGTGGTTGATAAGTGTGTAGCAAAGCATTCAATCTGCAACCGAAATCTTCAAATTTTCTTCTAAAAATAAATGAACTTAATTTATGTATTTTATTTCTTCATTAAAACAATGTTTTGTTTTTTCAAAATTTCGTTTTGAAAACTTTGAAAATAAACCATATTCTTCGGATTGGCTGGATTTCATTTTGAAAATCAAAACTAGTATGATTTTCCTCAATCCATAAAATTCACACACACATTCTCATATTATGAAAAATTTACACATACTACTACAAATATTGACATCAAAATTTGGTAAGCTGTAGACTGATTGTCACTTTCATAGTGGGGTACACACGATCAGTTTTGCGCAAATAATCGGTTGCTTGCCAGTGTGGCCGTTTATTTTTGTCAGTCATCAGGCAACCACAAAATATTTTGTGGTTGCTGAACAGTTTGACATTTATCGATATTTCCGAAAAATCGACAGTCAAAACTGATCGCGTGTACCCCGCTTTACTCGTCTCTTTTTGTATACGTCAAGTACGATAATTTTAGGAACTGCATAGTTTATTTCAAGTACCTATTCTAAAAACCATGTTAAAGTTCTAATTGTTAAAATCAATATTGGAATATTACCAAATACGTAGAAGTATGACGTGAAATTCCAATTAAATATTAATCTCAGGGAATTGCGCTGCACAATTATTAACAACTAAAAGTACGTTTACATTTACGAAATCGAGTGGATTTTAACTGTAACAGTCTGTTTTTGTATGTCGAAACGAAAATGTGTGCTAATGAAACATACCCAAACTTTAGTTTTCGAAATATTATTTTACCTTTGCTTTTGCTTCAAAACAAAAACAAAAACGAGTATGATAGTATTTCATTCGCACATATTTTCGTTTCGACACACAGAGGGGAAACATAGGCCTAAAGTTGCTCAAAACTCAAAATATGAAAATTGTTTTTTATGAAAAAATTTTTGATAAACGGCAACCAGACTCTTTTCTACATTTACTATAATCATCCTCGACTTTGTAAGATTAACCAATCCAATGCAGCAGTCGATTGAACTGAGCCATACTGAAAACAAAAAGTAAATTTTCAAAAACTAAGAAATTAGGTGAACATTAAAATGACATTATTTTCGCAAAAATTTATATTTTTCAAGATTTGTTGTTTTTGTACAGTCTCCGAACAAGATTAGGATTTAAAATTTTCAGATTGATTTTACATCTTTGCTCTTTAATAATGGTGATACATATCCTCTTTATGAAAATTTTTTATGATTGTTTTTAAGATTACTACAATTTCAATAATGAAAAAGTCTATTTCCCCGTTGTTTCCCGACCATAGTTTCTTCTAATGTTTTATGCGCTTAAGTCTCAAATATCAGATTCAAACATAAAAAATTGCGCATATTTGCGCCATTCCGAAAAAAATCTAATTTTTCTCATCTAAAATATGAAATATTTTTATATGCACTTGCCAGGTTTACTCCATGATGGAATTATAATTATGTAATTTCTAACATAAATGAAAAAAAAGGTCGAATAAAATCAACACTTACAAATTTTTTTGGAATGATATATTTTTTCCTCAAAAATATTTATCCCTAATATACATGGAAAATAGAAACAAAAATATATAAAATGTCGTATAGAATTTGACACTAATGTTTGGTTTACATTCGGCGTCTTTTCGTGATTTCGAAGGCGTTTCGTGATTTCGGGCGGAATCAAGCAAAAATTATCATGATTTCGCATACAAAAACGAAATCATCTCATTTCGTGATTTCAGCGAAATCAACATCGAAATCACAGTACACATGATATACAACCCTGCTTTTGCCTGAAAAAGTACCAAAAGTTGCAACACTTTTCACGTATCACAATAAACAAGGTAGATGGTCAGTTGCTGCAACAAAAAATTTTAGTATCAAAATTTGTAAGCAATGTGAAAAAATATGAAATTACTTTGTTAAAAAGCTGTTTTTCATTGTGTTCCCGTACTTTTTAGTGGTTATGTTAGAAAAAAGAGCGAATTTTCATAAATTGCTTCCCCATACAAATTTCTTAAAAAAGACGGGAACGGACAAATGACGGAAATTGCAAAAACTCCAGCAGAAATGTCAAAATCAACGTATCAGGTATCGTAGTTAGATGCCAACGAACATGCTGCTAGTTTCTAATAGGCCAAAATTGTATGGCAGAAAATAGGAGAAGAGAGTGTTATTCGGCGCTGTTATTGTTTAAAGAGAAGTGCAAGTCTTGCTAGATTTCGGAGTACGGGAAATCATTTATAGCACTGAACGGGCAAACTACTTCAAGTAATAATATTTTGCAGGTTCTGGGCACAAATTTTATCTATCAAAATTTATTATTATGATGTCTCAACGATAAAATAATTTTTTATTTTTTTATTTGTTAGTACTATACACAATTAATACGATATATAGATAATTTTACGGTAATTTTCCAAATAAAGTTGTAAAGTTCTATATTGTCGTATATTTTTAATGACTAATTAAATATACAACAACTTGTTTTGAAAATTCATGTTCGATCAGCTGCGCATATGCATCTACCTTGATAATTGTGATATGTTTGAAATCAACAAAAAAATATGTATAAACACCGGGGTGTATTTCAGGATTTCGTAAAATCCAGTGGATTTTGGAGCGCAAGTGTAAACTTGGAATAACATTACAGCCCAGTTCAGTCAGCTTCGTATTGCTGTTACCATTTATTGTTGTTGTTGTTATCATGAGTACTGTGATTTCGATGTTGATTTTGCTGAAATCACGAAATGAGATGATTTCATTTTTGTATGCAAAACGAAATCACCAAACGATGCCCAATGTAAACCAAGCATTAGACTATACACTTATACGATGACTAACTAGGCGTTTACACCAGACAGTTTGTCTTCAAATACAACTCTGATTTACTAACACATACATACATTTGTCGTTTGTCTCCCAGCTGTCAATCATTTTTTCACAGACAGTCGGCTTAACAAATTTTTGATATTTTTGTCAAAAAGAAGTGAGATGATAATTCAAATGTGCTGAAAACAAAAGAATATGTACAAAAACAAAATATGTGAACAAAAACGAAAAGGAATCGATGATTTTCATTCATAATTTTACAACTGCTTTTGCAGTTGTCTGGACGCCTACGTCACACAGGCAAGTTTTGGGTTCTTGACAATCAATACATGAACTCAACTGTCCTGTCATTTGTAAACGCAGGGTAAAAACCTCGACACATAAGCTCTGTTCCTTTACGTGCAAGAATCTTCAAGTTTTACCACTTTTTACTCCAAAAGCGTTCCTTTACTTCATACACCGTACAATTCATATGGGAGTAGTTTACAATTTTTACTACTTTTGCCGGTTTTACTATTTTCAAAAGTAAAGGAACAGACCAATACGAAGCATAGCATTCTTGCTTAAGCCATATCTGTTAAATGACTAAAGACCAAGTTCGACGTAATTCAAATGTGATTCTGAAATCATTTTATTAGGTAGAACTTGGTCTTTAGTCTTTTATCAGCAAGAATGCCATGCTTCTTATGTGTCGAGGCCTTAAAGGTGTGAACAGAATGAAATGCGCCGTTTTTTTTCACGCTCAGTTTCATGTAAAATATTAAAGGCCAAGTACTACCTAATTCAAATGCTGCCTAATTCATTTGAATTAGGTAGTACTTGGCCTTTAGTCTTTTACATCATTGTGTTTCTGCCTTTAGTGCATTATCTCGATTTATTTGATATGATGTTGCTGTTGTTGTTTGGTTGATGTTGTATGAAAATGACAACTTAAATCCACTGGATTTGATAAATCCAGCCTAGTTTAAATATACTCTAATAGTACGGTTACACTAGATTTTTTTGCCGGGTTAACCCACTTCGAGAGGATTTATTTGACGTTTGCGCTATGGAATTGCCATTTGAAATCCAAACACACTGGGTTAATCCGGCTAAGTGTAACCGGGGTATAATAGTACGTTGATATATGACCGGATTTAACAAATCCACTGGGTTTCAAATGTCAATTCCATTGCTTATACGTCAAATAAATCCTCATGAAGAATGTTAACCTTTCAAAAAAGTATAATGCAAATGGCGTTTAAATTAAATGTTAATCGCACTAAAAATGTTTATGCTTGGTTTACAACTCGATTTCAACTGTCAATTCCATTGATTAAACGTCAAAAGAAATCCAATGGATTTCAGATGAGTTTTCATTTGACGTATACGCAAAGGAAATGACAGTTGAAATCGAGTGGATTTCGTAATGTAAACCAAGCATTAGATTCAATTTCTAAGGTGTTAATCATTCTGTGTCAATATTATTTGGAATACATCTGTATATTAAACGACGATATTAGTATTTTTAGGAATAGTTATTGATGCTGCTCACCTGATTGAATTTGTGCAATAATATTTATTTTATGAGAAATAGACACACGCTTCCTAATTTACATGATAACGAGATATGAATGACGAATCTAACACGTGGTTTGAACAATACGAATGTGTCAGACAATTTATAAATCATTGGAAAAAGTTATTCCCTACTCTATTACGTGGCTATTGCAACCCAACCAAAAGTTTGAGTCTATAAATTAAATTTAACCCACTTAAAGCCACTGGCCATTTAAACGCCACCAAAAATGGTAGTAAAAATTGACGTAAAACTCTGGTATTTTCGCATATTTTTCAGGAGTTTATTGCATTTTGTTATAGTATTGTCTGTTATCTGTCATTTCACTCCTATAAAGTTTCATTTGCCCTACATATTAGATCTGTTCGATAACCCAAAAGTTTGTACAAACTTTTAAAAAATGCTGTTCGATAACAATCTTGTTCACTAAAGAGCGGTACACATTTGCTCTGTTCCTTTACGTGCCTGAGGCTACCATTTCTTACCATTTTTAACCTGTAAAGTGTTCCCTTACTTTTAATAGCATACATTTTATATGATAGTAGTTTACCACTTTTACCATTTTCTGCCACTGTTACCATTTTTAAAAGTAAAGGAACAGACCAAAAATCGATAACTGTCCAACTGTCCAACCGTCCAGCAACCACAAAACATTTTGTGGTTGCATGATGAATGACAAAAATGAACGGCTACAACAAAGCTGTCATTCAAAACTGGCAGTGTGTACTCAGCTTAACCCTCCGTCATGCACATGTTTCAATAGTCACGTACGTAGCGCATGTATCTGGCCAGATACAGTATGTATTTCAGTACATTTATACGAAAAATATGCTATTTTAGTGATAATATTATATTCTTGTATTGTTATCACGCCAGGCAGATATATATTTTCACTTTTTTTGTTCTTAGTACATGCTTAACCCGTGTAAAAAATATGAGAAATAAATCAAGAAAAATTGTATTTTTGTGTTTACTCGTAATGTCAAAAAAATAACAAGAATTGGTATAAAGTTCATTTCAATTAAATTTAGTAGTTATAAAGTAAGTTTTAATTAATTCTTAATTAAAAAAGTCTCACAAAGCTTCAGGTAAGCAACTAAAACATGTATAATCTGATTTCGAATGTTGTAGGCATACCGGATTGGAGCAAAATGTGTGTGTATCTGGTCAGATACATGCGCTACGTATACGATGTATAGATGAAAAAATCTACATAAATTTAGATTGTTGTTGTTTTTTTAGATGTTTTTTCATAAAACGATACCTTACAATATTTGTAGAGGGTACCTGGAGACTCAAACCCCTAGCTGAATCAGAAATATGTTTAAATCGCTGTTGAATTCGTAAAATATCTGGCCAGATACATGTGCATGACGGAGGGTTAAAAGAGAAATGAGAAGTAGTTGCCAGTACTTGCAAATACTTTTTCTTGCGAAGTTATCGAAGGGGCCTATTTCCACGCAATTGGCCTAAAACGCAAGCAATTCAGAAAAAACACTTTTTTGTAATTTTCGACTTTTGATGAATAATTTAAAAATGCCATAAAAATTTAATCCAAAATTTTACATTCACATAACTTCAGGGATTTTCTCAGTCAATGTTTTGGGCACTCTTAAAAGAAGGCCCTATTGCAGGAGAACTATTCGATTTAGAGAAAAAAGTTCTTTGCTAAGTCAATTGCGGCAATTGTCAGTTTGTGGGTGAGAGAGGGTGTTGAGAGGCAAAGGGTTACCATATACCTCACCTCTCTCTCCATCAAACTGACAATTGCCGCAAGTAAACTCGCCTAATGTAAATTGGGACTAAGAAATGCTTAGAAAGTCTCAAAAATAGCTTTGTTCCCGTACTTTTTAATAGTAAAACTCGTAAATGAGAGAAAGAGCAAAAAATTGGTGTCACACAAAAGTTTTTTTCAAAAAGTTCGGGAACGCAAAAATGGAAAAAACGTCAAAAATGCTGGAACAAATGTCAAAGTCGGCGTACCAGCCAATCAGACTCCGGCATCCACGATACTATTTTTTACACCCTCAAATTTGTCGAGTAAAAAGTTTTTAAAGAGAGCGTCATTCAGCGCCATTTTTGTTTAAAGAGAAGTGAAAGTTTTACAACTTTTTTGTGTACGGGAACGGGTTTTCGGGTAAAATGTGTAAAAGTCGTAAAAATTGTAAAAACTTTTTAGTTCTGGAACAAAGCTAATATAATTTTCATACAAAACTTTAAGTTTCCTCGCAAAAAAATATTCTCGGTGCCAAGTGGGTTAATAGCCTATGTAAGTGCCTCTATAACTTTTACATGAATCACCTCATTATCTCTAAAAGATGGTGGACGGCTATAATGCGATCCCTTTACCTTACTTACCCCCATTATTATAAGTCCTCCTTTGTTAAAGTTTGGATTTTACGTGCGAATTTATTGCTCTCCGGGTTTAAGTTAAAAGTGATCATTAAATTTCAAAGAGGACCTTCTTGAGATAAACTTTAAAGTGAAACCTATATTTTTAATGCATCCAAATTGGTTTATTTTGCATTTTGAAATCCATGTAGTAATAAAAGAAAGGTTGCAAATTTTGGTATAGAAGTTTCTATTACTCATAGGATATTTGGTACTAAAAATGGGCTGTAAAGGTCAACGTTTATATAAAACCCCCCATAGTACGGTATCTCACCATTTTCGGTATTTTGAAGGTTGTGGCCTCAATATCCCACCGAAATGGCTAAAATTTGGTATTAAGTCTTCATTAAGGGGTATAAAACTTTCCACCAGAAATTTGTCGGTATATCTGCATGTCTTCATGAAGGATCCATTGAATGGTACCTCCCGATTTTCGGTATTTTGAAGCATGTGGCATCAATATCTAACCGAAATGGCTGAAATTGTTCATTTAGTCTTCGTTGGGGATATAACAAATTTCAGAAGAGAATTACATATTAGTATATTTTCACGTCTGCATGTACATAGTACCCATAGAAGGGTACCCCCCGATTTTCGGTATTTTGATGGTTTTTGGCCTCAATATCCAACAGACATGACTGACATTTGGTATTTAGTCTTTCACCTGAAATTTATCGGCATAAGTCTATAGGTCCACGTTTTAATAACGCCCCTAAGAACGGCACCTCCCGATTTTCGGTATTTTCAAAGTTGTAGCCTCTTTATGGCAAATAAATTGGTTGAAATTTCGTTATAGTCTTCGTTGGGAGTACAAAATTTCCCCCCAAGCAATTTGTTGCAATAGGCCAATTTTTGATGTAGCACCTCTCGATTTTCGGTATTTTCAAGGTGATAGCCACTAGCAATTTTGCAATTTTGTATTTAGACTTCTTCGAGAGCCTTAAACTTTTCCTCAGAAATTTGTTGCTATAGGTCCACTTTTTGTTATAGCCGCCATAGAGCGGTACCTCCTGAATTTCGGTATTTTCAAGGTTTCAGATTAATGAAATGATTTAAATTTCGTATTTGATCTTCGTGAAGAGTAAAATATGTTTCCTAAAAATGTGTATACATTTTGATATAGCCCCAATATCACACAGAAACACACAGAATTGACGGTATAGACCCACGATTTAATATTGCCCCATTGTTAATACGGGACAATGTTTTGGTAGGGACCGCATCGGAGTAGCTTAGTTCATTCATAAATTTAGGCAAACTAATTATTCCCCTTTGCTTCAGTGCAACTCGCGGTGGAGGGTATAAAATGTTCGGTACTACCGAACTTAACGCGTTTTTACTTGTTATACCTTCAGCATTTAACAACATATTCATACGGACAAAATGTGTCTCATCGAAATAATAGTTTTAGACCCCAAGTATGTTTGAACGAAAACGTTTTCAAACAATTTAGAGTCGATTTAGCAAAGTCCGTCCGTCTATCTGGCTGGATGGAGTGCAAGCTAACTCTCGAACGGATTTGGTCCAAAAAAGTTCGAAAATCTTCGGAAAGTTTATGCGCACGATAACTCTTGAAACTCAATTTCTTTCCATGCTTTGCACATCGTGAAATTTCTACAAGACATAGATGAGGTTCCAATATGTACTCTATTGATCCACACCTTTGGGTACCCCCCACACAAAATTTCGGAAAAGTTCAGTTTAGAACCTGCTCTCGAATCGCTTTGGTTTTTGTAGTAACAACTTGCATTCACTGTCCCTATTACGATGGTACAAGTTTTATCAGCGGCAAGTCCATGCTTCCTGACAAAATAGCCCGAAAGGTGTAAAAATCCTCTATGGCACCATGTGTAGTGGTTGGAGTGCACGATAACTCTCGTACGGATCTGCCGATTCGGTCTAAAATTTGGCCATCGTAATATTTTGTCCGAACTTAGTTTAAGTTTGATCTCCAAATATTTTTTACAATTGTAGTTTAGCTTCGAAAATGATCCATAATGGTCTTCTCCTTAGGGTACCTCCCCCACAAAAGTTCAACATTTATGTTAGTGCAGCTTACGGTCTGTTAGAATGTCCTTTGGCAATTTATTCAGACGCTACTCCTTGTGGTCCTGGTTAAAGCGATATTATATTTTTCATGGGCAAGTCCATGCTTCGTGACGTAGTTATCCAAAACGGTGACCAGCTGAAATGACTAGAGTGCGCGCTATCCATCTATCGAAAATAAATGACTCGGGAAGTTCGTACGTTCACGGCCACAACATCGGAATACATACTTATTGGGGAGAATGATTTTGATTGTGTAACCGGTAGTTGATATGCCCATAGATGTAAGATTCAACTCACACAGGCTGAGCGTATATCTTTGTCGGCATAGCCGACTAATACTTTTTACTAGTTGTTTTACGAGGGCAGTTCGGAAACTTCTTAGCCTAGCACAAAAAGCGCGGTATAAACAGAAAAAAGTTAAGTGTTTTGGAAACTTCCATCTCTGTTATGAGCACATGTTAATGCACATGAAATGCATGCTGTCATTAACTATTTACATAAAAAAGGTTTATCGGGACAAGAAATTCATAATGATATGGTGAATGTGTTAGGTGAAAGTGCTCCTTCATATGCAACATTAAAAAATTGGGTTGCTGAATTTAAACGTGGTCGTACAAGCATTGAAGATGAACCACGTAGTGGACGTCCAAAAACAGCAACAACAACAGAAATTGTAGCCAAAGTGCATGATATGGTATTAAATGATCGACGAATAAAAGTGCGTGAAATTGCTAATATCATGGGCGTCTCAAATGATCGAGTCCATTTAACTTTGCATGAAGAACTACAGATGAAAAAGCTTTCTTCCAGATAGGTGCCGCATTTGTTAACAGTCGTTCAAAAACGCATAAGAATGAACATTTCTCAAGCTTGTTTGGATCGTTTTAAGCGAAATAAAATGGATTTTAAGCGTCGTTTCATAACTGTTGATGATACATGGATCCACCACTATACTCCAGAGACAAAAGAACAATCCAAACAATGGACTGAAGCTGGAGGAAGTGCCCCAAAGAAGGCAAAAACAATTCAATCGGCTGGTAAGGTTATGGCAACGTTTTTTTGGGACTTCAAAGGTATTTTATTGATTGACTATCTGCAAATGGGTAAAACAATAAATTCAGAGTACTATTGCAACCTTTTGGATCAATTAAATGTACAAATTCTAGAAAAACGTGCTGGCTTAAAACACAAAAAAATTTTTTTCATCAAGACAACGCACCGGCGCACAAGAGTGTTTTAACAATGGGTAAAATCAACGAATTAAAGTACGAGTTGCTTGACCACCCACCTTATTCTCCTGATTTAGCTCCCAGTGACATTTACTTGTTCCCAAATCTAAAAAAAAATCCTTGCTGGAAGGCGTTTTACCTTAAATGAAGATGCAATTACAGTTGTAAACCACTATTTTGAAGACCTTGAGGAAAACTTTTTTTATCAAGGGAAAGAATTGCTAGAAAAGCGTTGGACTAAGTGTATTGAAGTTTCAGGAGATTATATTGAAAAATAAAAACTATTCTCTTTCATTGAGGCTAGGCTAAGAAGTTTCCGAACCGCCCTCGTATTAATATTTTGTATTTCTTAACATTGGAGCACCAGTCCGTATGATTGTTACAATAACTTTTCGAATTAATAACAATTATACGCACATATTGTTAGCTTAGGCCATGTTTATATTATAGCCTTTTGAAGGGTTAATCTTCTTAATGAGGATTTATTTGGCGTATACGCAAAAGAATTCACATTTTAAACTCAGTGGGTTTTGTTAAATCCGGTTAACGTACTATTAGAGCAAGTAGCTTAGAGCTCGACGAAAAACATTTTTCTGTTTTTGATATGTTTTTTAATCGATTTTAAAAGAATATAGCTTCTTTGAAAGATACTATTCGACACTTTTAAAGAAAGTTTGTTAGATCTCCTACCGGGCGCGTCCCCACCGGCGGATAGGGGGAGGAGGATGGTCGTACCACTCTGTCCAATACCTATTGTATGGTGGGTCTGGGGCAGAGTGGTGGGATTATTCACCTCTGGAAACCTTGAGTTTCCCGCGGACAAAAAACTAACTATGGGGGTGTTCCCCTAAAACAAAAAACAAATATGGAAGGAAAAAAGAAGAAAAAGTTACGGTGCAGGCCCTAATAAACCCAATGCCGGCGGGTACCAGTGATCTGCCTACGAGTCACACCCCGTCGATATCATGCGATCGTGAGCAATCTCCCATAGATGTGGGTGCCTTGGCATCTGTGGTCGAAGGTAATGCTACAAGCACACAACCTAGTGTAAAAACGGAGGAGGATAAAGGGCAGCACAGGGGGAGGATTAACTTAACCCAACTATCTGAGGATGGTAGCGACCCTGATTCCGAATCCGATAGCTTCGGCAAAACGAACACCACCGTTGTGGAAAATCCCATGAAAGAGGAAGTCCACAAGGAAGACCACGAGAGCATCGCAAAGCTCACGACGAAAAGAGTGCAGTGGGCTGGGGCCCAAAGGAAGAAATATAAGAGGAACCAGGCTAAACTAAAGGAGGAACAACAACTGGCTGCTTCAAAGGTCACCACAGACAGTCCCTCCACTTCTTCGGAAGCGGCGAAGAGGACAAGGTCTCCTGAGGAGCAGAACGTGGCAAAACCCAGTAAGAAGAAAAAGGGCTTCCCACCTTCAATTGCCCAGGACAAACCTCGTCAGGACAAAAGCCAAGGAGACTGCCAAAAGGATCCTGCAAATGATACTGAAGAGGTGAGTTCTGACAAAAAGAAGGTGAGCGCGACGTCGGAATCTTCTGCGGTGGCCAAGAACTCAGTAAAGAAGCCTACCACCACCCAGAAGAGGAAGATGGACGCTGAAACCAGAACGGAGCCGCCATCGAATTACGCCAAGGTAGCCAAGAGATACTACAAGGACGAGCTGTGCTACGCAGTAATCGATACTAGTAAAGGATCTGGTAGGCTACACAAAGAATACTTATCGGAGATCGATAAAATATTGTAACAAATCCTGCAAGGACGAGTCTCGATAAAAATAAACTGCTGTGAGCCAAGGGGGGACCTCCTATTGTACCACCTGGACTCACACGCAAACTCTGCAGCTCTCGGGTAGGTATTCAGCAGTATAGCAACTCCATGGGAAGGTGGCAGACTAAAACTGGTGAGGAAAGACGAAATTCCTCACCTAACCAAAGCATCGGTGTACGTCAAGGGGTATGGCTGCAAGCTCGAGACGGAGCGCATGCTCGAGGTATTTGGCGTACAAAACGAGGCCCTAAAGGTGGAAAGATGGGAGGTCTTCCACAGGGAGGAGAAGGAAGACGGCACTCTCCTTGTGATGGGGATCGACGATCTCTCGCTAGCCGGGCTCGTCAAAACCAAGCGCAAGGCATTCTTCGTCTCGAACTCGGTCTTCTTCAAAGTTGGAAAGGCAAGAGTTGGTGAGGAGGAGATTGCCAAACCAAACAACCAGGAGGTCAACCTACCAAAAGGCTTACAGGAGGGAGGAGCAGACGAAATTAGCGACTCCCAAGAAGCCAACCTACTGGAGGACCAATGATTGAGGTCATCCAGATCAACCTCCATCGGAGCGAAACGGCAACACTAGCCCTGATGGACAAAATAACTAAAGGTAATATACATATTGGTTTAATCCATGAACCTTGGACCATAAAAAACAAGGTTTCTGGACTTAACCATATAAATTATCAACTTTTTTACGCAAATACAGGATCCCGACCGAGGACCTGCATTATATGCCACAAAAACTTATGCTTTCTTTTTTCTCCAGAGTTGTCATCGTCGGACGTCACAGTATTGAAGCAGGGGAATGGGAACATATAACTAGCATCATTAGACCTGCCGTTCGACTCCCCGACATTACCACCTTCGCCGGAATTGCAGCAACTGGTGAGAAGGATAAAGCAAACAGGTAACGAAGTACTAGTAGGTAGCGATGCTAACTCTCACCACATCTCGTGGGGTAGTACTAACACTAACAAAAGGGGTCAAGCCCTTATAGATTACCTAAATACTAACGACCTGATTACACTTAACACTGGGAATACGCCAACCTTTGTTAATAGAATTAGGGAGGAAGTACTAGATATAACGATATGTTCAGAAAATTTAATAAACGAGGTACACGAGTGGTCCTGGAGAAACACTCCTTCTCAGACCATAAGTATATTAGATTTAAAATAGCTAGGCCATCGACTAACCCGATAACCTTCCGAAACAAATCCAAAACAAATTGGACTAAGTTCGGAAAACGAGTAAAAGAAAGACTTGGGCAACCAGATGAGGAATGCCTAAGTAAGGAGGATATAGAGAGATGACCTAAAGTTAACTGAGGCACTAGTAAAGTCTTTCGAGGAAAGTTGTCCCCTTCGAGAGAGGAAATCCGCCTACGAAAAACCCTAGATGACAGGGGAAATTCGGAATAAAGGCAAGGAGGTCCGCAGACTTTATAATAGGGCCAAACGTAAAAAAGCAGCTGTATTCTGGGACAACTATCAGGCAAAACTAAAGGAATACAACAAAATAACAAGAAACGCCAAACGAAACTCCTGGAAGCTTTTCTGCGAACAGGTGGATAGTGTAAATGACGTTTCAAAGATTAAAAAGTTTCTATCTAAAACTCATACACAGACCGAGCAATTGGTCGATGGAAATGGAAAAAGGATTGAAACAACAGAAGAAACTCTAGGCCTTCTGATGAAAACGCACTTTCCGCAGAAACCATGGTTAACACTGAGGAATCGACGGAATGTATTAACTCATCGGAAGAGGCACCAAAGATCGACAGCTTAATGGTCCAACAAGCCATTTTAAGCTTTTCACCATATAAAGCAGCTGGACCAGACCAGATCTTCCCGGCTTTACTACAGAGGGAAGTGGACATTATTGCGTCCAAACTGGTCGGGATCTTCAATGCATGCTTAAAACTTGCATACACTCCTATAGCTTGGCAGGAGGCAAGGGTAGGTAGTCTTTATACCCAAACCTGGCAAGGCAAGTTATGCAACACCAAAATCTTATCGACCGATATGTTTAACTTCATTCTTACTCAAAACAATTGAACGGACAGTCGACACCATGAACAACAAACATGCATACGTTAAAGGCAGATCAGTGGAAACCGCATTGCATGAGGTAGTACACCACATAGAAAAAACCTTCGAAATGAAAATGTACACACTTGCTGTATGCATCGACATCGAAGGCGCTTTCAATAACGTAAGCACCGAGACACTTATCCACTCCTTAGACGAGTTTCAGGTAGACAGGGCCTTAAGGAACTGGATAAACCACATGCTAAGGAATAGATGGATAAGCTGCGGGCTATACGACGTGAAAATAAGAGACAAAGTTGGACAAGGAACGCCACAGGGAGGGATACTTTCACCTCTGTTGTGGGTTACCACCATAAACAGTTTCTTGAGGACCCTAACCGAAGAAGGATTTGACCCAGTCTGCTACGCAGACGACGTTATAATACTTCTAAGGGGAAAGAATCCGAATCAACTCTGTCGAAGAGCAGAAACGGCTCTAAAAATTGCTTTTAACTGGGACAGGCCGAGAGGTCTGAACGTCAACCCGGAAAAAACAGAATTATGTCTATTCACTAGGAACACGAAAATGGGTCACTACGAGGAACCAGTTTTTCTAGATAAGACAATAAATATCTCTTGTACAGTTAAATATCTAGGAGTAATTCTGGATAGGAAAATTAATTGGAAAGACCATATAAAAGAAAGGGCCAACAAGGCCCAAATATGTTGGTCAACCTGCAGAAGGGCTATAGGCTCAAAATGGGGGTTCAATCCTAGGATGATACACTGGCTATACAGAAGCGTAATTAGACCAATTCTAACGTACGCGTCTGTGGTATGGTGGACAGCCAAACAAGCCAAGGAGGAAGGCAAAACAAGCCAAGGAGCAACCCACGGTAAGTCTAGAAAACGCTAAGCCGTTTAAAGCTACGTGACTAGAACTAATGACATGGGCAAAAATTGCACATGTATCCCTCTGGAGTAGTGAAGAGATGGGAAAAACCACTAAAATCCTATTAGTAGACTGACAGGAATCCTTACAGGTCACCTAGGTCTAAAAGCACACCTGCACAAAATAGGTTGTGCAGAAAACAGTGAATGCAGAGCATGCGGAGAGGATGACGAAACGTTGGAACATTACCTGTGCCATTGTCAAGCCTTCACAAATCTGAGAACCCAGTTCCTAGGGAATGACATTATACCAGGACTCGACCAAATTAGGACAATCGAGTTAAAAAAGATCAAAGACTATGTAAATAGGACAGAGATCCTAGACTAAGTCAAAAAAAGATAATCTTCCATAACCCAAAATTAGAGCGCACAACAGGCCTACTTATGGCTTAAGTGTATGTCCACATAGACCTGTGGTGATCTAGCATCACCCCTCTTATCAACCTAACCTAACCTAAAGAAAGAATATGAATATGAATGAAAACCGTTGGGAAAAAAAATTAAGCCCGTCTAAATTTGAAAATTTAAAAATTTGAAGTGACCTAAAAAGTCAAAGGTATTTTCATCTTTCATGGACTCCAACAATAACCCCTGAATAATTTGGGCGTATCACAGTGTAATCAACCATGTATGCAGTTGAATAATTCTGACTAAAACTGGTAATAGCTAATTAGTTTTACAAAATTCTTCTACCTTCCTTGTTGTATGCACTCTGGCCAACCAACTGTTCTTTAGGTACGAGTATGCACTGTAGAGCACTCTTCCCAAGAAAAAAAGCGCGGAAATTGACGTGACGTGCATCTGACAGTAAAAGTGCATAAGCAATTAGAACATTTTCAAAAGAAAATGTGAGAAAAAGTGCGTCTATTTGAACACAGATCAAGCTGAAATGATTTTATTACGAAAGTGTTAGGGTGTTACTCGTTTTACAATTCGTTAAAAGTACATAATCGTATGTATCTCAGCTAGCTAATTGTGGCAAAATGCATATAAAAACAAACAGCTTCTGACCTAAATGAATTAATAACTAATAATCAGTTGTGTGAAGAACAGTTCGTAAAGATAACAATAAATTGTACTTACTGTGTAATTTCTGTTTGCAAAATAAAATATTATTGAAATCAGTAAGTTTATTAAATTTCACTTCAAGAATAAAAACTATAAAATATAAATATTTTTCTTATTTCTCTAATAGAAATGTGCTCCAAGACTGTAGTATTCCTGTGCCTTCTCATCATTTTGCCCACAATATTTTCACATCCATTAGCTTTGGAAGAGCCTGAGGATTATGTTTTAATAAAATCGCATGACTTACAAAATATTTTACGTTCCAAACGAGATGTGACATTGGATATTAATGCTGACGCAAATGAACCCGTTGACAAAGATTATGACATGGAATTGGCTGAAGTGAATGTTTTCCGTCCAGTTTTTCGTATTCGTTCTTCGTATTTGAGGAGAGGTGGTTAATAGTTTGCATTATACATTATGCAATAGTAGTTTATAATTTATTTAAGTTTATTATTAGTTATAAAATTATTATTTTGTACTAAAAGAATAATAAGAATTCATATTTTTTCTTCTTTTGAAGAGTTTATTTATTAAGACATTATCTCAAATAAACTTCTAGGATAATACTACCTTTATTTGGTTATTAATTGTAGAGTAAATCAAGTTATTTCCAGTATTTTTTTTTTAATTTTTAAAACAGCTTCGAAAAGTTGGAGGTTAGTAAAATTTAAAAAAAAAAGTTTTGGATGTTGGGTCAATTTTTTAAGTTTTGTTTGCTAGGTAATATCTGCTAGGTTTGTCTACTGACAAATCCAATTATATAAATTTAAAGAACACCACTTGGGCGGCTTAGGATCATTATAGAACGTATTACCAGAAAGGCTATCTGCAGTAAAAACCTGGACTTCGCTGGAATTTTCTGCGGAGATGTAGGAAGGAGTGGCCCTAGATATTGTGACTTTTATGGGTCCATATCTCAAGAAATATTGTCTTTCTATAGAAAAAAACTATATTGTTGTAGTCGTGATCACGTGGACATATGAAACCAGGAGACTTTTCTCATAAGAGCAACCCTTTGCTCAGTGGTGTTACCACCGTTGAAATTTATTTTTCACCACTTGAAATCGAACCCTGCATTCAGCATGCATGACAATAATGAATTTCTACTAAAGTTGGGCAATCTAGTTCCTGGAGCGTATCGATCTTTCTAGTTCCTTTTGCCAAAAGGAACTAGTTCCTTAATATAGTTCCATAGTTCCAAATAGTTCCGAGAGCGAAATAGTTCAGTGAATCTTTCTTTTCCATGGTTCTTTCTATTTCCTTCGTTACAAATAGTTCCGAGGCCGATATAGTTCAATGAATCTTTCTCTTTCGTCGTTCTTTTTATTTCCTTCGTTCCAAATAGTTCCGGGAGTTAAGTAGTTTAACTAATCTTTCTCTTTCTTTTTGTTGTAACGATGTAACGAGGATGTGATTTACGTTTATTGAAAGAAAGATCGAAGTGCACACACATTAAATAAAGAAAATGAATTATACAAATGAATGGAATTATATGCACGGCTGGAACTATATGAACTAAAGGAACTGTACAAATGAAAGAGCCGGATATATGTAGTTCCAATAGTTCCTTGTCCGGAATAGTTCCTTGGAAATAGTTCGTTCCGGAACTACACAACTCTAATTTCCACGATCCCTCATGAAATTGTTTTAAGTCATAAGTTTAGGCGCTGAGTTAGTAACCCACCCTAATCAAAATTACCAATATAACAAGTAAACAAGTAAAACGTCGTTAAGTTCGGCCGGGCCGAACTTTTTATACCCTCCACCATAAAATAGTCTTATTTAAAATGTAATAATTAGGGTCCTTTTACAATTACTACTGCCTCCCACTATTGCTTAAATTACACTGTGAACACAAATTTTGGGGAAGAGATAATTCCTTTTGGAGATGAAAGCCCTTGGTGTGTGTATATTAAAAACCCCGAAGGACAGATGCGCCTGGGTCGAACTTCAGCGTTATGGCGTGATCAAGTTTTTGCAAGAGACCCTGTAAGCCATAATGAATTAGCATTATATCTTTGTTTGTTGTTTTTGTAGAGCACTTAAGCAACAGTGGACAGAGATATAACGCTAATTCCTGATGGCCCACAGGGTCTGTAACAAAAATTTCATCACGCCATAACGCGGAAGTTCGACTCAAGGCGGATCTGTCCTTCGGGGTTCATAATATACTCACCAAGGCCTTTCTTCCCCAAGAGGAATTTTCCGTGCCCCAGACTTTCACCTCCATTTTGTTTCACAGTGTTAGCTAATCTAATCTAAAAAAATGTGTTCAGCGAGGTGAAAGGTACCACATACGGGGCTATATCAATGAGTCAACCTAACTTTAAATTTTTTGGCGGAAAAGTTTTATAGCTGCAGGGAACTTCGAGAGTCAAATTGAGGGTAGTTTCATCAAAACAATGTAGACCCTCAAAAATGGACCCATGTTGACGTATTTTAGTGAAGAAATTTCGTGACCACTGAAAATTCCCGAAAATCGGGAGGTACAGTTATATGGGGGGATATACCAAAAGCATGAACCTATATTGACGATTTTTTTGAATAGACAAAATTGTAGCTAAAATTCTCAAAATACCGATCATTACAGCTAGTTCGGTTAAAAATTGCAGCTAAAATTCTCAAAATACCGCAAATCGGGAGATACCGTTATATGGGGGCTATACCAAAACATGGACCTATGTTGACGATGTTTCATTGGAGATGTTTTATGACCACTGAGAACTTCAAATGTCAAATTACAGCTATTTCGGTTAAAAACTGTAGCTAAAATTCTCAAAATACCGAAAATTGGGAGGTACCGTTATATGGGGGCTATACCAAAACATGGACCTATGTTGACGAGGTTTGGTGGGGATGTTTTATGACACTGAGAACCTCAAATGGCAAATTACAGCTAGTTCGGTTAAAAATTGTAACTAAAATGCTAAAAATACCGAAAATCGGGAGCTACCGTTATATGGGGGCTTTACCAAAACATGGACCTATGTTGACGATGTTTGGTGGAGATGTTTCATGACCACTGAGAACCTTAAATGTCAAATTGCAGATAGTTCGGTTAAAAATTGTGGCTACAATTCTCTAAATACCGAAAATCGGGAGGTACTGTTATATGGGGACTATATCAAAACATGGACCTATGTTGACGATTTTCGCTGGACAAATTCCGTGACCATTGAGAACCTCAAATATCAAATGACAGCTAGTTCGGTTCAGCATTGTAGCTAAAATCCTCAAAATACCGAAAATTGGGAGGTACCGTTATATGGGGGCTATACCAAAACATGGACCTATGTTGACGAGGTTTGGTGGGGATGTTTTATGACCACTGAGGACCTCAAATGGCAAATTACAGCTAGTTCGGTTAAAAATTGTAACTAAAATGCTAAAAATACCGAAAATCGGGAGCTACCGTTATATGGGGGCTATACCAAAACATGGACCTGTGTTGACGATGTTTGGTGGAGATGTTTCATGACCACTGAGAACCTCAAATGTCAAATTGCAGATAGTTCGGTTACAAATTGTGGCTAAAATTTTCAAAATACCGAAAATCGTGAGGTACCGTTATATGGGGGCTATACCAAAACATGGACCTATGTTGACGATGCTTGGTGGAGATATTTCATGACCACTGAGAACCTGAAATGGAAAATTACAGCTAGCTAGGTTAAAATTTGTACCTAAAATTCTCAAAATACCGATAATCGGGAGGTACCGATATATGGGGGCTATACCAAAACATGGACCTATGTTGACGATGTTTCGTGGAGATATTTTATGACCACTGAGAACCTCAAATGTCAAATTGCAGATAGTTCGGTTAAAAATTGTGGCTAAAATTCTCAAAATACCGAAAATCGGGAAGTACCGTTATAAGGGGACTATACCAAAACATGGACCTATGCCCATATCCTTTGGGATATAATATATAGCCCATCTTCGAACTTGACCTGCCTATGGTAAAAAGACCCTCGGGTGCAAAATTTGAGCACTCTATCTCAATTATTGCGGACGCTATAGTGATTACAACAGACGGACAGACAGACGGACATGGCCAGATCGTCTTAGAATTTTATCCTGATCAAGAATATATATACTTTATAGGGTCGCAAATGATTAGTTCGATGTGTTACAAACGGAATGACAAACTTAATATACCCTCCATACTATGGTGGAGGGTATAAAAAAACGTATGTATTTAGTGGGAGTTTTCAAAATTTTGGATGTATGCACCGACAAAAGTATGGATAGGATTAAAGCTCATAAATTTGCGGGGATATCGATAGATAGGGCTTTATTATCACACTAGCCTACGAAAAACATAATATCGCTGTAAACAGGGCCACTAGGAAAACCTTCGGTAAAAATGTCCAAAGGATCCTCGAACCACACAAAAATGTTGAACATTTCTGTGGGTGGTACCACAAGGATTGGACAGATATGGCCCAAATTTAAACATAAATTAAGTTTCGCCAATATTTAGAGATCAAAAGTTTGGACCAAATCGGTTGCTACGTCTATGAGAAATCGCGCGTACCATTTTAGCGGATTTTTCGAACTTTTGCGGGGGAGGTACCGGAAAGAGTGGACCTATCAATATGAATATTCGAAGAAATGTTACAATATCCAAAGTGTGGACGAACGCAGTATTCGATTCTAGCCCTTCAGCCACTACATATGGTGCCATAGGGGGTTTTTACAACTTTTGGGCTGTTTTCTCAAGAAGTATGGACTTGCCCCTGAAACAACTTTTACTGCCGTAATTGAGGCAGCGAATACAAGTTGCTTCAACAGAAATCAAAGTGATTCGGGAGCAGGTCTAAAAGTGAATTTATCCAAAATTTTGTGTAGAAAGTACCCGAAGGAGTGGACAAATATAGTCTATATTCGAACCTGAGCTATATCTTCTAGATATTTTGGGATGTGTAAAGTAAGGACCAAATCGGTCACGCCCATCAAGAGTTATCGTGCGCACAATTTTTCCGAACATTTTGGAACTTTTGTGGGGGAGGTACCTGAAGGAGTGGAGCAATGTGGATTATCTTCGAACTTAAACTAAGTTTGCAAAAAATATTACAAAGAACAAATTGTGGATCGAATCGGCAGATCCGTTCGAGAGTTTTCTTGCGCTCCAACCACTACACCCGGTGTCATAGGGCTTTTTTGTAACTTTCAGGCTATTTTCTCAGGAAGTATGGAATTGCCACTGATGAAGCTTATACCGTTATATGTGGGGCAGTGAATGCAAGCTGCTACAACAAAAATCAAAGCGATTCGTTAACAGGTCCTAAACTGAACTTTTCCGAAATGTTGTGTGGGAGATACCCAAAGGAATGGACCGATTGAGTCCATATTGGAACCTCGTCTAAGCCTGGTAGGAATTTCACGATGTGCAAAGTATGGACCAAAACGGTTACTTTCTTCAAGAGTTATCGTGCGCACAAATTTTCCGAACATTTCCGAACTTTTGTGGAGGAGGTACCGGAAGGAGTGGACCGATATAACCAATCTTGGAACTTAAACTAAGTTTGGACAAAATATTACGAAAGCCAAATTTTGGACCGAATCGGTTGATCCGTTCGACAGTTATCGTGCGCTTCAGTCAGACAGACGGACGGACATGGCTAAATCCAAACTCCAAATTGTCTGAAACGGATTTCGTCCAAACATACTTGGGGTCTAAAACCATCATTTCGATGAGGCACATTTTGCCCGTATGAAAGTGTATATGCACTCGTTAGCATAAATGCTGAGGTTATAAAAAGGCGTAGTTCGATTAAAAATTGTAGTTGAAACCCTTAAAATACCGAAAATCGGGAGGTGTCGTTTTATGGGGGCTATACCAAAACATGGACACGATTTTTAGTGAAGAAGTTTCGTGCCCTCTGAGAACCTCAAATGTCAAATTACACCTATTTCGGTTAAATATTTTTAGCTAAAATCCTCAAAATACCAAAACATGGACCTTTGTTGACATAGCTATAACGTTTTAAATACCGAAAATCGGGAGGTACAGTTATATGGGGCCTATACCAAAACATGGACCTATATAAACAATTTTTCGTTTTACCGATTTTTGTCGATAACTCAACAAATGAGTTAGAGAATGGCACTACTGGGGCCTTATTACGACATACGATTCGATGGAGTATTTGCTCATGAATGAAAAAAAAAATCGAACAATGAAAACCTATGTGTGTTTATTTTAAAGCAAAAACTAAAAAACAAAATTGTTAATTACACTTTTTTATTGGGATTTCGTTGGTCAGCTTAATTTGATGACAATAAAACGAATTTTATTTCATTTCCTGTTCGACGTTTCACCGTTTTTTTTTTCATAATAATAATAATAATGAATAATTACACTGTGTGTCATTTTTTGAGTCATGGTTTATTAACCACATTCTGACACCACAGCGTGATAGAAAACCAAAAATAAGAAGACACGTGTCCCGGCGTTTTTCCCTATCACTTTAACGTTCGCGGGTATGGGCCCCCAGAGACCTGAGTCTTTGATGTCAAAAGGGATAATTTTGTCAGGCACATATCTTCTAAACCGCTTGGAATTTGGGATTACTTGTAGAGACAGTTGTAGCTCTCATCCTAAAGAATAATAATTGTGAACACATAAAATCCATTCGACCTCATCTTCAAGATTAAAATCGTCAAGGTCAAATTTCCATAATATTTATACCCTATACCACAATGTGGAAAAGGGTATTATAAGTTTGTTTTGGTAAAAATTCATGTAACACCGCGAAATATTCGTCGGTGGTATACCATTCTTCATATCTCGACGAGATAAAGCGAAATATGGACCGATCGTCACGAAATTTTGTATGGAGGTCGGGTTCAGATCAGAATAGATCCCTATTCTTTTTGGTGATGATCGTGAAATATTTAGCGGGTGAAATGGACCAAAAACATAATATTTATCTATTTTTGTAGCGGCTCTGTAGGTCTCAATAATAGTCCGATCAACGCGTAATTTTAAATAAGGTAAGAGTATATCACAAAGGAGAAGCTTGCAATTTGAGATGGCGATCGGATAATATTTAGAGGGTTAAATTGGTTGAAAATTGTGAAAAATTTTAATATACAGCTTATATCTTAATTCCTGGAAGTGACATTCCGGACAAGTGAGATATACTTGAAAGTGGAACGCTTGACCTTTCAATTGATGCCAATTATGTTGGTGTGCATGATTACATAACAGAGTTACAACCTAATATATCCCGTTATTTGTTTGTAGTGTAATAATAAACTCTCTTCTTCTTCTTTATTTACTCATCCGTTATTCGGATATTGGTGATCGTACAATAATATTTCAATGCTACATACAGTATCGGCCAAAACTAAAGCACCCCCTCAGTAAATTTTTTTGAAATGATAATTTTTTTATGAAAACTAAATTATAAATTTATTTTTTATTTTTCTTTTTATTTATTTATATCTTTATAATTAAAAAATACAAAAATAAGGAGATCAGAATTTAATAAACAAAAGTTAAAATTCAAAAAACATTTTAGGTCGCAAATATAAGTGGACAAAACTAAAGCACCCCCCCATTTGAGGTACAACAAAAACTATTGAAATCAATATTTCGTTGCTTATCCTCTATTCTGGATGACACAATCACATCTTTTAGGCATAAAGGATACTAAATTATTAATTACTGCAGGCGAAATAATTGATTTTCGGAAAATTTAGCTTAAATCCTCAAAATAATGAAAATCGGAAGGTACCGTTATATGGAGGCTATACCCAAACGTGGACCCAGGTCCACGATTTTTGGTGGATATGTTTTGTGACCACTAAGAACCCTAAGTACCAAATTACAGCTAATTTAGTAGGAAAATGTGGCTTAAATATCCGAAATACCGAAGATCGGAAGGTACCGCTATAAGGGGGCTATACCAAAACCTTAGCCGATATTGTTCAAATTCATCCAAAAATGATGCTACAGCATTCTCTGGTCAAATACTAAATCCCTTAGGTTTAAAAATTAGCAAAAGAACAAATTGCAAAAGAACGGTAGACGCCGGCTTATTCCATGTTTTACAGCGTCTTTGCAATATTTAGGATTTAACGGTTGCCCATTTGGTCCAAGCCTTTTACCATCTGAATACTTTAAATTAAACATAGATTCATCGGAAAACAGTTCAAATGGGTCTTGGCGAATGCCAGTCTGGCTCATTCATTTTTAGTCGATATGAAAGGTTTTTTTGCTGGTCGTCGACTGAATGAGCCGGCGTCTATCGTTCTTCTGCAATTCGTTCTTTTGCTAATTATTAAACGTTAGCGTATTGTATTTGACTAGTGGATGCTGTAACATCATTTTTGGATGAATATGAACAATATCGGCTAATGTTTTGGTATAGCCCCCTTATAGCGGTACCTTCCGATCTTCGGTATTTCGTATATTTAAGCCACATTTACCTACTAAATTAGCTGTAATTTGGTACTTAGGGTTCTTAGTGGTCACAAAACATATCCACCAAAAATCGTGGACCTGGGTCCACGTTTGGGTATAGCCTCCATATAACGGTACCTTCCGATTTTCATTATTTTGAGGATTTAAGCTAAATTTTCCGAAAATCAATTATTTCGCCTGCAGTAATTAATAACTTAGTATCCTTTATGCCTAAAAGATGTGATTGTGTCATCCAGAATAGAGGATAAGCAACGAAATATTGATTTCAATAGTTTTTGCTGTACCTCAAATGGGGGGGTGCTTTAGTTTTGTCCACATATATTTGCGACCTAAAATGTTTTTTGAATTTTAACTTTTGTTTATTAAATTCTGATCTCCTTATTTTTGTATTTTTCAATTATAAAGATATAAATAAATAAAAAGAAAAATAAAAAATAAATTTATAATTTAGTTTTCATAAAAAATTATCATTTCAAAAAAAATTACTGAGGGGGTGCTTTAGTTTTGGCCGATACTGTATATGCATAATATTAAATACATATTTATAATTATTTGTTGTTACACAATGATATTCAGCTCCCTGTTCTTAGCGGCATGTAAAAGTGTGTATTCATCATTATAGCCAGTCCATGTCAGGATATTTTTGAGCCACGTTGTTTCTCTCCTACCTCTTCCACGTTTTCCTTCAATTTTTGCCTTAAGTATTGTTTGTAGTGTTTTGTATTTGATATTCCGTAATATGTGTCCAAGGTAAGATATTTTGCGCTTTTTAATTGTTGAGATTAGTTGTCGGTTCACATGCATCCTTCTAAGTACTTCGTCATTTGTTATTTTTGATGTCCAGGGTATTTTCAGTACTCGGCGGAATGTCCACATTTCAAAAGCTGCCAATTTCCATTCATCGGAATTTTTAAGTGTCCAGACTTCGGCAGCATATAAGAGGACTGACCAAACATAGCACTTGATAAACCTTATTTTTGTTGTTACATTTATTTCGTGGCTTGCTAATACTTTTTTGTATTTGAAAAACGCATCTCTCGCTATTTCTATTCGGCTGGTAATTTCTTTGGAGTAGTCCCACCGGTCATTTATTAGAACTCCCAGATATTTAAATGTGTGTACCCTCTCGATCTCGGTATTCTGTATAGTAAGCTTCGCATTTCGATGTTCGTTCTTTCTGCTTACGATCATATATTTAGTTTTTTTTCATATTAATTTTTAACCCAAACTTTTCACTTATGAATGCCAGCTTTTCTACAAGTTTCTGTAGACCTGATATGCTCCCAGCTAGTAATGTGGTGTCGTCCGCATATCTTATATTATTCACATATTGTCCATTAATTTTTATTCCAATGTTTTCTCCACCTAACGCTTCTTGAAATATTTTTTCTGAGTACACGTTGAATAGTAATGGGGAAAGTATGCACCCCTGCCTAACTCCTTTTGAAATAACAATTTCTTCAGTCTGTTCACCACTGACGTCGATTCGTGCTTTTTGATTCCAATACAAATTTTTGATGCAGCGTAATTCTTTTCCTTGTACTCCAATTGATGCCAAAATATCCATTAATTTATCGTGTTTAACCGTATCGAATGCTTTCTCATAATCAATGAAACAGATGAAAACATCTTTTTGGGCTTCTCGGCAGTTCTGAATTAAAATCTGCAAACAGAATAGAGCTTCTCGGGTACCCATCCCTTCCTTAAACCCAAACTGTGTTTTCCCCATAGCATTTTCGCATTTGCTATATATGCGTTGATGAATAATTTTTAGAAATATTTTCAGTACGTGACTCATTAGACTTATTAATCTGAATTCACAACAACGTTTGGCACAGTTTTTCTTGGGTATGGCGATGAAAGTAGATTTGAGCCAATCTGCTGGGTATTGACCAGTGTCGTATACATGGTTGAAAAGAGTGATGAGGAGTTCGATATTGCTGGTATCTATTAGTTTTAAAACTTCAGATGGTATTTCATCTGGACCTGTAGCCTTTTTATCTTTTAGGGTTTGTATGGCACGTTCTAATTCTAATCGTGTTATTGGTGATCCTGTTAAAGAATTGTTTATATTATTCTCAATAGGTGCTCGTTGGTCATCCGTGAAAAGTTTTTCTATGTAATCTTTCCATATGGTCTTTCTACCCTCTATATCAAATACTGCTTCGTTTTTATCATTAAATATGACAGCGTTAGACTTTCTTCCATACGTCCCAACAGATTCCTTTAACTTTTTGTGTAGGTTAAAGTCGTCATGTATGGATTGCAGATATTCGATTTCTTGACATTTTCTATTTAGTTGGTCATTTTTTGCTGCGCGGATTGCCGATCTTATTTCCTTGTTTATTTCCCAGTATTTTTCATAATTTTTATTTTTATGCTTACTTCTTTCTTCCCAAAGTTCTCGAATTTCGACTGTTATCCAGTCTTCAGTTCTTGCCATTGATCGGTTTCCTAGTGTGCTCTTAGTAACTGTATTTATAATAGTTTTTAGGTTGTTCCACAATAAATCCAAATTGTCTTCATTGATATTTCCTAGTTCTGTGTTTATTTGATGTTGCAGTTCATCCCTTATGATAGGATCGGTAAGTTTTCCGATATCGATTCTCGGCTGGGATTTCTTTTTCCGTGTTAGGGACAGTTTGAGGCGCAATTTTGAGACCAGTAGATTGTGGTCTGATGGAATATCAGCACCTGGATAAGTTGTACACATCGTAACACAGGAATTGTATCTTTTGTTTATTAGCACATAGTCTATTTGGTTTCTTACAATATTTCCATGGTTATCTTGCGGTGATTTCCATGTGTATAATCTCCTGGGGTGTAGACGATAAAATGTGTTCATAATCTTCATATTATTTTCTTGGCAGAATTGTATAAGTCGGTCTCCTCTTTCGTTTCGGTTTCCAAGACCGTATTTTCCAGTGATGTCTTTGACTTCATCCTTACCAACCTTCGCATTAAAGTCACCTAGTATAATATTAATTTCATGGTTTTTTGTCATTCTTAATAGTTGCTCAATGTTGTTATAAAATTCCTCGATGTCATTGGCATTTGCATCGCATGTGGGAGCATAAATTTGTATTATGTTGATGTTTATTGGTTTTGCCATTATTTTAAGTAGAATGGCTCTATCTGACAGTGGAACATATCCAGTTATGCATGAGGCTATGTGGTTTTTTACAATGATACATACTCCATTTCTATGAATGCCGTGCTGATTTCCTGAGTGGTAAACAGCCACATTTTCCGTTCTAAAGTCACAGCTGTCCTTCCACCATGTTTCGCTAACACCTAATATGTCTATTTTAAGACGATTCATTTCACTGATGGTGTTTTTAAGTTTTCCAGTTTCATAGAGACTTCGGACATTCCATGTCCCAATTGTTAATTTTTGTTTGGTTTTACCTCCGGGGATTCTTAGCACCCTCTCTTGGCCGGAGACTGAGGGCCGTGTATTTTGCGTTGTATTGTTCATGTTGTACGATTTTCAAGGGATGTTACTTCAGTGGTTTCCCGTTGCCTTCTGAAGGGTTTATAGTTTTCCGTCTATATATTCAGCCGCTCCAATGGAGTACAGACGCTGTTTGCTGCCGCCGAATCTCGATCAGACGCTGCCTTTTTCCTTTTATTTTTTGGTTCGCCCCACATATTTTATTTTTGCGGTACCCGTCATATCTGATGAGCTTTCCCCTATCCACCACCTGGGGAGGCTTCCGATGGGAGAAAAAAAAAGAAAAAAAAAAAAACTCCACACGGAAATAAATAAACTCTCTAGAAGTCGCAATTATACATCAATAGTCACGAAATTTTTTACCGGGTAAGAGTATAGGTCGAACAAGATGCCTACAATTTTGAATGAAGATCTGATATTCTTTAGCTGGTGAAATGGACCATTACTTTTGTATGAAAAATATAAAAATTTTACTTTTGGTCGATATTTTAATTCCTTGAGGACATATATATTTCGCAAAGTAGCCTACATATGGAAAAATTCTACTGGCTTCCCTCTGGTGTAAATTGCAATAAAGTGTTTGCTAGATAACGGGCCTACTGCCTAATATATCACGGGTTTTGTGTAGAGAACCACATTTTTATCCCATGCTACTTATTGTTCCTCCAAAAGTTTATGTAACACCACGAAATATTCGTCCTAGACCCCTTATTTGGTATGCCGAAATTCATATCTCGATGAGATAAAGCGATTTAGCGATGTGTATCCGTCCATTAAAAATTGTAAACAAGCTTAAGGCCGCAATTATGGACCGATTGTAACGAATTTTGTAAGGAGGGTGGGTTCGGGCCAGAATAGAAATGAATAATTTTTGGTGATGATCGTGAAATGTTGAGGGGATGAAATGGACCAAAAACAAAATTTTAACCAATTTTGTAGCGGCTCTGTAGGTCAAAATAATAACCCGCAAAATTTTAAACAAAATTTGAGTTTATGATGAAGAAGAAGCGTACAAACCAACGTGAAGATCAGATAATACTTAGCGGGTTAAATTGGTAAAAATTTCAATAACGTAGAAGTTCCGTGGAGAGCGATTGTCCAGGGATAGTGGTATAGGGTATCCCATGGTCGGCTCCGTCCGACTATAGACTTTTCTTACTTGTTTTTCTCGGATTTTAGTCGCAGATATCAAACCGATCAAAATTGAAGCAAACAAAAATGTTCCTTAGATCTCAATTTATATCTTTCTTTAACATACGAATTCTGTAGAAACGGTTCTTAATGGTCAAAATAGCAAATAAAATGCGATTTTTATCCTCTTTTCTCGGTTCCTCCTCCATAGATACTAAACCGTTCAAAATTCAAGAAAGCAATGGACCACAATAATTTTGCAAAGATATCAGCGAAGAACATTCTGAAACATATTAAATGTCTATCAATGGTTCTTAAATGCGAACATAGCCAACAACTTTCGAAAATATTAGATTTTTATACTTTTTTCTCCTATTCTGGTCAACAGATACCGAACAGCCCAAAAATTAAGGATACAGTTAACTATAAAAATGTACCTTAGATTTCAATAAACGACTTTCTAGAACATAAAAAGATTCTATGCATGACTCTTTAAGCTGAAATGTGCAAACAATAAAATTATTTTTAATGTTTCCCCCTACTCAGGTCTGGAAATAACAAACTGTTCAAAACTCAAGAAAATTTGAAAGGTTTGTTATTTACGGACGTGAACAGGTAAGAATGATTTAAAATAATCGAATTTTGAGCTTGATGAACCGTTCCTAGAATCTCTATATGTTCTAGAAAGTTGGTTATTGAAATCTTTGGTACATTTTTGTAGTTGACTGTATTCTTATTTTTTGGGCGGTTCGGTATCCGTGGACCAGAATAGGAGAAAAAGTATAAAAATCTAATATTTTCAAAAGTTATTGACTATTTTCGCATTTAAGAACCGTTCATAGGCATTTCGAATGTTCCTGAAAGTTGTTTGCTGATATCTTTGCTACATTATTGTGGTCCATTGTTTTCTTGAATTTTGAACGGTTTAGTATCTATGGTTTTATTGTCATCAAATTAAGCTGACCAAGGAAAGCCCAACAAAAAAGTAGAATAAACTAAATTTACATTACATTGCACAGAGGGGAAATGTATGTTAAAATTTGATTAAAACTCCTAGCAAGCTCATTTGTAGACCGATTGATGTAAAATTTGGCACAAATCATATTTTCGGTCTAAAGAATAACTCTACAGAAAATAGTGAGAATTGGTCCAGCTTAGATACAGCGCCCATATATATTGGCATCTGAGTTAAGATAAATCATACCCAAAAAGCGCTATATACATTTGATAGAAGCGGAAAGTTAAATAATGCATCCAAACTGAGCCGATGTCAAAGTATGCCTAATTAGGCCCAAATCAGTTCACATTTGTATGTAGCCCTAATATACATATTTTAATTCAATATTTTGTTGAATTTCCACAAAAGCCACAATATACCTAAGATCACGAATATATTTGATAAAATGTATTCAAAATTTTTGTTAAGTCTGTTTCGATAGGATTTAGATCAAATGATTTTATCCCAATGATTTTTTTCCTGAGGCAAAATTTGTTGAAACCGTTTTAGTCAAGATATATTCGAATATTAGATAAAATTCGAAGGTGGTGCTTATAGGTCCGCTCCTTCCGGCACCTCTCATAGACGTAGACGTAGCAACCGATTTGGTCCAAACTTTTGATCTCTAAATATTGTCGAAACTTAGTTTATGTTAAAATTTTGGCAATATCAGTCCAATTCTTGTGGTACCACCCACACAAATATTCAACATTTTTGTGTGGTTCGAGGATTCTTTGGACATTTATTCCGAAGGTTTTCCTAGTGGCCCTGTTAATAGCGATATTATGTTTTTTGCAGGCTAGTGTGATAAAAACCCTATCTATCGATATCCCCGCAAATTTTTGAGCTTTATCCATACTTTTGTCTGTGCATACTCGTACATTGGGTGCCACCGTGGTGCAATGGTATGCACGCCCGCCTTGCACGCAGAAGGTCGGGGGTTCGATTCCCCGGCCAGGCAACACCAAACATTTTAAACGGTGGCAAAATACCCCTCAGTAATGTTGGCGACATTTCCTGAGTATTTCAGCCTTGAAAAACTTCTCCATAAGTGGTGCCTTAAGACACGCCGTTCGGACTCGGCGATAAACAGCAGGTCCCATATCATTGAGCTAAATATGAATCGGGGTGCACTCATTGATATGAGAGAAGTCTCCCTTGTCCCGTATGGGATGTTGTGGAACAATGTTTTTTTACTCGTACATAAGTATGCATAAGGTTTTTTGAAAAAAAGGATTTCAATCCACACAGGCTGAGGGTATATCTCTGCCGGCAAAGCCTACTAATACTTTTTTACTTGTTAATTTTACGTTCGACTGTTCATCTTTACTCTTTTATGTATTCAAAATCCAAAATATTTCGATATTCCCACTGGATTCATCTTTCATATTCTTCTTGAGAAAAAAATTTTGCTGAATGGCGCAAACATACGTATATGAAAAATGTAGATTTTTATGATAAATACGCCAGAACACAAATAAAATAAAAAGTTTTGGCGGTGGGGTGGGTGGGGTGCCACCGTGATGCAATGGTATGCACGCCCGCCTTGCACGCAGAAGGTCGGGGGTTCGATTCCCCGGCCAGGCAACATCAAAACATTTTTCAACGGTGGCAAAATACCCCTCAGTAATGTTGGCGACATTTCCTGAGTATTTCAGCCTTGAAAAACTTCTCCACAAGTGGTGTCTTAAGACACGCCGTTCGGACTCGGCGATAAACAGTAGGTCCCATATCATTGAGCTAAATATGAATCGGGGTGCACTCATTGATATGAGAGAAGTCTCCCTTGTCCCGTATGGGATGTTGTGTAACAATGTTGTTTTGTTTGGCGAACGCTGAAAAAAAATATTTTTTGAAAAATACCTTACCTTAAAATTTTTTTTACTTGGAGCCTAAAAAATAGTTTTTTTCCGAATGGCGCAAACATGCGCAATTTTTTATGATTGAATCTAATATTCGAGACTTAAGGGCATAAAACATCAGAAGGAACTATGGTCCGGAAACGACGGGGAAATAAACTTTTCCAATTTTGAAATTTGAGTTATCATAAAAAATATCCATGAAAAGGAGATGTACCACCACTATTAAAGAGTAAAGATGCAAAAACAAATTGAATATTTTAGAAGCTTATCTTGTTCCGAGACTTTACAATAACAATAAATTGTGAAAAATATACATTTTCGCGAAAATAATAACATTTTATTGTTCACCTAATTTCTTAGTATTAAAACATGTACTTTTTTGCTTTTATTATGGCCGAGTTCAATCGACTACTGCGTTGGATTGGTTAACCTCAGAAAGTTGCGGATGGTAATAGCGAATGGAGAAAAGAGTCAGGTTGCTGATTATCAACACTTTTTTCACAAAAATGCGATTTTCATATTTTGAGTTTTGAGCAACTATTGGCCTATGTTTCCCCTCTGTGCATTGGTCAAAAGTATAAAGGTAGTGTTACATTAGGCAAATATTTGCTCCAGCGACCGGCATTGTGCGCTTACTGAGATCAAGTGGGTGTTAGTAATACATTGAATTTATGCTCACTTGCTCTCAGTAAGCGCACAATGCCGGTCGCTGGAGCAAATATTTGCCTAATGTGACCTTACCTTAACACAGAAAAAAACAAAATTATTAATGAACAAGTAAGAAAGTATCAGTCAGCTGAGCCGACAGAGATATACCCTCAGCCACGTACCCGAAAAAATGTTAACACAATACTTCTGTAGGTTTTTTAGCTGTTGGGAAAATTTTCCAGGATGGAAAGGGCCGCAAAAAACTACATGTTGCAACAAAATTCAGAATGATCCAAGACGAGTGCATTTTTTCCAAACTTTGGGTAGGGTGTACCCATAGGAGTGATCCGATATAGTACATATTCGGACCTAATACAAATCTGTAGGAAATATTTTTTTTATTAGTCAATGGATATTTTCCTTACAGACTATATAATTAAATATGTTGTACTTAATTTTCTGAATTTAAATATATTACAATTTTACTTTTCAATTTACAAAGTTTGAGCTAAATCGATTTCTCTCTTAAAGGGTTATTTTACACATTAGCCAGTTTAGGTGGTGCCGGTAGGATTTTCTGGACCTTTTTGGGTCATTATCTCAGGAAGTATGGACTTTCCCACAAAAAAAATTACAACGTCGTAACAGGGGCCGCAAGTGCAACCTGCTGCGTCACAAATTAATAAGATCAGAGAGGAGTTGTTAAACTATACTTTTTCCAAATTTTGTGTGGGAGGTACTCAAATGAGTGGACCTATATAGTCCGTATTAAAACTCGATCTATGCCTGAAAGTAATATTACCAATAGCAAAGTTTGGCTCAATTCGGTTATTCCCTCCTAGAGTTATCATGCCCACAATCTTGGCGAAAAATTTTGAACCTTTGTGGGGGAGGTACCGGAAGGTGTGGACCAATATGGTCTATCTTCGAATTTAAACTAAGTTTGGATAAAATATTGAAAGACCCAAAATTTTAACCAAATATTTTGATCCGTTCGAGAGTTATCGTGCACTCCAACTACGACACATGGTATTTATGGGTTGTTTGCAGTTTTCGTGCCGATTTCTGAGGATATATGGACTTGCTCCTGAAAAAAATTATATCGTCGTAATGGGGGTAGTGAATACAAGTGGCTGCAACAAAAATCAAAGCGATTCGAGAGCAGGCCTTAAACTGAACTTAAGAAAAATTTTGTGTGGGAAGTACCCGAAAGAATGAACCAATAGGGTCCATATTGAAGCCTCATCTATGTCTGGTAGAAATGTCACGATGTGGAAAGTATGGACTAGTTCGGTTACTCCCTTCAAGAGTTATCGTGCGGACAATTTTTCCGAACATTTTTGAACTTTTGTGGGGGAGGTACCTGAAGGAGTGGACCGATATGGCCCATCTTCGAACTTAAATCAAATCTGGACAAAATATTTCGATACCCAAAATTTGAACCGAATCGATTGATCCGTTCGAGAGTTATCGTGCGCACCAGCCAGACAGACAGACGGACAGACAGACAGACAGACAGACAGACAGACAGACGGACGGGCATTGCTAGATCGACTCAAAATTGTCTGAAACGGATATCGTACAAACATACTTGGGGTCTAAAACCATTATTTCGATGAGGCACATTTTTGGCCGTATCAAAGTGTAAATACCCTCTTTAGCCTAAAGGCTGAGGGTATAAAAATGTAAATATTTGAATAAATCGTTGAATAGTACTTTGGGTAATAATTTCGGAATGAAGTTGTGCCAGAAAAATGTGCGAAATGATTTATGTTTGTAAGACTTTTTGTCTTTGATGTAACAAATTGCTAATGCATCTACCTTAGTAAATGTACGGTTGGTGGCGCGAATAGGTTTTCATAATTCGATTTTTTTTTCATTCTCGAGCAAATACTCCATCGAATCGAATGTCGTAATTAGGCCTCTGGTCCAGTATATCACATTCTCGGCTTCATTCTTTTTCATCAAACATTGGGAATGGTATCCAATATGAAGTATACGTAATATTTCTAATATCCAATATTAATTATACGATCACATGTACCAATCACCTTTGACAAACTGAATTTGTGTTTTAGGAGGTGCAACGAATCGTTCTTCTATATTTATTTGATTTTATAAATAAAAAACATTTGTATTGTTCTTTTTTGAATTTTTTTATTTAATAAATAATTTTTGTGGTTTTTTGTTCACTTCACTTTTTTATTGGTTACAAACATATTTTTTATTGTTGTTGTAAGTATCTACATTCAAATATTAAATACACTCAAAATATATTTATAATAACTTATATGCAAAAATAAATTTCATTTCTTTATTTACTTGTATATTTGTGGCATTTATATGATTTGTTCATAAAAAATGAATACAAAATCAATATTTATAGTTTAGAAAAAAATTCTTAGCCATTATGTTTAACAGAAAACAAAAAGTCAAATCCAATAAATAATAAACATACTTAAGGAAGACTTTGGAAATTCTGTTTTGATAAGTAATCGGATTTTTGTTTTTATTTTTATTTTTCTTCTATAAAATTCATATTAAAAAATGTTCATATACATATGTAAATAATAAAGGAAAGGAAATACGAGTTCATACATACAGCATACTTTACATATACATAGTTAAAGAATAAAAACTAAATACTCATGTTTAGTTGGAAGCAATTTATTGTGTAGGTTTGTGCATATTTTTTGAATTAAATGTAATTGAGCCTTTTTAATTTGTTGTTCGTATGGGAGAGTTGTGGTAACCTTTGGATTAAAAACAGTTTTGTGATATAAATTGGCAAAATCTTAAAAAAAACTTGCATAAATTGAACTTTGAACTTGCCGCATATATCTGATCAAACAAAAGTTCTGGAAGAGTGCGAGCTGAGCAAAAATACAAAACGTTGATTCAAGGAAAGAACTAATTTGTGATGTCATGTCTGGATGTGCAAGGTGGAAAATAACCTCTACAATTGGAAACTAAGATCAAATGTCGCAACGGTTACTCCAACTCACGCTTATCATCTCAGCGATACTTGATTTCTCCGAAAGTGGCACGGACTCATCCGGAAGCAGTACAGATTGTCATTAGTAGTATAACACAACAGGCATGTCATCCTCATTCTGCAATGCAATGGCAACGGTCTCCGCTCCCAAGTCAGCGAAATTGTAGACTTTGTGAGTCGGAGGAATATCATGATCGCCGCTATCCTGGAAACAAAACTCACCGTTACCTGTGTTGCAATGTTGCGATGGTTACAACGTTTTGCGAATAGATCGGACTAAATGCGGAGGCGGAGGACTTGCCTCTTTTATACAATAATCTGTTCAGTACAGACCTTTTTTGTTTGAGAATGGCTCTAGCGACCCATACACGGAATGATTGGGTGTAGCAGTAAAGTGTGGGACTGCCGAGGTGGAGTTCGTTAAAATGTACATATCGCCGATGAATATCTGTGTCTTGGCATTTTATGCCCGACATTAGTTCACTTTTGGATGCCAAAAGCCCTTTGGTGCCAGGGGACTTCAATTCTCACCATGAGCTTTGGCACTCCGTTCTAGGAAAAAAACTAAGGGGTGCAGCGTTGGCTGAGCAAATTGATTGTTCCACATTTTACAAGGTAAACAAAGACGTTCCTACGAGGATAAGAGAAGATAGCCTCAGCTTACCAGACATCACCATTGTGGCACCCGTTCTTATAAATGACGTGACCTGGCAACCCGTTTTTTCCGTTGGCTGAAACCATCACTGACCGCCGTAGTTCTCTGAACCATGGAAAAGCTGATTGGCAAGGGATCAAAGAATTTAGCAATCACGCATTCAGAGAGCTGCCCATTGCCTCAGATGCTCGGGTAGCTGAGAGAATTTTCCCGGGACCTGCTGGTCGAATACTCACAATTGAACATAAATGACCGGACAGAGGCGAAGGGACTAGCAAATGAGCGTGATCTGCTTCGTCATACGAACCCTGAAGAGCCAAGAGTTAGAGAATTAACTCTTGAAATCAATAGCCTAGTAGGCGAACATAAGCGGAAAAATTGGGTAGGTCACCTGAAGCAATGCAACATTACAGGATTAAGTAAATTGTGGACAACGGTTAAACGACTCCCGAATCCGTGAAAGAAGGATGATACTTTCCAGAGCGTGACAGCGACAGATTCGAAGAGGTGCGAGTGTTATTTTAACCGGTGAAGAGGAGTGTGTTACGCCGTATAAGAGCCCAGCCTAGAAGGTACCACCACAATTTACGATGAAGGATGTTGCAGATGTCATCCGAAACGTTAAATCTTCCAAAGCGTTGGACACCACACGGAATCTCTATGGTAAGACTTAAGCGACTAGATTAGTATTTAACAAGTGTCCTCAATTTATCATTAGCAATCCAAATTGTACCAGAAGCCTGGAAAGTTGGTGGTCCCGCTATTGAAGCAAGGCAAAAATGCCAGCTGAGGGGAGTCGTACTGGCCTAAATCCCTCTTGTCCCCAGTAGCAAAGACTATCCGCGACGAGAAGCAGTTAACCAGTTACCCAACATCAGCATGGACTCTGGATAATGAAAGCACAACGACTGCATTTCAACCCATATCCACACATATCAGTCGTGGACTAAACCCGAATTGGTCGTGCGCCGGACAGTTATGGAAGAACTTCATTTATAAAAGGCCGTCGATACCGTCAACAATGCCAAGATAATATATGTGTGGACACCAGTCGTTTCTAAAATTTAAAAATAAATTGTCGAAGACCCGTAGATTGGAACGGGGAGTTCCCCTAAGTAAGGGTAATATCTCCGGAACTTTTAAACCTCTACCTTTCTGAAATTCCGCTCCCTCCAGATGGCATAGAGATCGTAATGTATGCGGAAGATTGTGCGATCTTGGTGTCGGCTCCTATGCAATCCGCCGCTAAACCACCTGGACGGCAGAAATGGGGATCCCACTGAACACGTGGTAGCCTAATTCCGACCACCAACTACTCCAAGATATGAGTTGTAACGTTCAACCGCAAATTTAAGTTGCCCGTTCAAACTAGATCTTTTTGCGACAAGATCAGAATAGGAACAAGGTTCTCAAGTCGCTGGCCGACAACACTTGGGGTGCTAACAAAGAAACCTTACTGACCTCTTATAAAGCAATAGGCCGGTCTGTGGTAAGCCAACTGTGCCAGCATGGTATTCAAATTTTAGCGAATGCGGACCTAAAGACTACAACAGGGTGCTTCCTCATGAGAAGACGAAGTTTTTACCAGGCACATCAACACAACTAGATGTTGTCGATGCAGTACCTGTTTGGGTGTTACTGTCGTGAGCTTCCCTCCCACGATATAGTGGAATACAACAGGGTGCCTCCTCATGACGAGACGAGGTTTTTACCGGCATATCAACACAACTAGACGTTATCGATGCACTACCTGTTTGGCTGTAACTGTCGTGAGCTTCCCTTCCACGATCTAGTGGATAGGCTTCCCCCGAAAGGCTAGTCAGAAGAAATCTTTATGATCTAGGGAAATCTTCAGAATTAGAAGTAGGAATAAGGTTCTTAAGTCGTTCGCCATTAGCACTTTGGGCGCTGACAAAGAAACCTTGTTGACCTCTTATAAAGCATTAGACCGGCCAGTGGTAAGCTATGCTGCGCCAGTGTGGTATACAAACGTTAGCGCTACGCAGTGGAAGAAACTTCAAACCTGCCAAAATGCCGGTTTGAGGACTGCCTCCTCATGACACCAGTGGACCATCATCTTGAGAAGACGAAGATTTTAGCGGTACATCAACACAACATTATGTTGTCGATACAGTAACTACTTGGGTGTTACCGCCATGAGCATTCATGTTACGATCTAGTGAACAAGCTTGGGGAAACCCAGGCACGTCAGGAGAAATCTTCATGATCTAAAGAGAGCTCCAAAGGTACAAACGAGTACCTTTAGGTCAAAAAGCCTGCATTTGTTCAGCTGCCCACCTAACCGAGCCAGTCTGAATAAAATATACGAAGGAACATATTTTCGTTGCTACAACAACCAGCTAAATGACAGGTGTTGTAATTCGACTGTCGTAAATGTACGAAGGGAAGGGTCACCCCACACCTAAGTTTAGCATCACGGGTGGGATCGCTTTCTTCGCGAGCGCAATGTATTGAGTATTTTTTTTGTGCAGGATTTGATGAGCAATTATGCTCAATTGAAAGCGGCCTTCATCATTGGTAAAACTGAAATGAAGGAAACGGGCGGGTGGTGGTACAACTTGAAGGTTGTGTAAAATCTGTTCATTAATTTCCTACTCATGGCCTGATCATTAGTTCAGTACTTAATTGTCCCGCACTGAAGAATCTGAAGAACTATCAGTAGCTCTGAATGACTACCTAGAAGCTTTCAAATGCGTGAAGACCCGATGGAAAAAAGCGATACCATACAACCAACCCATTGGGTCATAGGGAATAAAATGAACCAAGTAACGACCCTGACCGGCATTAAAATGGCAAGGCCCAGGACATATTGGTCTTCTTTCGTCTCAAGTGGCCACTGACATCACGTTGTGTCACAATAGGAGCTGCCTTTAATACATGTTAAAGGTAGTGATCTAACATGTGCCCCGTGTTCACCCATAACAACGATAAAGACTTAGGTTGAGCTAGTAACACACACGTGCAAATCTGCACCTGGAATGTTCGGTCTCTTTATAGAAAAGGTGCAGTTTACGCACTGGCATATAGGAAAAAGGCGACTCAACAACAACTAATGGTGATGCATTGTATTACAACCGCCATGACATAAAGCATGAGTTTGGTTGCGGATTTGTAGTTAGTAGGAGGTTATAACAGTTGTTTTCCATTATTCACCCCGGTGAATGAAAGACTTGCTACAATTCAAATAAAATCAATATTATTCAACATTATTTTTATTTACCTTCATGCTCCCACTGTAATTATTATTATTCTAGACGATTTTAATGCGAAAAGGAAAGGAGAATGAATATCTTTGGTCCAACAATCGGGAAATTTAGTCTCTGACAATGGAATTAGGTTAATTGACTTCGCAGCGGCAAAAGCATGGTAGGTAGCAGTACAAGGGTTCAGTATTTCGACATTCAAAAGGTCACCCGGCTATCACCAGACCAAAAATATCGACTCGCATCACAGCCTTGTTGCTGCAATGGTACTAACCCGATTAAACGTAGCAAATAAAGTATGATCAGACACCATACGGACATCGGTATGCTGCAATAACAACAGATAGCCACAGCCAAATTGCTTAATGAAAGCTTCGGAAGTTCCGATATCATATCAACGACGCGAAATGCGTCCTTTTTATGTAAACAGCCGCAAAATCCATACTTGGATACATACCTCCACCAGGAAACACATGAGAAATGGAAAAACAGAGAAATGGAAAAAACGGAAGTGTGAAAAAGTCGAGATGTACAGAAGCCAGAATGAAACATCAAACTGATGGCTGGTAGAGATCAGCAAGGCAATTTGGTAACAGATACATACAGTGTACTCAGGGTATGGAAAGAACACTTTTCCAAACTGTTGGTATCCAATGTTTGCGAAGACGACGTAGATACCAAACATCCAATCCCAGAAGATGGTATTGAATGTATACCGCAAGACCAAGATGAGGTAAAGACATCAATAAACCGACTGAAGAATAATAAGTCAACCGGAAGCGATGACTTACCAGCCAAGCTGTTCAAAACCGGAAGCGACACGCTGATAAGGTGTATTCATCAGCTAGTTTGCATCATCTGGCTGCAAGAACGCATACCCGAAGTTTGGAACCTGAATATCCTGTGCCCCGTCCACAAGAAGGGAGATAAGACTGTATGCTCTAACTATAGGGGCATAAGTCTACTCCCTATTGCCTACAAGATCGTGTCAGGGATATTGTGCGAACGACTAAAGCCTATGGTCAACGAAATAATTGGACCATACCAATGCGGCTTTAGACCTGGCAAGTCCACCATTGACCAGATATTTACCCTGCGGCAAATCCTGGAGAAGACCCAAGAGATGCAGATCGACAACTACCACCTTTTTGTCGATTATAAAACAGCCTTCGACAGTCCGCTGCGTTCAAAGGTATTCCAAGCCATGTCTGAATTTGGTATCCCCGCAAAGCTCATCCGGCTTTGTAAAATAACTTTAACTGACACGAGGTCCTCAGTTAAAATAGGAAAGAACCTCTCCGAAGAGTTTGGTACCAAAAGAGGTTTCAGACAAGGAGACAGCCTTTCGTGTGATCTCTTCAACATCCTGCTAGAAAAGGTTATACGAGAGGCAAACGTCAAAAGAAGTGGCACAATCTACACCAATAGTCACATGTTACTTGCTTATGCTGATGATATAGACATCATGGACCGATCAGTAAAAGAAGTAACTGATACCTTTATAAAGGTCGAAGGAGAATCTGCTAAAGTGGGTCTGGCCGTAAACGGTGAGAAGACCAAGTTGATGGTGTCGACTAGAGATGGTTTTTACCGGGTATTTACCCGGTAAATACCCACACGGTGGGTAAATACCCATTTGTGGGTATTTATTTGGGTATTTACTATATTGAATCGCTAATACAAAATCTTAGACCCTATTTCTGGGTTTAGGTTATGAAATCGATTCAAAATGCATAGTTTTACAATACTTTAAACAAGTGGGTAAATACTTGGGTAAATACCCGAGTATTTACCCAAGTGTTGGGTAAAAACTCATTAACTGCCGAACTACTTGACGTAGGCTGACAAAATTTGGCTCAAATCTTTCTTATGTCAAAAGAACTTCTGGTACTGAACATGGGGTCTCTGGGTCCATGTTTTGATATAGCCCCCATATATCCGTACCTCCCGATTTAAGGTATTTTTTATTTATTAGCATCATTGTACAATCATATTGGCTGAAATTTGGCACAGTGAGTTCTCAATATGTAGAAAATATCCTTGCAAAAATTTGTCAACATAGTTCCACGTCTTCTTATAGCCACCATATAAGGGTACCCCGATTTCGAGTATTTACCCAAATGTTGGGTAAAAACTCTTTAACTGCCGAACTACTTGACGTAGGCTGACAAAATTTTGCTCAAATCTTTCTTATGTCAAAGGAACTTCTGCTACTGAACATGGGGTCGCTGGTTCCATGTTTTGATATAGCCCCCATATATCCGTACCTCCCGATTTAAGGTATTTTTTTACTTATTAGCCTCATTGTATAATCATATTGGCTGAAATTTGGCACAGTGAGTTCCCAATATGTATAAAATAGCCTTGCAAAAAATTGTCGACGTAGGTCCACGTTTTCTTGTAGCCCCAATATGGGTTACTGAAATCGGGAGGTACAGCTATATCCAAAAGTGGACCGAGGGACTCCATTTTCAATACCTTTAATACTATTAATATAAGAAAGTTTTGAGCCAAATTTTGTTAGCCAACGTCAAGTGGTTCGACAGTTAATGAGTTTTTACCCACTTTTGGGTAAATACTCGAAATCGGTGTACCCTTATATGGGGGCTGCAGGAAAACGTGGACCTACGTTAAAAATATGTGCAAGGATATATAATACTCCTTGAGGACTCACTGTGCCAAATTACATGCAAGTTGGTTGTAAAATATGGCTAATAGATGAAAAATACCTTAAATCGGGAGGTACGGCTATATGGGGGTTATACCAAAACATGGACCCAGGGACTCCATTTTCAATACCTTTAATACTATTGATATAAGAAAGTTTTTAGCCAAATTTTGTGAGCCTACGCCAATGGTTCGGCAAATAAAGAGTTTTTACCCAATATTTGGGTAAATACTCGGAATCGGGGTACCCATGTATGGGGGCTATAAGAAAGCGTGGACCTATGTTGACAAATTTTTGCAAGGATATTTTCTATATATTGAGAACTCACTGTGCCAAATTTCAGCCAATATGATTATACAATGAGGCTAATAAGTAAAAAAATACCTTAAATCGGGAGGTACGGATATATGGGGGCTATATCAAAACATGGAACCAGCGACCCCATGTTCAGTAGCAGAAGTTCCTTTGACATAAGAAAGATTTGAGCAAAATTTTGTCAGCCTACGTCAAGTAGTTCGGCAGTTAAAGAGTTTTTACCCAACATTTGGGCACATACTCGAAATCGGGGTACCCTTATATGGGGGCTATTAGAAAACGTGGACCTATGTTGACAAATTTTTGCAAGGATATTTTCTATATATTGAGAACTCACTGTGCCAAATTTCAGCCAATATGATTATACAATGAGGTTAATAAGTAAAAAAATACCTTAAATCGGGAGGTACGGATATATGGGGGCTATATCAAAACATGGAACCAGCGACCCCATGTTCAATAGCAGAAGTTCCTTTGACATAAGAAAGATTTGAGCAAAATTTTGTCAGCCTACGTCAAGTAGTTCGGCAGTTAAAGAGTTTTTACCCAACATTTGGGTAAATACTCGAAATCGGGGTACCCTTATATGATGGCTATAAGAAGACGTGGAACTATGTTGACAAATTTTTGCAAGGATATTTTCTACATATTGAGAACTCACTGTGCCAAATTTCAGCCAATATGATTGTACAATGATGCTAATAAATAAAAAATACCTTAAATCGGGAGGTACGGATATATGGGGGCTATATCAAAACATGGACCCAGAGACCCCATGATCAGTACCAGAAGTTCTTTTGACATAAGAAAGATTTGAGCCAAATTTTGTCAGCCTACGTCAAGTAGTTCGGCAGTTAATGAGTTTTTACCCAACACTTGGGTAAATACTCGGGTATTTACCCAAGTATTTACCCACTTGTTTAAAGTATTGTAAAACTATCCATTTTGAATCGATTTCATAGCCTAAACCCAGAAATAGGGTCTAAGATGTTGTATTAGCGATTCAATACAGTAAATACCCAAATAAATACCCACAAATGGGTATTTACCCGGTATTTACCCAATTTACCCAATTTACCGGGTATTTACCCATTGGGTCCATCTCTAGTGTCGACGCACAATGCGTCCATTGAGCTCGGACCGACTGTGGAAGTTGGTTCCTATAATATTGAGGTAGTAAAAGACTTCGTCTACCTCGGCACCTCCGTAAACACAACAAACGACATCAGTTGTGAAATAAAAAGAAGAATTGTATTGGCCAACAGATGCTACTTTGGTTTAAGTAAGCAGTTTAAAAACAAAGCCACATCTCGTCGAACAAAAATAATGCTCTACAAAACACTGATACTACCCGTGCTGATGTATGGCTCCGAAGCCTGGATACTTGCGCAAGCAGACATGGCAGTGCTTGGTGTGTTTGAGAGAAAAATTCTTCGAAAGATCTACGGACAAATCTGGCCATATGGCTAGGCCATATCATAAGAATGAGCGATGATGACCCCGCTAAAAAGGTGTATAAACACGGACCGCTTGGCGGTGCACGCAGAATTGGCAGGCCAAGGAATAGATGGCGCAAACAAGTGGATGATGAGATGAAAAGGCGCGGTATTCCAGAAAGCGAAGCAACATATAGAGAGAATTGGAGATCTTTTCTTAGTTCGGCCTATAGAACAAATTTTCTGTAATGGGCCAGCTAAGTAAGTAATTAATAGGCAAAAGTTCATTCATCCGTGCTACAGGAAATCAAATGTCGAAAAGTCATAACCCTAGTGCATACATATACCCTCGTTAGCATAAATGCTGGGGGTATAAACAAGTCATCACTCTAATATAGCCATAAGTATTCCTTGAGAACCACATAAGTAAAAAATACCAACATTAAAAAAAATCAATATGGAAGACCTAACTTGAATATGGACCTTTTTCCTCCTACTACTTACTGAATTTATTAATTGAGATTATTTTTGATTTTTGAGGATCGTTTATGCGCACTTCATCATCAAATTATAAATATGAAAAATATTTATCTAATTATTATTGTGAATTATTCTCGTTTGAAACTATTTTTCTTGAAAAGATATACAAAGATATGGTAATATTCAAAAAAGTTTTACAATCGTTGAAGTTGAGGTTCACCATTTAATAAGTCGCGAACTGTTAATATATTTTAAAAAATATGAATATATTTATTTTAATTGAAGTGTTTTAGTCACGATCTCATAATATGGGCCATAACAAATAATTTTCGTGGAAGCTGCGATGGTGGTAATATATAAAAATGGGAAAAATGTGTTGAAATAAACAAGTTTTTTTGTGTTCTTTTTTGATTTCTGGCCAAACCACGTAAAATTCAAACCTGTGCTCAAAGCAAGAACTAAAGAATACTCCTTGGGCAACATGGTTCTAGTGTATGACTTTTCGATATATACACTGCATCCCCCTAAAATCGATGCTGACATTTTGAAGTTTTGATTTCAGTGCTTTTCGGATTTTTCTTATAATTATAGGGTGCAACTAGATAATAAATCCAAACTAGTTATAGGATTGTAGAAATCGCGATTCCACGTCGTCTGATGTATATCTCATGAGTGTGCTCCTTACAGCTTCCTAGTAATAGCAGTCCAAAGGCGAAATTTTGGTGCGTAAATTTTTAGAAAAAACCTATTTTTTGGCTTTAAAATTTACAATTGCCGTACAGGTACCCCTGAACCCCGCGTGATTTTATTTTTTTTTACGTGCCGGATCTAATAAGCTCTTTCGCGTTCGAATCCGTCCACTAAAACGACGGATATAGATACCTTGAAAGTAGGAAAATCTGCAAAAATATATTTTGACAATTCCGCGAATTGAACCGCGATTATCTTTGATTATTTTTACATAAATGTAATCCTTTATACGCGATTATAATATTTGCCAAAAAGGTGTGTCACAAATTACAAAGATTCGGGAGTAATATCCCTATTTATCCCAAAATAGAATGTGGTGGCACATCCGCAGTTCTTGATGAATCTGTCTAAAATAATTTGTATTGACGTATTTTTAATAGGCGGGCATTGAAATCGGATGCACCTTATAATCATATGCACATCGCGTAATTTTTGCCCACTTGAAGGTTTTTTGAATAGTAAGATGCAACTGATGGCACACTTTGGCCGCTGAATGAAACATGGGAAGATCCGTGCATATTGGTAAAGATGGACTCCCTGTATGCGAAATGCACATGCACCTCAACTGATTTAACGGATTCGCGAATTATACGGTTTTTAATTTCTATGTTTTTTCTTTGATTGTAATTTGAGTATTACTCTCTACTTCTTATTTCTATTGCTTATTACAGAAAGCAAATATACTTTCACGATGACTAATTACTTTTCTTGTAAAAGTTTAAGCAAAATGGTTCAGGATTTGTATGGAAATTTAGCGAAATAATAGAATAACTCCCAACATTTTTTTTTTTAAATTTTTCGTATTTAACAAAAAAAAAAAATATTTTTGAAATAACTTCTGTACAGGCGGGCAAGAGCGGGCGGCAGGTTTTCGCTGCTGACTTGGTGGAACCTGTTTTTTAAGATAGCTTTTGCTTACGAAGGTGTGGACTGTAATTAAAAGAGAACTAGAGAAAGAAACAGTCGCCCGTTGACACTTGTGACGTAATTTAATAGTTGCTAAATTATTTCTCAGCTGTGAGAAATTATTTACTCTGATTGTGGAAAGATTTAACAATTAGGCAATGAACCAGTATGTGTTCAGATACTTATAATTTTATTGGTGATATTGTTGTGCGTGCTTACGGTATGGGTGTTAGGATAATAAGAGAGTTTTATTTGGGTCGCAACCCAGCAAGAAAATTCAGTTTTTGACAATTCGGGTGTTTCAATACAATTTTGTTTCGGTTACATAGCTTAAGTTAATGAGTATTCTATACAATTTAGTAGGTAAAACAGTTCAAAGTTATTCAGTTAGTTGTAGAGACAAAATTCAAAATTAGTTAATAGTAGTTCAATAATACCAATCATGTAAGTCTAAACTATTGAGTTTAGACAACTTCCAACAACAAGTTTCCGTTTTTTGTTGTTGCTGTAATATACAAGTTATAAACGCGATCTTTATAATTTTGGTCTCACATTTTTCTACGCGTTGTCTAGATTCTGTACGCATTTTTAAATTATTTTTTTAGAGATTTTTATGGACTCTGAGTTAGAATAAATAAAATTTACTCCAGGATTTCTTCAATATTTTTTGATTTTCCGCGAAAATAACAATAAATTTAGCAACTATTTTAGAATCTACGGATAGATATCAAATGCTGTTAACGATTCATATATACATGTTCTTATTACAACACAATAGGAATTTTTAAATATTTTTTCTTTATAAGAGAGTAAAACCCCCCATAACTTTTGAGTGCAGCATCTAATTTTGTGAACGCGAACAGATTTGAAACCACGATTGTTTTCGTAACCCATGTATCAAAAATGGCGGATGTGCTCGCCAAAAAAATGTTTAATTTTTTTCTATGGAATTGTAAAGGAAATTTGAAATTTACCATATACAAATTCTCCACACAAAAATTCATTACAAATGTCCTTACTAACCCATTATTTTAACAAGGACATGTTTCGTGAAATGGTAGCTATGACTTTTAGTCATAGCATAGATTAACAACATATTTTAGTGGCCTAAAAATATCTACAAATTGTTAAAATAATGGGTTAGAGCATTTGTAATGAGTTTTTTTGCTGGGTTTTTTGTCTTATTTATCACAAAACTGTTTTTAATATTTTATTGGTAAAATAAAACCGAAATAAATAGTGGAAATTTTGTAAATTTCTAGAACACTGTACGAAATTGAGTAGAAATAGTTATTGTTGTTATTGTGTTTTTTTCTTGTCAATGTATGTATATGCTTATGTATAATTACCTATTAAATAGTATCATTACTATTATTATTATTATTTTAAATTTGTTTCATTATGTTTTATTTAAGTTAAGCTTTTTTTATTTGTGGTAACATAAATACTTCATCGTTTAACTTTGGTATTGTTATTTTTTGTTTGTTTTAAATTTGTCATATATGTTGTTATACTTAATAATATTGTTAGCGAGTAAAAACTATTTGTTTATGATTGAAAAATGTTTTGTTGTTTTTTTATTTATTTAATATTTGCAATAAAATTTAATTTAATTTTTTTGTTGGATCCACAAAGTTGCATAGGTTTTGTATGTTTGTATTGTTTTTATTTTGTATATTTTATTATAATTTTTTGTTTTTTAACAATGATACAATTGAATAATTATTGTTACTGTTTTGTATAATAATTTTTTAATTTATTCATATATTTATATATAAATGGCATTATAAACATAAAAATATATATTTGTTTTTTGGTATTTTACTAAAGGAGGAAGGCCAATTATGGATCATAGTTGGCTTTATTATGTCTCATGGTAGCCTTCCACCTTCGATATTTTTTTAGCGTATTTTTGCTTGCTTTTAAAAGCATTTAATTTTGTAATAAATTATGGTTTCTGATATTTCCAATTTTAGTTATATTTTTAATTAAATTTGATTTAATTTTTGATTATCAGGCTTAATGTTCTTTACTTTTACAACTTTATAAATATTTATTTATTAATTTTTTCACATATTATTTCTTTACAATAAACATAAAAATATTTTGTAAAATCTATTTTACAAAAAAATAATTTATTTTTTTTGTTAGATTTTTTTTTAATGTTTATGGAAACCTTATTTTTTAAAAATTAACTTTGTGTTTCTTTAAGAAAGGCCTACTTTCCTTATAATTGTTTTATCCGTTTCCTTGGTTCCTGTATTCTTACATGTTTTTTTTTTCCTGTTATACATACACTTGTTATTGTTTATTGTGGGATTTCCTCAATTCTTCTCTATATCTTCTGTATTTACAAGACCTGCAGGTTTTCACAGTTTTTAAATTTGGAATCTTCTTTGCCCAACAGCCATGTCAACATTTGCCGAGCTTTCATGCTGGCCATCATAACACTGCGACTCTTATACCAATGAGCCGGCGATGGGGAGGTATCACGATTACCCTATATTTGGGAGAAAATGAAATAAAAATAAAAAATAATGTTATATATCATCCGTTTTAATTATAGAGATTATTGAATTAATTGAAAAATAATAATAAAATATACAAAGGTCGATAAAAGTTATACTATATTCTTGAGAAAATTGGACTCTGTATCGGCCCCAACCCAGACAAGATTTCACTATAGTCCGCGAATATGCTTACGGAAATTTCCTAATTATTGTAATAAAATTACAATAATTCTTAATAACTTTTCCGTGACTTCTTACAAATCAACCTCCGAATCCATTATTTTATCACATAGAGCTTTGGAACCTGACGAACCAGGAACCCATACAAAAAAAAAACGTATGAAATGGAGATGAATTGGCCACATCTTAAAGAAAAATGTCCATAGCATAACCGGAATAGCGCTTGAATAGAATCTCCAAGGATCACGAAATCGATGTCCCCCAAGAAACACCTAGCGACGAACAATAATCCACGAACTTTCACAAAAGAACCTAACATGAAACAAGTGAGAAAAGGCTATAGTCGGTACGGGGCCGGCTATGTGATACCCTACACCACTACCTCTGTGCATAATCTTTTCACTCGAAAACATTTCTTTTATGGAGATACTGATCCAAAATAATTAATATTTAATTTTATATTTGTCTACTCGACATCACCAACTTCAATAGGATTCTATCTCTGTGAGAAAATTTCGTTATGATCCGATCAAAATTCCGACCTGTAGTGTGATTGCAGAATAAGTGGAAATGCAGAAAAGTGGGATGAATTACCGACTATTGCGATATCTCTATTATTTGACCACCTACGCCAGCCTACTTTGCATAATTTTAAAGATGGGATTTCTATTTTCTTAGTCAGGTTTTGCTTTTAGATGGTCCCAACCAAAGGTGTGATATTCGTCATTATTATTAAAATCGCAAAAATGAAAAGTTGGGTTCTATTAGCGACTATTGCGATATCGTTGGTGGACCACCTACGACAACCTACGTTACATCGTTGTAAAGGTGATATTTTCTTCTTTCATTGCCAGGTTTTGCTTTTTATATACCCCTTATAGACGCTGAGATATTTGCTTTGAAATAAAATGTTGACTTTTTCTCCAAACTTTTTTAAAGTTTTTGCTCATTCCGACCCCTAAATATTATCCGACCATCACAAAATTGCGACCTGTAGCGTCATTTCCAAAAAAAGGGAAAAATGGGATGTATTACAGACTACAGCGATATCTCCGTTATTTGGTCACCTACGCCGACCTAGTTTGCATCATTGTAAAGATGGGATCTTCTACTTTCATAGTCAGGCTTTGCTTTTTGAAAGTCCCCAACCAAAGCTGTAATATTTGTCATTATACCTTAAATCGCAAAAATGAAAAATTGGATTTAATTTGCGACTATTGTGATATCTTCGATGTTTGATCACCTACGAGAACCTACTTTACATCGTTAAAAAGGTGATATTTTCTACTTTAATTGTCAGGTTCTGCTTTTGGTATACCCCATATAGAAGCTGAGATATTCGCTTTGGAAAAATACGTTGTCTTTTTATCCAAATAAGTTTTTTGCCCATTCCGACCCCTAAATATTATCCAACCCTCACCAAAATCAATAGGCTTCTTCCTCTTTGAGACCCTCATTAACCCTCAAAATTTCGTGACGATCCGATCAAAATTGCGACCTGTAGCGTGATTTTCAAAAAAATGGAAAAATGGAATGAATTACCGACTATTGCGATATCTCCGCTATTTGGTCACCTACGCCGACCTAGTTTGCATCATTGTAAAGGTGGAATCTTCTACTTTCGTAGTCAGGCTTTGCTTTTGGAAAGTCCCCAGCCAAAGCTGTGATATTCGTCATTATAATTAAAATCGCAAAAATGAAAATTTGTGTTTTATTTGCGACTATTGTGATATCTTCGTTGTTTGATCACCTACGAAAACATACTTTACATCATTAGAAAGGTGATATTTTCTACTTTCATTGTCAGGTTCTGCTTTTGGCATACCCCATATAGAAGCTGAGATATTCGCTTTGGAAAACAACGTTGTCTTTTTATCCACATACGATTTTTTGCCCATTCTGACCCCTGAATATTATCCGACCATCACCAAAATCAATAGGCTTCTTCTCCTCAGGGACCCTCATCAACACCCAAAATTTGGTGATGATCCGATCAAAATTGCGACCTGTAGCGTGATTACAAGGTTTAGATGGACAGACGGACAGACGGACGGACGGACGGACTGACGGAAGGACACACATAGCCAGATCGACTCATCTCGTCGAGACATTCATTTTGGTATATATAAGTATGGGTCTACGACCATTATTTCGATGCGTTACAAACTTTTTGGCCAAAACCAACTTATAATACCCTCCCCACATTGTGGTGTAGGGTATAAAAAGGCAAAAACAACGGCAACTAAGATGGCGGTGCCTGCAAAGTACAAGGATGATATTACTGCCATACAGGAAGTATGATGGAGTGGAAAAGGCGACACATTTATTGCCTAAAGGTGACGCACTTTATTATAATGAGGGGTTTCCCAATAAGAGTGAAAAAGAGCGAAACATCCGATATGTTTCTTTCATAATAAAGGGGTATGCCGCTAATTATGAAAAACAATATCAGTTAAATGGCCACCACACACCTGGTTACAGAATCATATCATTTTCATGAAACTGTGTATAACCAAATTGCAAAGTGGTCTAAAGATATAGTCATTATACTAAAAATTTTACCAATTTTCACACAAAAGTTTTGGTCCATTTAACCCGCTATATATTATAACCAAACCTTTCTTAAAATTTCGCGCCGATCAGACCATCATTTCGACCAACAGAGCCGCTACAAAATCGGGTTAAACATTTTGTTATACCCTCAGCATTAATGCTAACGAGAGTATATACACTTTCATATGAGCAAAATGTGCCTCATCCAATTAATGGTTTTAGACCACAAGTGTTTTCGGACGAAATCCGTTTCAAACAATTTGGAGTCGATTTAGCCATGTCCGTCTGTCTGTCTGGCTGGAGTGCACGATAACTCCCGAACTGATCAACCCACAAAAGATACAAAATTTTCGGAAAAGTTGTACGCACGCTAACTCTTGGAGGGAGTGACCGATTTGGTCTATACTTTACATATCCTATATAGCAAAGTGCCCGCTAATTCGTGTGCGGAAAGAATATAAAAAAACAAATAAACTATATTTAATATGGAAATGACAAAGACTGAAAATTTTGTTAAACTAATACCAATTTAAATCAATATTAAATTTTATTTAAGTACTTTTCGTACCATTTTTCAAAAAAATCTGCTGTATCTCACCCATACACATCAACAGCGAGCACATTTTTTGAGGAATATTAATTAGTGGCTTTCTGTCATCAGAAGGTAAAACATGCTTGTAAACAAATTAACCCAAGTCAAATTTTAGTACCATTTGGTGCTTTTTGTAGCCAATAGTATGTATTTCCAATACCATTTCAGCCATCAGCGACCCGCATACCAAATTACAGAATTTCTGTGCATTTCATTTCAAAAAAACTTCTTTATTATCGTTCACGCAATAACAAAATGGTACTTTTCATACACCTGGGTATAACCTTAAAAAAATACCTTTTTATAACAACCGCTAATCTCATGTAAATACACAAGTATGAATTTCCGAAACCTTCTTCTAAAATTTCAAAAATTCCTGCTAACCCTTACACAATAACAAATTATATCAAATTCTGTACCTTTAGTATTTTCCAGAGTATGATTTTCAAAAACCATCTCCATATCTTAACTCCACATACCAACAGTTACTCTAAGAACAAATTTTAGAATTCCAGCTCTGTTCCTACACCGGATACAACATTTAGTCCGCTTTAGTACTTTTCGTTAATTTATGGTTCGTATTTCTTAAAAAACGTAACGTTGGTAACACACCAATACTCACCCTAACTCCAAAAAATACAAATTCCAGCTCTGTCCCTACATCCAACAACAAATTGAGTACAATTTAGTAATTTTCGTATACGTATTTCGACAACCACGTATCTCAACCCTACACTGATATTAATACAAATCTCAGGGTTCCAGCATTATCCGTTCGTCGATTACCAAATGGTACCAAACTTAATACCATTTAGTACTCTTCTATACTCTTCTCTTATATCAATACCACTTCCCAACCTTAATTCCCATATCAAATATCAAGATTCTAGCTATATCCGTTAAAAATACAAAATTTTAAAACTTACTTTTCGTACACTTGTTGTTCGAATTTCCAGAAACCCTTTGGTACATTTTTCTAACTCTCAATTAGTGACCTCATTGCAAATTTCAGAATTCTACCTTTTCCCGTTTGCCTAATACAGAGGGTATCATATTTAGTATCTTTTAGTACTTTTCGTACCCTTCCCGTTCGAATTTCCAAAAACCCAGCCTTATCTCACCGCTACACACCAACAGAAACCCACACTCATAATTTCAAGCTTCTAGCTTCAGCCGTTTCGTCTGGGCGATGATCTGTCAGTCGATCACTCACTCACTAACTTATCACTAAGCTCTATTATATAATTACATATATCTACCAGATATAGATCAGGTTCGAATATGGACTATATTTGTCCACTCCTTTGAGTACTCCCCACACAAAATTTTGGATATGTTCACTTTAAGACCAGCTCTCGAATCACTTGGATTATTGTTTAAGCAACTTGCATTCGCTGAGATAACAGCCGAAAGCCCTATGGATGGTGCGCACGATAACTCTCGAATTGATCAATCAAATTAGGGCTTCGTCATATTTTGTCCAAACTTAATTTCAGTTCAAAGATGGGCATTACTGGTTCACAACTTACTTATTTAGAAAATGTCACTAAAATGGTATGTACGAAATCTCTTGAACGGGGCAACCAATTTGGTACAAACTTTAGGTCTCCTAATATTTTGTTCAAATTTAGTTTAACCGCTAAAATCGGTCCTCTCCTTATGGTACTTCCCCCACAAAGTTCAACATTAGTGTCTAAGTGCAGTTTAGGGTCTGTTCGAAAATTCTTTGGAAATGTATATCGATGCTGTTCGCTGTGGTACTGCTTAGTCCATGCTTCCTGGCATACAGGTCCAAAAGTTATACGATGACCCACTGAAATGACTAGTGGGCGCGATACCTATCGAAAAGATATGACTTCCAAAATAATGGTGACTCCATAATGGTGATCGGTTTACTTTAAGTACTTACTTACTTCCTTTACGTTAAGTACTTCCTCCGCAACACTTTTGAACTTTAATCCTAATCCACATTTTTATACCCTACACCACACAGTGGTAAAGGGTATTATGTCTTTGTGCATTTGTATGTAACATACAAAAGGAAACGAAATAGACCCATAGTTCCTTTTGGGGATATACATATAATCACTTTCTGATTCGATTTGTGCATGTCCGTCCGTCTGTCTGTCCGTCTGTCCATGTATTTTTGTTCGCAACGTACAGGTCGCATTTTTTGTCCGATTCAGCTGAAAATTGGGGACTACAACTTTTTTAGCCATAGGAAGAACGCTATTGCTTTTGGTGAAAATCGGTTCAGATTTGGATATAGCTCCCATATATATTTTCGCCCGATTTCACGTATTTGCTGCACCAAACACGCTATATACGTCCAATTTTGATGAAATTTTGAATGTGTGGCTGAATTTGGTCTAAAAATAAATGTGTCAAAGTATATCGAAATCGGTTCAGATTTGGATATAGCTCCCATATATATGTTCGCCCGATTTCACGTATGTTCTGCACCAATCACGCTATATGCGTCCGATTTTAATGAAATTTGGAATGTTTGACTGAATTTGGTCTAGAAATAAGTGTGCCAAATTATATAGAAATCGGTTCAGATGTGCATATAGCTCCCATATATATTTTCGGCCAATTTCACGTATTTTCTGTACCACACACGCTATATATGTCCGATTTCGATGAAATTTGGAATGTGTGACTGAATTTGGTCTAAAAATAAAGGTGCCAAATTGTATCGAAATCGGTTCAGATTTGGATATAGCTCCCATATATATGTTCGCCCGATTTCACGTATGTGCTGCACCAATCACGCTATATGCGTCCGATTTTAATGAAACTTGGAATGTTTGACTGAATTTGGTCTAGAAATAAGTGTGCCAAATTATATAGAAATCGGTTCAGATTTGCATATAGCACCCATATATATTTTCGGCCGATTTCGCGTATTTGCTGCTCCAAACACGCTATATAAGTCCGATTTCAATGATATTTGGAATGTCTGACTGAATTCGGTCTGGAAATGTGCCAAATTATATCAAAATCGGTTTAGATCTGGATATTGCTCCGATTTATATTTTACATATTCACAGTGGTGTAGGGTATCATATAGTCGGCCCCGCCCGACTTTGATCCTTTCCTTACTGGTTATATCATATATAACTTTATTCCATACATCATATCAATTGAAATTGGTTGTGGGTGACCTTTTTATACCCTCCACCATAGAATGGGGGTATATTAAGTTTGTCACTACGTTTGTAACTACTCGAAATAATCATTGTAGACCCCACAGACTATATACATTCTTGATCAGCGTGCAATTCTACATCGATATAGAAATGTCCGTCCGTCTGACGCGAGACGCGTCGTCGTTTTAAGGAAATTGTAAGATATTTGTCCCATTTTACCACCGAATTGGTTGTAACTTTGTATTTTGTGTCTCCAGAGGCCAAAAACATTCCTACCAAAGTTGGTTTATATAGGTCCACGTTTTGGTATAGCTCCCACATAACGCCCCATATAAAGTACGCGTCATTTTTAAATAATTTGAATGCATTAGTCGCATTTGACAACAGAATCGGTTGTAACTTTATATTTTGTGTTTCCAGAGGCTAGGAAACATTTCTACCATAAAATGTTTATATAGGTCCACGTTTTGATATAGCCCCCATAGGGCGATATCTGCCGATTTTCGGTATTTTGAAGGTTTTGGCCTCATTATCACACCGAGAAGGCTGACATTTGGTATTTAGTCTTCGTTGGGGGTATAAAACTTCCCCCCAGAAATTTGTAGGTATAGGTCCACGCCATCATATAGCAACCATAGAACGATACCTTACGATTTTCGGTATTTTGAAGGTTGTGGCCACAATAATCCACCGAAATGGCTGAAATTTGTGGTGGAGGGTATAAAAAGTTCGGCCCGAAAAATATATGACTTGAAAAATAGACTTTTTGCCTCAGAAGCAAAAAAAGTATTTTTCCGTGTACTTTGTATAAGAATGCGACTTCATGTTTGAACTAATGGTGATGCAAAAGGTAGCTAATCTACAATTCTTTGTAATGAGTTATTCGCTTTATGTACCTCCCAATTGTTAGCTCTTCAATTCATAAATTTACCCAAGTATCATTTGGTACGACCAGAAGTCGCATGCTAAAAATTTTGATAACTCAATACTGACAAATATTGTCCAACCATATATGGAACCTTTCCAAGGCCATTTAGACTGGTAATGTGGAATTAACATTGACTTGGTCAATATATGCTATATTGGATTGATATGGTTGTGCTAATGCCAAACAAAATAACCTCACTCACGCCAAAATCACTCTGATTCTTAATTCCAACTTGTCGACCTCTGTATATATTTATAAATTAATTATTTAAATAAGAAATATCTATAATATTCGTACATGTAGAATAATAAATTAATTTCAAATCTACATTCGAGTGTATGAAATATTATCATTTCAAATATAAAACTAAAAAAATGTTGCTTTTAAAATTAACATTGGATTTATGTACAGGGGGTAAAACTGTGAATATGTTGCTGAGGCATACGCATGAATCTAAAGTGAATAAATAATTTAATTGAAAGAAAAAAACATTATTCATTCTACATACAATGATGATATGCTGTATACTACTAAAAAAACAATATATTAAAAACATTTATAAAAAAACCAAAAAACAAAACGAGAAAAATTGTGAAAACAAAAACTGTTGTTCTTTAATTGCGAATCAAAATAAAAAATAAAAACGCACATCAAGTGCTATTGACCTGAATTATAAACGTTTATGAGGGTGGATAATAGAAGCTGACTTGGCACAAAATAAAGGTTATGTGTGCTCTTAAAGGTTGAATGTCTTGGAAAAGTGTTTTTGAGGGCAATACTTAGATTGCCATTAACCGGATGATATTCAAGAAGCTGACTGACCATTTCAATGATGACTTGACATGTTAAGGACTTTTTTATTGTTTTTTTTGTGTCGTCACACAAGGGTCATATGTAGAAAAAATTTTAAGGAATGATGTTGGTTGTTTAGGTTGGGCAAATGATTTAAAAATAATTAATGTAAGATTAGGAGCGTCCATGTCATTGTTTATTTAGACTAAAATGACAATTTGATACAACTTTCTTTATGAGAAACAGTATTAGGGGAAATATAATTCATCCGACCTGCCCTTGGTGTCACCTGCAATAAATTGAGTTTGCCGTCGGGTTCGTTATCCACATTCATAAAAATATCATAATATGAAAAAGAGGTATTTTTTACCTATCAGCTTATTTCTTACTACCCAAAAGGTTTCAAATAGTAAAAAGATGAATCTCAGATTAGGGTTATCGTATATAACACAAGAAGGACAACATCTCACGGGGATACATACTCTCCAATGACTACGTGAATATAGCTTTGGCCCAACAGTCGGGAAATTCAGTCGCCACAGTGAAACATCTGACAATGGTATGAGGCTGAAAGACTTTGCAGCTGCAAGAAACATGGTAGTTAGTAGTACCAGATTTAAGCATCTCGATATTCATAAGGGCACCTGGCTGTCGCCAGATCAAAGAACAAGAAATCAAATTGATCACGTTCTGATAGATGGAAGGCATGCATCAGGCGTGTTGAATTTACGGTCGTTCCGAGATGCAAACATAGACTCAGACCACAACCTTGTTGCAGCAAAGGTACGTACCAGATTAAACGTAGCAAACAAATACAACGGAAGTTGGACATCGGTAAGCTGCAATCACAACAGATAGCCACAGCATATTCCACTCAACTGGCCCAACTGCTTAATCAAAGCACTCCTCGTCCCGATAACATATCAGGACAATGGCAAAACATTGTCCACTCCATGCAAACTGCCGCAAAATCAGTACTTGGATACCAGAGACCTCCACCAAAGAATCCGTGGTATGACCAGGAGTGTCGTGCTGCTACCGAAGAGAAAAATGCGGCATATAGGGCTACTTTACAATCAGTAGCAACGCGTAGCGCGGAGTGTGAACAAATCGAGATGTACATGAGATAGAATGAAGTCCGAAAATTCTACTTGGAACTGGCTCATCCTCCTGTAGAGACGAGCAAGGTAATCTGGTAACTGATACAGATAGTGTTCTAAGGACATTGAAAGAGCATTTTTCCAAACTGTTGGTATCCAATAGTAGCGAAGACGATGATACCACAGATCCAATCCCAGAAGATGGTATAGAATGGCCAAGATGAGGTAAAAACAGCAATCAACCGGCTGAATAATAATAAAGCAGCAGGAGCCGATCAGGCGACGCGCTGATAAGGTGTATGCCTCAGCTAGTTAGCACCATCTGGCATGAAGAACGCGTACCCGACGATTGGAACCTGAGCATCCTATGTCCCGTCCACAAGAAAGCAGATAAGACTGTATGCTCAAACTATAGGGGCATAAGTCTTCTCCCTATTGCCTATAAGATAGTGTCAGGGATATTGTGCGAACGACTAAAGCCAATGGTCAACGAAATAATTGGACCATACCAATGTGGCTTTAGACCTGGCAAGTCCACCATTGACCAAATATTTACCCTGCGGCAAAACCTAGAGAAGACCCAAGAGATGCAGATCGACATATTTCACATTTTTGTCGATTATAAAGCAGCATTCGACAGTCCCCTCCGATCAAAGGTATTCCACGCAATGTCTGAATTTGGTATCCCCGCAAAGCTCATCCGGCTTTGTAAGATGACTTTAACTGATATTAGGTCCTCAGTTAAAATTGGAAAGAACCTCTCCGAAGAATTTTGTACCAAAAGAGGTTTCAGACAAGGAGACAGCCTTTCGTGTGACCTATTCAACATTTTGCTGGAAAAGGTAATACGAGATGCAAATGTCAAAAGAAATGGCACAATCTACACCAATAGTCACATGTTACTTGCTTATGCTGATGATATAGACATCATGGGCCGATCAGTAAAAGAAGTAACTGATACCTTTATAAAGGTCGAAGGAGAATCTGCTAAAGTGGGTCTGGCGGTAAACGGCGAAAAGACCAAATTGATGGTGTCGACGCGCAAAGCGTCCATAGAGCTCGGACCAGGAGTGTATGCACTCCTGCTTACATTCCTGAGGTTGGCCAGAATTTTATTCCACCAAACTGGATAAGTTAATGGGCAAGGTTACCAAGAGCAATATTGGTACAAGGTGGAACCTATACAGGTATAGTTTATATAAAGTATAAACGTGAGGCAATAGAGGGAGCAAATACAGAGGCAAGATTTCGTAAGGTGATCTCAAAGGATCCCAAACAAATTGGGAACATCAAACGAGGGGATGGCACATAAACGAATTCTGCTCAAGAGACTCTTGATTCAATTCTTACATCGGAGAGAATTCCCTAAGGAGCCAGACACAAGAGGCACCCCACAGGGCTCCTGGTGGTGAACGGGATACTCAAGGAATTTGATAGATTAGGAAACAGATTACGTAGTTAAATTTTTGTCACGCTGGGCTCACCATGGGCTCGATGTGAATCCTGCAGAAAAGTAATTGGAAAAGAACTATCACTGATTTTGTGTCGGCAAAACTGGGTGGCGTGCACTTGAATCTCTCTACAGACGCGAAATATCTGGGAGTTACCATCGGTTAAGATGGAAAAGGAATACTATTGAGCACACCAAGATGATCCTACTTGCACTTTATTATACGCGTCAGTTCCCAGTGCCCCTCAGGCAGCATTGAATGATATACTGAACATTCAACCCTTGAATAATACAAGTATCCCGATGTGGCTTGAGGCTTAAGGAGCTCAATCTGTGGCGTTGTTCACGGCTCACAGTGTCACGACCGTGGCCAAAAATGGTAAAAACTAAATACTTCGTTGAACAAATTTATTGATGGGGAGTGATAGAAAACATATTAATTAAGAAGAATCTGAATTTTGGTACTGATACGTGAAGTATTTTTGCTATATGAGGATTTAAATCCGACAATTTTAGTTAATACGTATTTTTGTGTTTTTTTTCTCTAAAATTAATAAATTATATTATGCGTTAATATTTAAAATTTAAAAGTAACGGTTGCTGCAAAAATGGTTCCTAAGTTATCTTGGGATGTAATAAACTTGGCTACACTTTTGTTTGTATGTATATATTAATCATATGGTGTTTACATTTAACCAAACATCTATTACTAAGTTTATTAATTTTCTGAAGCAAATTTTAAATTGCGTGGAGTGGGGAAAAAGTTGTATAAAAGTGTATATCGATATTTTTTGCGTAAAAAGTGAGTACTTCAAATATATAAAGGTCCCAGCTGCAGAGGTTTGCAGACGAATGTGTCATTTCTCTTTTTCAGCGACCACCTCACTGAGAGGATGCCCCCTTTTTTAACAAATCGTTTTGCGGTGTTGGCTATAGCGCGAAAACGAATGAACCGATCATCATATATTTTTGTGGGCTTATTAAGTACCTAATAATCTTTCTTTAAAACGAGAGAAATTTAAAAACTTTAAATTTTTAAAAAAATTGTGAACAGCGAAAATCAAAATTCGATTTTTTACAAAAAATTGGCCGCTTTTTGACCACTAATCGGTCAAAAAAATTTTTTAAAAGAAAATTCTCTTATATAAAGACAAGAGTTTGATATATTCAATATGCTCACAAACAATATGAAGAATAACCACCAAATTTCAGTCATATCGGGTGGATATTGATGCCACAACACTCAAAATACCGAAAATGAGGAGGCACGGTTCTATGGGGCTATAGGAAGACGAGGACCTATACCGACATATTTCTGGTGGAAGGTTATAAGTCCCCCAACGGAGACTTAATACCAATTTTAAGCCATTTCGGTGTGATAATCAGGCTAAAACCTCCAAAATACCGAAAATCGGGAGGTACCGTCCTATGGGGGCTATATGAAGGCGTGGACCTATGCAGACAAATTTCAAGGTGAAGGTGTAATTCCCCCTACGAAGACTAAATACCAAATTTCAGCAAGTTCGGTTTAATAATGAGGCTAAAATCTTCAAAATACCGATAATCGGGAGGTACCGTTGTATGGGGGCTATATCAAAGCTTGGACCTAAGCCCACAATTCTCTGTTGGAATGTTTGATACCTCTGCCGAAGACTAACCACAAAATTTGAATACTTTCGGTTGGTCATTGTGTCTAAAACATTCAAAATACCGAAAATCGGGAGGTACGGTTCTATGGGGGCTATATATAAACGTGGACCGACCAACCCAATTTTTTGTCCTGAAGATTGTTAGTCAATAACAGGTACTTACACCAAAATTGATGCACCTGCGACAACTCCTTCTATTTTTGGCCACAGTTAATATGAACTCGCGACATTGTGCGGCTTGGTTCACGGAAAGGTAGCCAATACTGGATTTTGACACAGCGGAGGTAATAATCCCTGATGGGAGTGAATGGGAGCAGGAGAGACCACTTCCTTATAGTATAGCGATTTTCACCGATGTGTCGAAGATGGAAGAAGAACTGAACATCAAACGCTCGTAATGTCATGTTCACACGAGCGTTTCAATTACGTTGTTGGCCTGTCGAACGACGTACACGAATTAACCCGTTTCCACGACACCATTCGTAATTAACAGAAACATAAACAAAATTGCCTTCATTTTCGTTTCCTTGTTTTTACGAAAATTTGAACCGAAAACACATAAAATATACATTAAATGAATAGGAAAAGCAATAGACTTTCCTTCAAATGTATCTTCTATATTTAACTACACACATTTCATTCATTTTTTCCATAAATTCTGAATAATTTTGAATTTTCAATATATTTTTATATGTTTCTATTTTCAAAATTAAAGAGAGAGACATGTCAAAACAATGTTTGTGTATGCAGACTTTCAGTTATTTGTTTCTGATTTTTTACGCGATTTTGAACTAATGGACAAGAAATGAGTGTGGAATTAAGAAGGAAACACAACCATCTTCCTTCTGCATCTGTATAAAATGTTTAGTTCATTAATTTTCATTCATCTTTTTCCTTTTTTCTAAAAAATTTTGTGTTTTCAACAAATTTTGAATTTTGAATTTAGACATGTCATAATTAATTTTTTCGATAAATTCTCTCATTTGTTAGGGATGGGACATACTTATTCGTTGTTCAGAGAGTATTTCTAATCGAACAACGTAGAAAAATCGTCGTTCGTTCATAGAATTTTGTGTGGGGAAATAAGTAATTTATTCGTAGTTATGGGTCGAACAACGAATAGAGAACGAACGACGTACCGTGGAAACGGGCTATAAAATTTAACGAAAATTGCAGTGTGTTTCAGTCAGAAATCTTTGCAGTGCTGAAAGCAGATAGAATAGTCATGGCTTACGTTGATTTAAAGGCTTAAGGATAAGTCTATATATATATCCATATATATGTATATCCATACAAAAATTGTAATATAGGCGTTAAGTTTTGTTGGGTACCAGGGCAATGCAATATTGGGGGAAATGAGACAGTTGATGAACTGGCAAGACGAGGCTTCCAATCCGCTGACCTTCGGGGGTGAAGGACTGTCTCAAGCCACCGCTTTGCTTCTTCCTCAACGAACTCAGAAAACTCCACGCAGAGAAAACAGTAAGGATCTGGCAAGACGTACCTGGCTGTAAGATATCGAAGTCAAACTGCACGAAAATTTCAGGGCGTAGAACTACGTTCCTTCTCTGACAAGTAAATCAAAAACCAGGACAACAATATTGAGTATTGCAGGCTATACGAGGATGTGGAAGATACCGTTGCATTTTTTATACAATCCATCACAGTATGGATGCATTGAAATAATCATTTGCGGCCCTATAAAGTATATATATATTCTTGATCAGGGTAAAATTCTGAGTCGATCTATGCATGTTCGTCCGTCCGTCTGTGGTAATCACTCAAGCATTCACAAAAATGGAGATAGGATGCTGACATTTTGGGAAGATGCGTCTTTTGTTTGCAGGCAGGTCAAGTTCGATGATGGGCTATATCGGTCCACGTTTCGTACAGCCCCCATATAACAGCACCACCCGACTTCAGGTTTTTTGATGTTTTAGTCACATTTTCAAACCGAATTAGCTGTAATTTAACATTTAGGGTTCCCAGTTATCAGCAAACTAATATTCCAAAAATTATGGGCATAGGTCCATGTTTTGGTATGGCTCCCATATAACGGTACCTTTCGATTTTTGGTATTTTGAGTGTTTGTCTACAATTTTTAAAAGAACTAGCTGCAATTTGATATTTGAGGTTATCTGTGGCCACGAAACTTCTCCACCAAAAATCGAACTAGCTGTGATTTGACATTTGAATATTCAGTGGTCACGAATTTCTTCACTAAAAATCGTCAACATAGGTCCATGTTTTGGTATAGCTCTCATATAACGGTATCTCCCAATTTTCGGTATTTTGAGGGTGTTAGCTATATTTTTTGACGAAACTGCTTGTAATTTGACTTTCGAGGTTCCATGTAGTTATAAAACTTTTCCACCAAAATTGTGAAGATAGGTCGATACTTTAATATAGTCCCGAAGGTGGTACCTTTCACCAAAATATGATACAGTGATATTGTAAAAAAATCGTTAATATTTTAGCGACAAATTTTTAACTTTGGTGAGGGATGAGTGGACTGATACGGCCCATCATTGAACTTGATGTAATTTTGAATGAAATATTACGAGTAAAAAAGTTTGGACTAAATCAGTTGATCCGTCCGGGAGTTACCCTGGTGCAGGTAAGACAGGTCTAAACAACATTAAATTCGACGAGGCAAAGCCTTAGGCTAAATGCTGAGGATATAAAAATTAAGAGAGAGCCGTATATTTAAATTGGTGAAATTGGGAAAGGACTGCTGGAGATTTCAACGGCCTCCTTATTATGTTTAACACGGCAAAATTATAAAATGGAAATTCCCTTGAAGTCTCACTATATGTTTTAATAATTCGACACGTGGTTTCAAAAAGAGGAATAAAATAATTATTAAAAAAATATTTCAAAATACAAAAATAAAATATTTAAAAATGACAAAAATATATATACAAACAGTTATATTAAAAAAATGCATACATATGAACATGAAGATTGTAGAAAATTAGCTGAATTTAACCATCTATGAATAATATGGGGTCAATTAGGAAAGAATTCATTTTGAAATTTTTATTTAAAAATATTTTGAAAAATTGAAATATATATTTATTATTTTACAATTTTTAGGAATAAAATCTCAAAAAAATCTTGGAGGGAAACATCTTACAAAAAATAGGGAAAAATAATTGCAATATATATTTATGTTTTTTTTTTTTTTAATTTGGGAGCCAATGGTTTTAATATAAAAAAGTTTTAGCATACTTTTAGGGACCTTTAAAAATACTGTTGGAAGGGGGTTTGTAATCAAAAACACTTGAATCACATCTATGCATATTTTATATTTAGGACGAAAACTTCAAATTTCTTATTCAAAATACGGGGGTTTTATAAATGCATAAATTTGCCCCTTTTTATATTTCGGGGAATTGAAGTGTTGTTGTTCGCTTTTACTCACCATTACTTCGGAATTTTTATCATTTAATGATTTTTCGCCTTGATCATTTTCATGATTTCTATTGTCACAATTCGAATCTTTTTGTTTATCTTTTGATTTATTTTTGGATTTTTTCGATTTTGGCTAAAGTGAAATAATGTTGATGAAAATTATAAATGATTTGTTATAAAGAAAATAAGTACATACATATAAAAATAAAAACAAAATGCTTCAAAATGAACAAAACACAAAACAAAAATCTCTTTTTTTTTACAATTAAAGCCAATCCAACTACTTGATGGTGAAATGTGATTTGTTGTTAATTTGTTGGTGTTTTTTATTTGTGTAAAGCACAATGAATGAGTTTTGATAAAATTTTTTGAGTGTTAGATTTATTGTTTTTGAACGAATTTTGAAAATTTAATCTTTTGATTTTTTAATAAAACAGTTTCTAAGAATAGTAAATTGTCATATTATCTTACCTGTATACGATTCTGTTCCTTTTTCAAACGTATTTGAGTCAGTGTACCCGCCAGCAATTCATCACAGTTGTGATTAATGCCCACCGAAACTTCAATGAATTTTGCACCATAGGTACAGGCCACACATTTACCATCTATAAAAGAAAAACAAACAACGTGACATGGAATTGTATTACATTATTGATGAAATTGTCATTTACGTCAAATGAGGTTTTTTAATACGTCATTTAATTTGTCAATTCCATTGAATATCTGTCAAATAAAATAATTACTTTCCCAAAGTCACGTTTTAGGTTTCAATATTAATTATTTTTAATTTTTTTTGTGCCTTACCACAAATGCCAAATCCTTGTATTTAGAAAAAAAATCAATAAATTTTTTTGATAATTTTTCCAACAAATAATACCCCTAATTAACTCCCAATAATTCATTATTTTGTTAGATAATTATATCATGTCCCTTTTATGCAATCATCAAAAACAGATTCATTAACTAATCATTGAACAGAGAATTTCAATTGAATTTTATGATTTTTTTCTCTTTCTTTCAAACATTTCTTTTATCTTCTTTTTATTTATTAGTTTTTTTTTGTAATTACTTACCTTGGGCTGAAACGGCACGTGACCGCGCCAAATCGATTTTATTTGCCACCAAAATAATTGGTCTCGTCCTAATTAAATCCATATCTTGCAGATGGGCAAGAATGTTTTTGGCGCGTGTAAATGATTCCTTGTCCACACAGGAGTATACAATCAAGAAGGCATCAGCTTTTTCCAATTCGTCCTGTGGTTTTATATTTTTTTTTTGTTTTTTCAATTTATTGAATTCAAATGGGGTGTTGAAGTTGGTTTCGTCAACGGAAATGAATTGGGAAAAAGAAGGAAGAAAAAACGAGAAAAGAAAAATTAGAAAATAATTAAGTTATGTCAACAAAACAATTTTTGCCAGGATATTAATTTGTAGCCCGAGGATAAATCGTTTTGCCTTTTTGCGTGCAATTGTCATTTGCGTTGGTTATGGTGTTGTCAAAGCTGTTCATTTTCGGTTTTTGTGGTAATTTATTTTCTTTTTATTTTGGCTAAAGTTTTTGGTGGGTGGTGTTTCAGGGGATAATTTACACTATGAAAGAGAATAATATTGAGATGGATGCGCCGCGCCCACAGGCTGCGGTTAATTCAAACGCAGTAAATGTTTTGGGCATCTGAGAATCAAATAAAAATTACATTTCTGCGAACCTAAAGGAGATAATCTTGAAATCCATTGGATTTATAAAATCCGCTTATATGTAAACGTGAGAACGAAATATACCTAACAACGGTTCTGACCGGATTTAACATGGCAAAGTCCTGGACTTATCTTTGTCCCTCTTTAGTCTCAAGTGGATACTGACCCCTTGATTTTACCTGATTTTACCTGGGGAGCTGCCTTTCACACCCGGTAAAGGTAGTGTGCCGCCTGTTCCCCACTAAGGTTGACGACCCTCGTTAAAGTTTTACGGACCATGATGGAATACTTTACAAGTCCCTATAATATTTTAACATAGTGGAAAAGTACTACCCACTCCATGCAAACAGTCACAAGATCAATACTTGGATACCAGCGGCCTCCAACAGTGAACCCACTGTGTGACGAGGAGTGTTGAATGAGGCATACAGGGTTACTGTGCAATCAGTAGCAACGCGTAGCGTACGAGAGGGGTATCAGGAGAAAAGGGGAGAAGAGAAAAGTCTTTTCCGCAGGAAAAAAAGCGACATGGGAAAGGGGGAGTGTGAAAAAATTGGGATGTACAGGAGTCAGAATGAAGTCCGAAAATTCTACCAAAGAGTGAAGCATCAAACTGATGGCTTTGGTACAGGCACATCCTCCTATAGAGTCCAGCAAGGTAATTTGGTAACTGATACAGATAGTGTGCCGTGATATGGAAAAAGCATTTTTATAAACTGTTGGTATCCAATACTAAGAAAGACAACGATCCAATCTCAGAAGATGGTATTGAATGTATATCGCGCGGCGGGGTAAGAACAGTAATAAACCCAGCTGCGAAATACTCGCTCGAATTCTACTCGCGAGTGAAATTCGAGCGAGTACGAGCGGGAGTTATCGCGCCAGTAGAAAAAATAAATCGAGTATACTCTATTTTTACTCGTCACTCGCGAAGCATATTTCAGACTTGCTCGTTTTTACTTGGGAGTAAAAAGTGTTTGCGAGTACGAGTTTTGCAAGACAAACAAGTGGGAGTGAAAATACTCGAAATAGAGTAGGAGTTTACTCGAAGAGTAAAATCGAGTAGGAAAAATGTATTTATTTTTTGACCGTTTGTGTGTTCGTGTGTGTGGTAGGGAACGGTTTTTCATGTTGCTGTGGACTGAAGGTAGAAAGGGCAAGTTGATCGAAAGTTCGGAGGTTCGAGGTGGGTCGTCGGAAGTTCGGAGGAAGGTGGCAGGTAGGAGGTTCGGAGGAGGGCAAAATGAAAAACTGTTCCCTACCACACACACACGAACACACAAACGGTCAAAAAATAAATATATTTTTCCTACTCGATTTTACTCTTCGAGTAAACTCGTACTCTATTTCGAGTATTTTAACTCCGACTCTTATTTTTAAACCAGAAGTACTCGCCAGTGCTCGCAAATAAAACAAAAGAGTGGCGAGTAAACTTCTTTTAAAACTCGTACTCTTCGAGTCCTCCCACTCGCAGGTATTTTTCAATCGCGAGTAAAAACGAGCAAATCGTACTTTTTGCTCGCATTCTTCGAGTACTCCCACTCGCGAGTACTTCTCATTCGCGAGAAAAAACGAGCAAATCGGAGCTCTGGTAATAAACCGGCTGAAGAATAATAAGGTAGCAGGAGCCGATGGCCTACCAGCCGAGCTGTTCAAAACCGGAGGCGACACGCTGATAAGGTGTATGCATTAGCTAGTTAGCACCATCTTGCAGGAAGAACGCGTACCCGACGATTGGAACTTGAGTAACCTATGTCCAGTCCACAAGAAGGGAGATAAGACGGTGCGCTCCAATTACAGGGGCATATGTCTGCTCCCAATTGCATATAAGATAGCATCTGGCATATTGTGTGAGCGACTAAAACCTATGATCAATGAAATAATTGGACCCTATCAGTGGAGCTTCAGACCGGCAAATCCACCATTGACCAGATATTTACCTTGAGACAAATCCTGGAAAAGACCCAAGAAATGCAGATCGACACCTTCCATCTTTTTGTTGATTACAGCCCTATACGTTCAAAGGTGTTCCAAAACCGATCTGATTTTGGTATCCCCGCAATGCTCAATCGGCTTTGTAAGATGAAATTAACTGATACTCGGTCCTCAGTTAAAATAGGAAAGAACCTCTCCGAAGAGTTTATTACCAAAAGAAGTTTCAGACAAGGAGACTGTCTGTCGTGTGATCTCTTCAACATATACATATATGTGAAGGACTTCGTCTACCTCGGCACCGACATAAACTCAACAAACAACATCAGTTTTGAAATACTAAGAAGAATAGTGTTGGCCAAAGCCACATCTCGTCAAACAAAAGTAACACTTTACAAAACACTGATATTGCCCGTACTAATGTATGGTTCCCCGAAGCATGTGTACTAGGGCAATCATACACGGCAGTGCTTGGTGTGTTCGAGAGAAAAATTCTTCGAAAGATCTACGGGCCAATCTGCGTTGACGGCGAATATCGACGTCATATGAACAACGAGCTGGATCAACTATACAACGACATCAATATAGTTGAACGAATCGACGAGATACAACGATTGCTATGGCTAGGCCATGTCATAAGAATGAGTGATGATGAAGCCGCTAAAATGGCGTATAAATATGGGCCGCATGGAGTTTCACGCAGATCTGGAAGGCCAAATTTTCGTTGGAGCGAACAAGTGAAACGAGACATCAGAAAGCTACATGTCCCAGATTGGGAAAATACGGCAGCAAACAGAGAGGATTGGAGAAACAAATGTTCTGTAAAAATCCAGCCAGCCAGGAGTCAGAATGAAGTCCGAAACTTATACCAAGGAATGAAACATCAAACTGATTGCTTTAGTACGGAAACATCCTACTGTAGAGACGAGCAAGCTAATCAGGTTACAGATTCAGATAGTGTGCTCAGGATATGGAAAGGGCATTTTGCAAAATTTTTAATTGTTGTTGTTGTAGGACCATATTTATTAAATGTTTGTAAGTTCGTTCATCCGTTTAATCTGGTTTTGGGTATATCTTTAGTTCTTGAAATTTGGCTGCTTCGCTGAGTTGTAGCCACAAAGCTACTAAGGTGAGTTGAGTAGGTTTGGCGGGGCAGTTGAAAAGGTGCAGTGAGTCGCACGGACCTGTGCTGCATACTAGGCAGATGTTTTGCACGGTGTCCTTGATCATTGCGCTATAGGAATTAAGACGGCTGCACCATCCTGAGCGTAGCTGAGTCGATACTACTCTGTTTTTTTGTGGTTGGTTGGTTGACACTCCTCAGCTGCAATAGATGGGGGATGTTCTCCGAGGACCGCATTCACACGATAGTTGTTTATGGCATCGGTGACTGCATCCGTGTAAATGCTCTTTAAACCTGCTTGATAGGCTTGTTGAGCTAGGGGTTCTCTCTTCTAATGTTGGACGTCTTTTTCTTGATCATGAAGAATCATCCAGACAAGTCTGGGTAAGGGGTACTATCCACCACATGGTGATTAGCATGGCTCTCACGGTAACACCCCAGCAAGTACTGCAAACGAAAGCATGTCATTGTGTTGCTCTACTAGAAGAACCTTTGTCTACTCATGTAAATGATCCACTGAAGACTTAAGGAAGCAACCTGTTGAAGTTTGATTTTTTTCATCGCGTTGCACTTATATGCAATACTGGCGCCGCAGACCGACCTATTGCGTTTTATATGGTCAACAAGATTTCTTTATCTGCACCCCAAGTGCTGCCGGCTAGGAACTGGAGGACCTTGTTCCTACTTCTCAGCTTGTCGCAGATAGCTGTGGAATGAGCGGATAACATTAACATGCTGTCGTTTGTAACTCCTAGAGTTTTGGGGAAGTTAGTGGTCTGAATATTGCTGCCATCGACCATGGCATTCAACTCTGTACTCACCTCTGCCGTCCATGCGGTGAACAGAGTGGTCGTAGTGGCGAACGTTTGGAAAAAGTTGGTAAGATCTGTCAAATATGAGTTTAGTTTTCACATATGACATCAGGGAAGGTACCTGACGCCAATATCGGACAATCATCCGCAAATGCTACGATTCCAATGTCATTTAAAGGGGGTGGAAAACAGGAGAGGTTGAGGTTAAACAGTTCTGGAGATATCACCCCGCCTTTGGGAACTCCCTGCTTTACTCTACGTGGTTGGACTTCTTGTTCCTGAGTTCCACGTACAGGTGGCGTCCACACTTATAATTGATTACTCAATGTTTCAAGTTTGGCCGCAAAAACGTGGAATGCTTGACAGTGTCAAATGCTTTCGACAAGTCAAGTGCCACCATAACTGTTCTATCACACGGCTTGCTCTGCTTGAGTCCTCGACTGCTGTGTTGCTTACGGAACCCATGCTAATGATTGGCAACTGGATATCTATTTCTGACGCTGGGGGGAATAAAGGCTCGAAGACCTTTACTACGGGTGACACCTTGCCCATTTTCAAGACTTCGGGAACGATGTGAGTGGCTAGCAGCAAGAGTTTCGGACGGCATTCGCAACATCATCCATTGTAAATTGTGATGGTTCCTGTTTGGCAGGAAGAGATCAAATTTGACCCGAAGCGAGTGAGGTTCTATCTTCAAGGGTTCGAGAGTGGTTTAACCGTTGTCCAAAATCCACTTATTCCGGCTCCTATGTCGCAAATCTTTAGATGATTTAACCACTTGTTCCGCTTATGCTCACCGACTTCCAGCCTCAGATCCTTGAATCTAGGGTCACTGAGGTTGACACGACGAAGCTCATCACCCTGATTTGTTAATTCCGTCGCATCTGTTAACAAGTTTAGTCTCACTTCGGGTATTCGACCAGCAGGTATATGGCGAGCGGTTGGAGCAGTGATGATGTCTCGGAACGTCCTTTCTGCTACGCGAACATCAGAAGGGTTAGGCAGATATCTGAAGCGGTGATTGATGAAAGTGCTGCGTTCAGTGGTGATGAAATCGGCCGGTCTGCTGATAGAGACAATTATGGGGAGATAGTCTGATCCAAGGAAAACCACGATTTGTCAGAACCGGTGACACTCTCTCTCTCAATCCGGCATCCATGAACCCGGCACCGTTGGATAGATCCCTATAGTGTTGTTCGATCAGTCGCGTGAAGTGGCACAAGGTTGGCTTGATCGATTATAACATATTGTTTTTTTGACGCGTCAGTTCATATGTTCTTTAATTTCTTTCTACATTGCAGTGACCCGATACCGATACATAAAGCTAGGATTGATTTTAGGACCCCTAGGCGTGCTTACAATCCAAAAGAGATTTAATGGCAATAAGTAATTTATTCGTAGTTATGGGTCGAACAACGAATAGAGAACAAACGACGTACCGTGGAAACTGCACATTAGTAAGAAAATGAAATAAAAGAACATTTGATGGCCTACGGAAATAAATAAATTTGTGGACAATTATTTGTGTGTTATTTAGGCGTCAATCATTGTTGAAATAAACCGCCCGCCGGTCATTTTATCTAATAATCTACCAGGCCACAATTGTTTTCAAAATCAAAGGCCACTTAGGAAGACCTACATACACATGTACGTAACACTAATAATACTAATATATTCAAAATCACAAACAAAAAGTTGCAAATGTAAAAAACTTGTCACAAATATGGCAAATTATTTCAAAACAAAGCACGTTTATACATATGTTTATAAGGGTTATGACTTTTTTAAAACCTCGTATCCCTGTATCATATTCTGATGTGTTTTTACCAATTCAAAGTGGTTTGCGCGTGATTTTTGTATACCACCCGATTTAAGGTATTTTGAGGATTTCAGCTACATTTTCTGCACCAAAAATGGTCGAGATAGGTCCACGTTTTGGTATATGCCCCATATAATAGTTCCTCCCGATTTTTTACCGAACTAGCTGTAATTTGACATTTTAGGTTCTCAGTGGTCCCTAAACTTCGTCACCAAAAATCGTCCACATAGGTCCATTTTTTGGTATAGCGCCCATATAAAAGTACCAATAGATTGAAGAAATTTTTAGATACATTTTTTGACCAAATTTAGGCATTTGGGCTACCCGTGGTCGACAAATTTTGTACATAACAGGAAACTAATTATTCCCTTTTAGTTCAGAATATTTTATGGTGAAGTGTATAAAAAGTTAGGCTCGGCCGAACTTAATGTTATTTACTTGTTCAATATTCAAACGGAATAAAAATTATTTTTGTTATTAATATAATTATACTCTCAGCATTTATGCTAACGAGAGTATATACACAAGGGTTACGACTTGTTTACCATTTCATTTCCCTGTATCATAGCGTAATGAGTTTACACATACGATTACATAAAACTTAATTATAAGGTGATTCGGTGAAAAAACCTTACGCACAAGCGCACTAGCGTTCGCAATAATTGAGCTAGAGCGCTATATTTTTGCACTCGCGTGTCTTTTTTTTAATAGGCAGGTCTAGTTCGAAGATGGGCTATATCGAACCACTTTTTGGTATAGCCTCCATATAACGGTACCTCCCGATTTTCGGTATTTTGAGTAGTTTAGCTAAAATTGTTGACCGAACTACCTGTAATTTGACAGTTGAGGTTCCTAGTAATAACAAAATATCTCCACCAAAAACTGTCAACATATCTCGACTTTTTGGTATAGCCCCCATATAACGGTACCTCCCGATTTTCGGTATTTTTAGGATTTTAGCTACAATTTTTGAAAGAACTACCTGTAATTTGACTGTTGAGGTTCCTAGTAATCACAAAACTTCTCAAAAAAAAAACTGTCCACATAGGTCCATGCTTTGGTATAGCCCCCATATAACGGTACCTCCCGATTTTCGGTATTTTGAGGGTTTTAGCTAAAATTTTTGACCGAACTACTTGTAATTTGACAGTTGAGGTTCATAGTAATAACAGAATATCTCCACCAAAAACTGTAAACATAGGTCCACGTTTTGGAGCAGCCCCCATGTAACAGTTCCTCCCGATTTTCGGTATTTTGAGGATTGTAGCTATATATTGAGGCCGAACTACCTGTAATTTGAAGTTTGAGGTTCCCAGTGGTCACAAATTTGTAAGTCGACATTTGAGGTTCCCACTGGTCACGCAATATCTCCAAAAAAAAACTGTCAACATAGATTTATGTTTTTGTATAGCCCCCCTATATAAATTGTCAACAAAGGTCCATGTTTTAGTAGAACCCCCATATAAACGTACCTCCCGATTTTGGATTTTTTTTCGATTTCAGCTACAATTTTTGACCCAAGTATCTGCTATTCGACATTTGAGGTTACCAATGGTCACACAACTTTTTCACCAAAAACATAGGTCCACACTTTGATATAGCCTCATATAAGATTCCCGACCGATTGAATACATTTTTTATGCTTTTTTACTATATTTCGGTAACAGTGGTCACAAAATTTCTCCGCCTAAAATTGTGGGCAGGAAAGAAAATAATTTTTCCGTTTTAGTTCAGAATATTTTATGGTGGAGGGTATAAAAAGTCCGGCCCTGTCGAACTTAAAGCTATTTTTCTTGTTTATATTTCAATGGAATAACCGTTATTGTAGTGATTAATAGGCAAAAGTTCATTCATCCGTGCTACATGAAATCTATTTTGAGAAAAAAATGTCGAGAAGTCATTACCATAATATACACCTTCATACGGGCAAAATGCGCCTCATCAATAATAGTTTTAGACCCCAAGTATGTTTGGACGAAATCCGTTTCAGGCAATTTGGAGTCTATCCGTCCGTCCGTCTGTCTGGCTGCCTGGAACGCACGATAACTCTCCAACGGATGAACCGATTTTGCTCCAGAATGTGGCGCTAGTAATATTTTGTCCAAACTTAGTTTAAGTTCGTAGATGGACCATATAGGGTCCACTTCTTCAGGTACCTCCCCCACAAAAATTGAAAACTTTTCTCAAAAATGGTGCGCACGCTAACTCTCGAAGGTAGTAACCGATTAGGTCCATACTTTCATATTGTACTATCTCAACGGGACATAGATCAGGTTCCAATATATATTATATAAGTCCACTCCTTCAAGAACCTCCCACACAACATTTGGGAAAAGTGCAGTTTGAGGCCTGCTCTCGAATCGTTTTTTTTTTTTGTAACAACTACATAGTATTCACTGTATTCGCACTGTATATGACAGTAGACGTTTTTTCATGGGCAAGTCCATACTTCCTGAGAAAATGGTGCGAAAGCTGTAAAAAAATTGCTATGGCACAGTAACTCTCGAACGGTTCAGCCGAATCGCTCCAAATTTTGGCCATCGAATCCCTTTGGTTTTTGCTGTAACAACTTGTGTTCGCTATCCCATTACGACGGTACATGTTTTTCTTGAAATAACGGCCCAAAAGCTTCAAAAAAGCCTGCCGGTACCAACTAAACTGGGAAATACGTTAGATAACCCTCGAAGGGGGAAAACCGATTTGGTCCAAACGTTGTACATCGTATTATATAGACAGACGTCAGAAGTATTGTGTATTACTTCTTCTCTTTAGAACCGAGGGTATATCTCCGACTTTTTTACTTCTTTTTTTCATTTCATAGTATATAAAAACATATTATATATTTTTCAAAGTGGATTGTGCCGAAAGTTTTCAATATTTCAATAGAATAAAAGTCAATTTAATAGGCAAACGTTCATTCATTTTTGCTACATGATAATCAGAAAAATGTCAAAAAGTCATAACCCTAATGTACATTCATATGTATTTTTAGTATGGACTTACTACTACATCTCTATTATAATAATTATAATACACAAAAATCTTTATTCCACGTAAGCGTAAAATTGTGTAAGCTTCTATTTGCTGCTGCCATGACAATGTTGTCATCAGGCAATCATCATCTTGCATTTTTGATTATCTTAAAAAAGGGGGAGTGGACATGCATTTTGTTTTCCATTTCTAATGACTTTGTTGTGCATTGTTTTATAATGTTTGCATGTTTCTATTTATTGTTGTTGTAGTAGTTGTTATAAAATATTCATAATTTCTCTAAGTGCTGCAAATTACCCAGGTTCAGTTAGTGCAGGGAGACGACAATTCAATGGTTGCTCTGTTCTGTTGTCAGCAACCAACCGTCCTTTTGCTGTCCATTAGTTGTTTCCACTGTAAATTTGTTCGCATTTGGCTGAAAGCCAATTGTGATTTTGTTTGTGTTGTGTTCATTACTCGCAGTGAGACAACAAAAAGAAAAAAAATAATTATATAGTGGCCATATAATCGGAGCATATAAGGGAAATAATAATAATTTCAATTTTTTACATGGTCCATTTTGTTTTTGGTTTGCCGGTAATCAGGAAAATAAGTATAAAGGGGGGTATGAAATGAAGTGATTTTAACGTAGATTGTTGGTTAAGTTGTGTTCGTGTATTATTTCAATTATCAGGTTCTGGTTCCTCTGTATTCAGACTCAAGAATTCTGCAACTTGGACTGGTTGCTAGAGCTGGCAAACCATCGATGGAAATATCGATAGTATCGATACTTAATTTTTTACGCCAATATCGATGAATAGTTTTTTATATCGATACTATCGAAAACCTTGGCATCACTAAAGAACACCCGTAAAAACAATAGCCAGCAAATTGTAAAGATGCGGCCAACATTAGCCCAAACACCTAGGAGATTGATGAAGAAGTTACCTTGGAATTTAACGGCAAACATTTTTGCAAGATTATGGAAATGTTTGAGGTGTAGAACAATTTGATGGGGTAGCTGCTGTATTGACCGCAAATACGGTCAGATTTGATGAGTAAACCAACACGGAAACCTTGGAAGTAGATGACGAGGACAAAGACGAGAACGGTTCATCAAGTTGGGCAAGTTTTGCCGGTAGAAGGCATCACGCAAAACACGAACCTTTTCGTTACGTGTAGCCAAGGCACCTTTAAATTCTGTACATCGTCTAGTTGTAATGGTGGTGGGTGAGAGGGTCTTCCACAAAAAGGTTTCGCAAATGTTGGTGGCGATGAAGAGAGAAATACTGGAACCCAAGAAATACTAACCCATTTGTAACAATTCATCCAAAAACAGCACAATTAAACCGGCGGCAAATGATTGGATGATGATCAACAAACAAACAAAAACACCTATTTCAGATGGATCACCATACATGCCAGTCATGACATAAACAATGGCTTGACCAATGGTAATAATCATACCAAAGAGTTTTTGGGCACCATTAAAGAAAGCATGATCCCTGGGAGTGTCACCAACTTCAATGATTTTGGCACCAGCCAATTGCTTGATCAACCAGACATACAGAGGGATTTGACAGCATACCAAGATTCACTTTCTCTCTGCATTGGATCTTGCGTTCGGGTTTAGCAATTTCTGGCATACTGCAGAAGGGCTTTATGACCTAGAGGAATTTAATTCAAATGATTATTTTTTTTCGCATTAAAACACTTTCTCTAGTTTTATACCACCCACCAAAATATGCTGGGTATAATTGTTAAACTCATCTCGACACTTCACCGACCATTCAGTAACAAAATGATTTCGTCAAATTGGACTGGAACAATTCTCTTCAAACTCCACCTCGAGAGTACGCAAACTCAATGACATACGAAATTTTAACAAAACATGTTTGTTGGTCATTTTGGATTATAAAAAACAGGGGTGGCAATTCCACGATAGTATCGATTTTATCGATATTTTGAAACAAAAATATCGAAAAAATCGAATGGGGCCGATATCGATAGTTTGCCAGCTCTACTGGTTGCATCCATAAAGAAGACAGGTTAGTGGGGTTAGCAGGGCAGCTAAACAAATGCAGGGTGTCCTGTGGTTTCAATCCACATGCCGGGCATGTGTTGGGTATCGTGGCATAAATTCGGGCCCAATACGAATTGAGGGGGCTGCATCGTCCGGATCTTAACTAAGCTAAAACCACTCGTGTCTGCCTTGGCAGCTGGCATTCTTCTGCTGCGATGGATGGGGTGGTCTCCAAGTACGGCATTCACACTGCATCTTTGTACTGCCTGTGCAACCATGTCTGTGTGAATGCTATCCAAGCCTGCCTGATAGACTCGTTGATCTAGAGGTTCTCTTTTATACCTTTGGACCTCCCTCTCTCTAGATCATGAAGGTCTCTCCTGACGTGCCTGGGTGGAGGGAGCCTGTCCATTAAATCGTGACAGGGATGCTCACTGCGGTAACACCCAAGCAGGTACTGCATCGACAAGATGTTGTGCTGACGCACCGGTAAAACCTTCGCCTCCTCATGAAGATGGTCCACTGGTGTCATGAGGAGGCACCCTGTTGCAGTCCTCAGGGCGGCATTCTGGCAGGTTTGAATCTTCTTCCACTGCGATGCGCTAACCTTTGCGGACCACGCTGTCGCCGCATAGCTTACCACAGACCGGCCTATTGCATTGTAGGTGGTCAACAAGGTTTCTTTATCAGCCCCCAAGTGCTGCCGGCCAGCGACTTGAGAACCTTGTTTCTACTTCTGATCTTATTGCAAATAGCTGTGGCATGCGCGAATGACTTGAACATGCTATCGAACGTTACACCCAGTATCTTAGGGTAGTTATTGGTCAGAATTAGTGCACCATCGACCAATATGTTCAGTGGGAGCCTCATTTCTGCCATCCAAGTGGTGAACAGTGTGGCAGTAGATTTAGCGGCGGATATTTTCATATTCCTCAAATGGAAAACTGCACTAGTTCAGCTATGTAGAAATTTAACCTATCACATATGTCATTGACGATAGGACCCGACGCCAAGATCGTACAATCATCCGCATACATTACCATCTCTATGCCGTCTGGAAGGTGTGGAATTTCAAAAAGGTTGGGGAACTTGGGGATCTCCCTGTTTCACTCTACGGGGTTTGGACTTCTTGTCTCTGAATTCCACAAACGACTTGCGTCCGCACATATAGTTGATCACTCAACGTTTCAAACACGTCTGGAGAGTAGTCTTATCTATATCCTCGAACAGCTTGGCACGGTTGACAGTATCGAAGGCTTTCGATAGGTCAAAAGCCACCATAACTCTTCGGTCGCACGGCCTGTTCTGGTTCAGTCCTCTACTGATATGTGTGAATATGGCGTCTAATGCTGTTGTAGTACTATGCATTTTCCGAAATTCATGTTGATGTTGGGCAACTGGAAAACTGCTTCTCATCATGGGGAGGAGGAGTAGTGCCTCTAGGATATTTGCAACTGGCGACGGGAGTGAAATCGGCTTGTGCGATTCCCCTCTGCTGGCATCCTTGCCAGGCTTCAGTAGCGGTACCAGCCTGCCAACTTTCCAGGCATCTCGTACAATATGGGTAGCTAACGATAGGTTGAGGACACTTCTTAAATACTCAACTCCGGGTTCATCCAGTTGCTTAAGCTTTACAATCGATATTAGGTGTGGGCCCAACACTTTAGATGATTTCGCGTTTCGGATGGTATGTGCAACATCGCCCATAGTAAATTGTGGTGGCATCTCCTCGACTGGGAGGGTGCTTCTTATACGGCGTAGCACGCTCCTCCTCGTTCTATCACTCTCGGGGTGCTCTATGAACTGCCCATGAAAATAACAGGCGCACCTCTTTGGGTCAGTTACTGTCACGCTGTTGAAAGTAACAGCCGTTCTGTTATCCTTCTTTCCCGGATTCGAGAGTGATTTAATCGTTGCCCACAATTTACTTAATCCTGTACCAATATTGCATTGCTTCAGGTGTTCTAGCCACTATTTCCACTTATGTTCGCCTACTTACCTGTTGACTTCAAGAGTAAGCTCTCTAACTCTCGGGTCTTCAGCGTTGGTACAACGAAGCCCATCACGGTCATTTGCTACTCCCGTCACCTCTGCTGGGAAATTTGGTATTATTTCGGGCCAGCACGTATGTAGCGAGCAGCTGCAGCAGTGATGACGTCCCGGAAAGTTCTCTTAGCTACCCGAGGGTCTGAGGAGATGGGCAGCTCTCGGTAACTGGTAAAATATCTGAACTCTTGCCAATCAGCTTTCCCATGTTTCAGGAAAGTACGGCATGCAGAGATTATGAAATCGGTTGGTATATTTACGGAGACGATAATAGGGAGGTGGTTGCCAGGATACGTCATTTACCAGACCTGGTGCCACAATGGTGATGTCTGGCGAGCCGTGGCCATCTCCTTTAATACTCGTAGGAGCGTCTTCATTCACCGTGCAAAACGTGGAGCTATCAATTTGCTCGGCCAGCGCAATACCCCACTGGTCATTAACTAGGACGGAATGCCAAAGTTCAAGATGAGCATTGAAGTTCCCTAGCGCCCTCTAAAATCGAACTAATATCGGGCATATAACGCCGATCACAGCTATTGTTGTTGTGACTGTAGTTGTAGCAGCATGAAACCTACGTAGAAGCATAGGTTTGATACTGGGTAGGCAGCCGCTGGCCGAAACACAATGGGTTCGGGTCAATGCGGTACGTAGGAACCTGCTGCCGTGGGATTGCTATTGATCGCCGGTATGTACACATTAAGCAGCTCTATCTCGGCAGTACCACACTTTACTGCTACCCCCATACATTCCATTTATGGGTGACTAGAGTCAAGTTCAAGCGAGATAGGTCTGTACTGGACAGACTGGTGTATTAGGAAGGCATGTCCTCCTCCTCCGCTTCTTGTGCGATCCTTCCGCAAAACGTTGTAACCTTCACAACGTTGCAAGCTACAGGTGGCGGTGGGCTTTGTTTTCTGGATCGCGACGAATACGATTTTCTTCCGACTCATAAAATTCACAATTTCGCTGAACTTATTGCGGAGACCGTTGCAATTAAATTGCAGGTATGATGCATGTCCGAGCCGTTGAACAACAACTTGTGGTGTTAGATGCTGCGTTCGTTGTTGTTGGAGAGACTGCGGGGGAGTCTTGTATTCCGACGACGAGTCAGATGATGAAGACAAAGACACACTGGGCGATGTTCTGGCGCAGCAAGCAGCAACATACCTATCGCCGTTATCCCGGGTGCGACTAAGGCCAGATCATACTTGGAAATGCACCCATTCCTTACATCCATTTCATCTCACCAATACTGACAGGTGTTGGATGCGGATCTGGCAAACGGAACAGATCCACACTGGCCCGGGTTCCTGGGTGCGATCCTGGGTGCGACTAAGGCCAGAACAACCTCGGAAATGCACCCATTCCCTACATCCATTACATCTTACCGATATTGACAGATGGTGGACGCGGATCTGGCAAACGGAACAGACCCATACTGGCCCGGGGTCCATCTCTATACCGGCAAGGACCAAAAGAGTTCGGAGCAGGCATTCCGGGATATTATAAATATTATGTCCAATTTTGAGTATTTTAAAGATGTCCATCATTTTACATTTCGGGCTGTAAAATTGAGGAATCCGTCTTTGCAAAATTAATTTAAAAATCGGTATAAATTTTTCTTTCCTTTCTATTGGAATTATGCTACTCTTTTATCGTTTGTTTCATTTCCCCATGGAACTAAAATAAATCAAAATGTTACTATTTCCATTTTTTAATTTCAATACCATATAAATACACAACTTTTAATTAATTGCCATACAAATTCGATGAAAACATTTAAATCGATTTTAACAATTAATTTTTATTTTTTATATTCGCTGTCATCATAAATTTATTGAAATTATTTTCTACTGTATACAGTTGTGTGCGTGTGTCTCAATTCCCTGTAGGAAATGTCAATAGTGAATCTATACTGACTTACTACTGACATTGTCAACAGTACTACTGACAAACTGTAGACAACTAATGTAATTTCCTATAGACATTTTGTATGAACGTGTCATTCGAAAGTCAGTACTGACAATGGAACTAGTATGTCAATAGTAAGTCAGTAGTTCCTGAGGAACCATGTGTTGACATTGGAGGTAGTGAGTCAGTATAGACATTGGTGGTAGTAAGTCACTATAGACATTGGAGGTAGTAAGTCAGTATAGACAATGGAGGTAGTGAGTCAGTATAGACATTGGCGGTAGTGAGTCAATAGTACCAGATTTTCAATACTAAACTTTTTAGCTTATTTGGAACTTTTCATAGATAAAACAGCTGTATAGTACGTTTAATAAGAAGATGAAGCTATACATTTGTTTAAATACTATATCTTATTAAAGAATAAAACAAATAATAGGGGTGTCTTTTTACTTACTAAATGTTGCTGAAACATTTTTTTCAGCAACTTTTCCTTTACACAACTGTCAAAATATGCAACATTAGTAATAATTATTACTAATTATCACGTAAAAAGACACAGCTAATATTGAAAATGCTAAAAATGTACAAATTGCGTATTACAGTATTTTTATCTTTTTAAATGGCTAAGTCAAAGATTCCACATAAGTAGAAATTAGTAAATAAAGACAATGTTTTCAAGGCTGCTTAAACATTTTAACATATAAATAATAAAAAACGTTTTCGTTTTATTTGCTTGGCCAAGTCGCACCAATTACTTGGCTGCTTAAAATAGTTCTTCTTCTGTTGCACTTAACGTTTTATCAGGCGATTGGCTGAATGTTGATATAACATCTAGGAATTGAAAAGAATAAACATGTATAAACTTAAATAAAAAATATGTCCTTAAATTTTCTTGCCTATTACAGCTGTATAACATTGGAAAAATCTCACAATCGATTTTTGCCAAATAATTCTTCAACATTGTAATTCATTATTATGTTTAGTTGCATTCAGCATTTCCAGCGAGACGGGACAATATACACATCAGGCTCCACAATCTTCTGTAAAGGTTCCACATAATGTCTAATTGTCGAAATTTCACCACAAATGTTGTTAGTCGCCTCAGAATTCGTACTTTGCTATTGAATTGTTTATTTTTCACATGTCTTTTATATTTTCTTTTGCTCATACTTGTTATTGAAATTATATGCTTTAAGTTTTCACGATATTTTATTGATTTTTACAAAAACACTTTTTCACAACCGCAAAAATCATTTTACGCCAAACAATTAAGAAAATTAAAAAAAGGATGCTTCGTTGGGCTATCATCTGTCAATATACACAATGCTTCTTCTTTTTAAGGTAAAGGTATCAATAGTTGACAACCTGGTGACAAAGTGTTGACTTTGTCACCATATTAGTAGACAAAGTGGCGACATGTCAACACATGACCCCACACTTCCTACAGGGTTGGAACAGTAATTAAAAACAGATTAATGTTGACACACATACATACATATGTCCATCACAAACGAAATGACAAGAAATCTGTTGATATATGTAGGCACCTACATATGTATCGTCGGTGTCATGCTTAAGTGTTCCATACGCCATTTAGCCGTTTTGAGATAATCGCATTTTACTGTTTTGCGTGGAGCTGACTTAAGAATATATATATATATATATATATATATATATATATATATATATATATATATATATATATATATATATTTGACTTGAATTATTAATAATAGTATATAGAACATATTTGAAAAATTATGGAGAAATTTTTCATCTTTGCCTCAATAAATTAAAATGTTCTAAATGGAAAAAAGGAAGTTCTGATTTTTGAAATGTGTTTTTATACTTTTAAGTTTTTAAAATATTAATTTCATAACTGGAAAAAGTTAAGCTTTCTCGTTGAAACGTGGATATCGAGATAGGAGAAAGCTGAAAAATTAAGAAAGAGCATACCGGAAAAACTTTAGAAACCAACTGTATCTCAAAAAGTCAAAAATGCCGTAAGGAACACTTAAGCATAACACCGACAGTATGTCAATCATACAAAATTAGCATCGGTGGAAAAATAAACAAACTAAAATATAGTTTTTACGGTTGTCTTAGCAAAAGAAAAACACATTAAAAACAACCACAAAACAAACATTTGTCACGCATATTACATTCGTTTGGAATGCTATTCTCGGGCTGACAAATCTACAACATACACACGTGCAATATTTCTTAGATCACATAATTTATTTGTAAAATTGTATTTATTGGTTATGCTTACCTTTGTTTCTCGTTCGTTTATTTTAAAATTCAATTCTGATTCAATATTATTTAAAATAATTGAAATATTCTGCTCATTTTCATCACATTCTGAAAAAAAGAAATTGAAAAAATAAATGTTACGTTACAAGTCAAAATATTGAAATTATTATAAAGTAGGTGAATCTTTGCTAGTATTTGTACGAGTATCACGAGGGATCGTTGAGGCCTATCTATCTGAAAACGCGAATATTCACCATCAATAATAGTTTTATTGTTTTCTTAAACATTAAAACTGTCCAAAAATTTCATATGGCGCGGTGTTGCCTGGGCCAGATAGTTTTCGTGCAGCCCTCGTAGTAGTGTTTCAGCGGACTATTATAGCACATGTAGTCTAGCCATAAATCCTCAACTAGATTTAATAAATCCAGTACAAATCTCATTGCATTTAGATATACCTTTGGATGATTAAAATGGTAGTCAGCTGATTTTTGTTCATAGCACAATTACCAAGGTAGATGCATCAGCCCATCCGATCGAATTTAAAACGTCAGAAGAAATTGTTTAAAACTACAAATTTATTGTTTGATATTGAAAATGCCAGCACATTAAGCTACTAATGCTAAATAATGACCAAATAAAGAATTATTTTATCGTTTAGACATCGTAAATATTAGTCTTGGTAGTTTAAAAACAACTTTGTATATCACAGCAAATTTAATTTTTTCGGCTTGTTTAAAAATTTTGACATTTTAAATTATTTTTGCTGTAGCAATTCACCGATGCATCTACCTTGTTTCTTGTGCCACCTGACAACTTTTTGTATTTTCTAGCAACATGTTGCAAATAACAGAGTTGTATACGAGGATTTATGCCGGATTTAAAACAAATCCGCTCAGTACGAGGATTTATTTTTGTATGGTAAATCTGTAGGATTTTGGACGGATTTAGCAAATAAAACCTGATAATGGGCTAAATCCGGCTAATGATGTCATATATAAATGACCAAAGAGACCTATAAAGCAAACGGCTAAAAATACAAGTGGACCTGTACCGACCGTTTCCTGCGAATGTTGTAATCCTCCAACGAAGATTTTATACCAAATTTCATATATTTCGGTTGGATAACACTGTGCAAACAATTTCTAATGGGCATTTTCTGAAAGTACATATTGAGACTACAAAAACCTTAATTGGGTTTTGTGTTCTTAGATCGGGTTTAGATTTTATAGCTTCATCTAAACCGACCTAAAATGAGCCTTTTTTCCAGTGATCGGACCTTTATCTCCGAAACTAATAAGAATTTTTCTTTGCAGTCTTCAGCAATATTGTAGCGCTAAAGTAGTAGAACTTATGTGTCAAACAGATAAACTAGGAAAAGCTTAATCTAGCACATCAAACTCGTTAAAATATAGAAAAGTTTATATAATTTCTTAAATTCTGGTCAGTAACAACTAAACTGTTGGGTGTTGAAACAAGTAACCATTCTAAAAATTTTCCAAATAATGTGACCATCTTTTCTTCAGAACATTCTGAAGCTCTACAATAGTTATTTCACGTTGTTTAAGGGGTATTTCATAACATACCTTTTACAAAACTTTTTTCAAACAATGTTCACACAGGCTGTTTATTCTCATGTTGCGAATTTCAATGAATTATTGAAATATTTACCAAATTGTTGTTGAAAAATTTGCTATAAACAAGGCGATAGAGCCATTTTACAACAATATAATGTTTTGAAGAGTTGTGTATTACATTCCAGAGAATATTTTCCCAAAAGGTAACATTAAGAAGAACTTAACATTTTGGGAGATACGCTGCGAAATATACGCAAATTATAGAATTTTTAGATATACTATAAAGTTTGAGGCAATAAATGCAGTTTTTCGAGTTCACTATTCCTCCAAATATTTTCTTCGTGCTCTTATCTACAAGTTTGCTGCAGATGTCATAACAAGATTCGTATTGGTTTCAGAGATACAGTCCCGATTTGTTTTAAAAATTCGATTTTTAACCATGTTTAGATGAGGCCATAAAAACCGAACCCGATCTAAGAAAACAAAACCCAAATATGGTTTTTGCCTACCGGTCCTCTACTTTCATAAAATTCTGGACAGAAGTTGTTTGCACGCGATAGGCTCAAAAATGTTGCACAGTGTAATGTGGGTAAGACCTTAAAAATTCCCAAAATCGTTGAGCACTAAAAACGTTGAGCGCCGTATCAAAACGGAGCAGAACAACTCCGAGAAATTTCAGGAGAAAAGTTCTATAGCCGAAGCAAAGTCTTAATACAAAATTTCAGTCATTAAAATGGGATAATGAGGCTAAAACCTAATACCTGAAATCCGGTGGTACCGAATATGGGACTATACCAAAATGCTAACCTTTATAAACACATTTTTTAAGTTTTTGACTTTTTAGGAGCGAAGACCATTATTTTTGAGATTTTTTATTAATTTAATTATTAATTAATTTAATTTAATATAATTTAATTTAATTGTTAAAATGACCTGAGGATATTCTATTGAAAAACAAGTTAGAACGGCTTTAAGTTCGTCCGGGCCGAACTTGTTATACCATCCACTACAAGTTGTATTGAAGTAAAATTGAATAATTAGTTTCCTTTCGTGTATGAAGAAGACTTAATACTAAATTTCAGCAACTTCGGTAAAACAATGTGAGGCACCGTCCTATGGGGGCTATTTCAAAACGTGTATGAAGAAGACTTAATACTAAATATCAGCAACTTCGGTAAAACAATGTGAGGCACCGTCCTATGGGGGCTATTTCAAAACGTCGATCTATACCGACAAATTTCTGACGGAAAGTTTTTAGACTCAAAGAAGACTAAATACCAAATTTCCTATATTTCGGTAAGAGAATGTGGCTAAAACTTAAAAAATGCCGAAAATCAAGAAGTACGCTTCTATGGGGATATAGGAAGACGTGGACCTATACTCATAATACTCTTCTGGAGTATTTTATAACTCTTGGAAGACTAAATACCGAATTTCAGCCATTTCGGTGGGATATTGAAGTCACAATCTTCAGTATTACGAAATTTGGGAGATACCGTTCTAAGGGGGCCATATCGAAACGTGGACCTATAAAGACGAATTTTAGTCGGAAATGGGGCAATATGAAAGCGTGTGCCTGTACAGACAAATTTCTGGCGAACAGTTTTATATCACATTGAAGACTAAATACCAAATTTCAGCCATTTTGGTGGAATATTGAAGCCACAACCTTCAAAATACGGAAAACCGGAAGGTAACATTCCATGGGGGCTATATGAAGGCGTGGACCTATACCGACAAATTTAAAGGGGAAGTTTGAGTACCCCCAACGAAGTCTAAATAACAAATTTCAGCCATTTCGGTGGAATATTGAGGCCACAACGTTCAAAATACCGAAAATCGGGAGGTACCGTTCCATGGGGGCTATATGAAGGCATGGACCGATACCAAAAAAGTTCTGGGGGAAAGTTATATACCAACGTAGACTAAGTACCAAATTTCAGCCATTTCGGTGTGATAATGAAGCTAAAACCTTCAGGTACCCTTCTCTGGGGTTTATATCAAAACGTGGACCGATATATCCCATTTTCAATACCAACCATCCTGCAAGTAATAAAAACTTCTGTGCCAAATACTGACACTCTATCTTTAAAATTGCGAGCTGTATCTTGATTTCAACAGACAGACGGACGGACAGACGGACATCGTCCGTCGACATAAATCGACATAAAATTTTATGCTGATCAATAATATATACTTTATAGGGTCTCCGACGAATATTTCGATGTGTTACAAACGGAATGACAAATTTAATTATACCCTCCATATGGCGGAGGGTATAATTAATATCTAGCGAAGTCCTACACATCAACCGCTATGCGACGATCGTTTCGTTAACTGGTTAGGTTAACATAATGTTTACTCAAAATTTGTACAAATTGTTACTGGATGCTGTTCGTTTACTCTACAGTACAATGCAAAAGACCTTAGACGTCTACGAGAAGTTACTGGACTTGTACAAATTTGTACAAATTATTGAGTAAACGAACACACCTATTATCAGGCATATTAGATGCTGTTGTTGCTAGACAATATTCGTCATTTGGAGCCCCTATTTATACGTACAACATTGCAAATTTGTATTTGTGAATTTTAAATTGAAATTTTTTTATTTCCAAAGACGAGTCACTTGACCCCTTCCTTTCTAGAAGTCAGTCTTTAAATATTACATAATATTACAATCGATAGCTTTTTTCTATCGTAGATATATTTTGTGGATTATGGTTCAGAACCACAAGACGTCACCAACATTTTCTGTTGGTTGGCGACGACCCAGGTTCAAGTCCCAACCGATACAGCTATTCATTAGACATCGACATTCACCGTCAAGGTAGATTGGCCCGTAGATCTTTCGAAGAATTTTTCTCTCGAACACACCAAACACTGCCTTATCAGCATTTTGTAAAGTGTTATTTTTGTTTGCTGAGTTGTGGCTTTGTTTTAAAACTGTTTTTTTTTGTTACCCAAAAATGGCATCAGTTGGCCAACACAACGGGTTTTTATTAATTGAGTTAATCGAGCTAACATGACTCAAGGAGATTTGAAAAAGTGAATTCTAGCGAAGTCCCACACACCCAATCAATATGCTACGATCGTTTCGCTGGTGGTTTAATTTAGCTCATCAGGCATATCGGATGTGGATGGCTGAATTTGGTAACTTCTATGTGTACAAACATTATTGCAAATTAGCAGATATGGAGTATTTTTAAAGCCTTTTTCTTATCAAGTCAACCTAGTATCCTGTCTAGATTTTGTTTGTTGTGTTTTCTGGTGGTGTTCCTCAGCACCACGGGATCTTTAACTACCTCAAAATTATTTGTATCAACTTCCACATTTGGCCCGAGTTCTGTGGACACATTGCCTGTCTATACTGTCAACTTGTCGTTGTTTACTGCCAGACGCACTTTAGCAGATTCTTTTTCAATTTTTTAATATATCAGTTACTTCTTTTACTGATCGACCCATATAAAGAACGCCAGCATAAGCAAGTAACATATGACTTAAGCGGGGTACACGCGATCAGTTTTGACTGTCGATTTTTCGGAATTATCGATAACTGTCCAACCGTTCAGCAACCACAAAATATTTTGTGGTTGCCTTATGACTGACCAAAGTCAAAACTGATCGTGTGTACCCCACTTTATGTTGTATATTGTGTCATTTCTTTTAACGTTTGCATCTCGTATAACCTTTTTCAGCAGAACCTTGAACGAACGCCGCACAAAAGGCTGTCTCCTTATATGAAACATTTTTGGTACTAAACTGTTCCGAGAGGTTATTTTCTATTTTAACTGAGGACGGGTTATCAGTTAATGTTACCTTATAAAGACGAATGAACTTTGCGAGAACACCAAATTCAGACACGGCTTGAGCCTATGGGACCGTTGAAGGCAACTTTATAATCGACAAAAATATGGTCTGCATCCCTTTGAATTTTTCCAGGATTTGCCGCAAGTTAAATATATGGTCCGTTTGTCAGGTCTAAAGCCGCCAATTGACTCGTTGACCGTAGGCTTTAGTCGTTCACATAATATCCTAAGATGCTCAAGGATCCAATTGTCGGTAATGCATACACCATATCAGCATGTCGCCCCTGGTTTCTAGTAGCTCGTCTGCCAAGCCATAGGCTCCTGCTGCCTTCGTCGGCCGTTTGAAAAGTATCCATTCCATATCCTGAGCACACTAGCTGTATCTGTTACCAGATTAACTTGCTCGTCTCTAGGATGGGCTTTTTCCAAAGCCATCTTTCTGATGTTTCACTCTTTTGTAGAATTTACAAATTTCATTTTTCTAATTTTCGGTATTTTGATTGTTGGGTCCTCAATATCCAACCGAAATGGCTAAAATTTAGTTTTCCGGCTTCATTGGATGTATTTAAATTTCCACATAAAACTTGTCGGTCTTCATATAGCCTCCATAGAGCGGTACCTCCCGATTTTCGGTAGGTCTTAATATACCACCGAAATGGCGAAAATTTGGTATTTGGTCTTCGTTGCGGGTATGAAACTTTAAACCTAAAATTTGTCGGTGTAGGTTCCCGTCTTTGTATTTGAAGGTTGTGTCCTCCATATCCCACAGAAACCACTGAAATTTGGTAGTTAGTCTTTGCGAGAGGTACAAAACATTCCACCTGAAATTTGTAGGTGTAGGTCCACGTCTTCATATAGCCCCATAGAGCGGTACTCCCTATTTTCGGTATTTTGAAGGTCATGGCCTCAATATCCCAGCGAAATAGCAGAAATCTGGTACTTAGTCTTCGATGAGGGTATACAACTTTCCACCTGAAATTTGTCGGTATAGGTCTACGCCTTCTTATAGCGTCCAAAGAACTGTACCTCCCGATTCTGGGTATATTGAAGGTTTTAGCCTCATTAACACACTGAAATAGCTGAAATTTGGTATTTAGTCTTCGTTGGGGATGTAAAACTTTCCACCTGAAATTTGTTGGTATAGGACCACGTTTTTTTTATAGCCACACATAGAACCGTACCTCCGATTTCCGGTATTTTTAAGGTGGAGGTCTCAATATCCCACTGAAATGGCTAACATTTGGTATTTGGTCTTAGTCGGTATAGGTGCACGTCTTCATATAACCCCCATAGAACGGTCCCTGCCAATTTTCGGCATTTTGAAGATTTTGGCTCCAATATCCACCGAAATGGTTTAAATTTGGTATTAAGTGTTTTTTGAGGGTATAAAACTTTCTAACAGAAATTGACCCGGTATTGGGTCACGTCTTCATATAGAACCAATAGAACGGTACCTCCCGATTGCCGGTATTTTAAAGGTTGTGGACTTAATATCCCACGAAATTACGGAAGTTTGGTATTTAGTGTTCCATGAAATTTGAAAAAATATTCCACAAGAGTATTATCCATATAGATCAACGTCTTCATGTAGCCCCCATAGTATCGTACCTCCGGATTTTCTGTATTTTGAAGATTGTGCCATCAATATCCCACCGAAACGACTGAAATTTGTCATTTAGTTTTTGTTCAGGGTAACAACTTTCCACCAGAAATTCTTCTGTATTTCTCCACGTCCGGTATTTTGAAAATGTTGGCTCCAATATCCCACCGAAATGGCTTAAATTTGGTATTTGGTCTTTGTTGAGGGTATTGGCCCGGTATTGGCTCACGTCTCATGTAGCTCTCATAGAACGGTACCCCCCGATTTTCTGTATTTTGAAAATTTTAGCTACATTATTCAACGGAATAACTGAAATTTGTCTCCAATATCCCACCTAAATGGCTGTTGATGGTATAAATCTTTCCACTAGAAATTTGCCCCTGCAAGGTATAAGAGGAAGAGCTTAGTACTAATTGTTCCAATTCAATTCAATACAGTTTGTGGTGGAAGGTATAAAAAGTTCGGCCCGGTCGAACTTACGCTGTTCTTACTTGTTTCATAGTACGATGTTTTTGGTGGGGTGGGGTACTAATGGGACGCCTTACCCAAGCTTTTATCGTACTAATGGGTGAAAAAAGGGTGACCGGCTTTAACATGGCAAAGCCCAGGATTTATCTTGGTCCCTCTTTCATCTCAAGTGGACACTGACCTCCCCGTGGTGTCACCTGGGGAACTGCCTTTAACACCCGTTAAAGGTAGTGAGCTAACATGTGCCGCGCGTTCACCCATAAGAACGTTAAAAACTTGGGTTTGGGCGTCGGGTTAGTAACCCTCCCCTAGAAAAAAACATCCTACTATGAAAAAACGAAAGAAAAGAAAAACAAACCCCTCTAAAGTTGACGAACCCCGCAAACGTTTTAAGGACCATGATCTGCGAATCTGCACCTGGAATGTTCGCACTCTTTATAGAGAAGGTGCAGTCTTCGCATTGGCAGACGTACTTGAAAAGTACAAGGCCGATATTACTGCCATACAGGAAATACGATGGATTGGGAAAGGCGTCACAACAACACCTAAAGGTGACGCACTGTATTATAGCTGCCATGACGTAAAGCATGAGTTTGGTTGCGGATTCGTAGTTAGTCGGAGACTAAAACATCTGGTATCCAGCTTCACCCCAGTGAATGAAAGACTTGCTGCAATTCGAATAAAAGCTAAATTCTTCAACATGAGCTTTATTTGTGCTCATGCTCCCACTGAAGAAAAGGACGAACAGACCAAAGATATATTTTACGAGCGCTTAGAAGAAACATATGACCGTTGCCCTGCCCATGACATTAAAATCATTCTAGGCGATTTTAATGCCAAAATTGGAAAGGAGAATATCTTTGGCCCAACAGTCGGGAAATTCAGTCTCCACAGTGAAACATCTGACAATGGTATGAGTCTGATAGACTTTGCAGCTGCAAAAAACATGGTAGTTAGCAGTACCAGATTTAATCATCTCGATATTCATAAGGGCATCTGGCTGTCTCCAGATCAAAGAACAAGTAATCAAATTGATCATGTTGTAATAGATGGAAGACATTCATCCAGCGTGTTGGATGTACGATAGTTCCGAGGCGCAAACATTGATTCGGACCATTACCTTGTTGCAGCAAAGGTACGTACCCGTCTAAACGTTGCAAATAAAGCACGAACGGACTCAACGCGGAAGTTGGACATCGATAGGCTGCAAACACAACAGATAGCCACAGCATATTCCACTCAACTAGCCCAATTGCTTAACGCGAGCACTCCTTCTCCCGATAACATAACAACACAATGGCAACATATTGCCCACTCCATGCAAACAGCCGCAAAATCCATACTTGGATTCCAGAGACCTCCACAAAGGAATTCATGGTATGACCAGGAGTGTCGTGCTGCTACCGAAGAGAAAAATGCGGCATATAGAGCTACTTTACAATCAGTAGCAACGCGTAGCGCACGAGAGAGATACAGGGAGAAAAGGAGAGAAGAGAAACGGCTTTTCCGCAAGAAAAAGAGAGAAATGGAAAAGCGGGAGTGTGAAAAAATCGAGATGTACAGGAGACAGAATGAAGTCCGAAAATTCTACCAAAGAGTGAAACATCAAACAGATGGCTTTGGTACAGGCACATCCTCCTGTAGAGACAAGCAAGGTAATCTGGTAACAGATACAGATAGCGTGCTCAGGATATGGAAGGAACATTTCTCCAATCTGCTGGTATCCAATAGTAGCGAAGACGATGATACCACAGATCCAATCCCAGAAGATGGTATAGAATGTATACCGCCCGGCCAAGATGAGGTAAAAACAGCAATCAACCGGCTGAAGAATAATAAAGCAGCAGGAGCCGATGGCTTACCAGCCGAGCTGTTTAAAACCGGAGGCGACGCGCTGATAAGGTGTATGCATCAGCTAGTTAGCACCATCTGGCAGGAAGAACGCGTGCCCGACGATTGGAACCTGAGCATCCTATGTCCCGTCCACAAGAAAGGAGATAAGACTGTATGCTCAAACTATAGGGGCATAAGTCTTCTCCCTATTGCCTATAAGATAGTGTCAGGGATATTGTGCGAACGACTAAAGCCAATGGTAAACGAAATAATTGGACCATACCAATGTGGCTTTAGACCTGGCAAGTCCACCACTGACCAGATATTTACCCTGCGGCAAATCCTAGAGAAGACCCAAGAGATGCAGATCGACATATTTCAAATTTTTGTCGATTATAAAGCAGCATTCGACAGTCCCCTCCGATCAAAGGTATTCCACGCAATGTCTGAATTTGGTATCCCCGCAAAACTCATCCGGCTTTGTAAGATGACTTTAACTGATACTAGGTCCTCATTTAAAATTGGAAAGAACCTCTCCGAAGAATTTTGTACCAAAAGAGGTTTCAGACAAGGAGACAGCCTTTCGTGTGACCTATTCAACATTTTTCTGGAAAAGGTAATACGAGATGCAAATGTCAAAAGAAATGGCACAATTTACACCAATAGCCACATGTTACTTGCCTATGCTGATGACATAGACATCATGGGACGATCAGTAAAGGAAGTAACTGATACCTTTAGGAAGGTCGAAGCAGAATCTGCGAAAGTGGGTCTGGCGGTGAACGGCGAAAAGACCAAATTGATGGTGTCGACGCGCAAAGCGTCCATAGAGCTCGGACCAACTGTAGAAGTTGGTACCTACAATTTTGAGGTAGTTAAAGACTTCGTCTACCTCGGCACCTCCGTAAACACAACAAACAACATCAGTTGTGAAATAAGAAGAAGAATTGTATTGGCCAACAGATGCTACTATGGTCTAAGTAAGCAATTTAAAAACAAAGCCACATCTCGTCAAACAAAAATAACACTATACAAAACGCTGATACTACCCGTGCTAATGTATGGCTCCGAAGCATGGGTACTTGCGCAAGCAGATAAGGCAGTGCTTGGTGTGTTTGAGAGGAAAATTCTTCGAAAGATCTACGGGCCGATTTGCGTTGACGGTGAATATCGACGTCGTATGAACCACGAGCTATATAAGCTATACAAAGACATGCATATAGTTAAACGTATCGAGATGCAACGATTGCGTTGGCTAGGCCATGTCATGAGAATGAGCGATGATGAACCCGCTAAAAAGGCGTATGAATACATGCCACATGGCGGTGCACGCAGAATCGGCAGGCCTAAGCTTCGATGGAGCAAACAAGTGGATGAAGAAATGGAAAGGCGCGGTATTCCAAAAAGTCAAGCGAAAAACAAAGAGGAATGGAGATCTTTTCTTAGTTCGGTCTATGGAACAAATGTTCTGTAATGGGCCAACTAAGTAAGTAAGTAATGGGTGAAAAAATACCCCTCAGTGATGTTGGCGACATTTCCTGAGTATTTCAGCCATGTAAAACTTCTCTACAAGTGGTGTCTTAGGACACGCCGTTCGGACTCGGCAAGAAAAAGCAGGTCCCATATCATTGAGCTAGTATGAATTGGGATGCACTCATTGATATAAAAAAGTCTCCCTTGTCCCATCTGGGATATTTGTGGAACAATTATTATATTAATGGGAGAACGCGCGGCACATGTTTGCTTAGTCTAATCTCAGTAAGCGCCCGCCGCTTATCGCTAGTGTAGGTGCAGGTACCGGGCAGGTACCGGGCAGGTACCGGGCTATAGCACTTTCTTACCTCTATTCTCTATACGTTGTTTTTAACATTTTTAATATGTATTATTAAAAAAAAAACATTTATACCGGATCTTCTGTATTCATAATCCTCGAGGGAAAAATGTTGTCTTTGAGTCTAGGACATTTTCACTTAGAATACAAATAAACATTGTTAGTTTATGTTTCTGCCGTATTTGTTCTCTTGCCCTCTTGATACTCCCATTATGAGAATCTGAATAATTTAACATTCATTCTTAATCACCGAGACGCATTTACACTTGCTTTTTTTTCATTCTTTCCCCCTACACAAACATCTATACTTTCATTTTCTGTTGCAAACTACGTTATGATTATTATCCTATTTCTTTTGAGAGAATAGCCTCTTATCATTTAGCACGGCCTCGCTATCTATGTATGTATGTAAGTGGGTCTGTGTATTAATAAGTGGTTGTTTTTTTTTGTTCTTCTTCATAATATTTTCACTTTACCTGGTCCATCGTATGCATTAATACAGTCTGAAGTGCGAAATTGTGAAACTAATGACTGTTTGCCAGAGCCCGCTGCTCCCAACATCTCAACATGATAAACATCAACGGGCGGATGTGAATTAACGCCCTCTTGCATATCCATGTCTGTACAACCGGCCAAAGCACCAATGCGTGGATGAATGGGACTGACGGGAGCCAAGCTATTGCTGCGTGAACGGCGTCGACGAAAGGAGTCACCGCGATTGATGATACCTAAGAGGAAGAGAAGAAAAAAAAAAATCGAGAGAATGAAAAAGGTTAAAGGGAATAATACAGTAGACAGGCAGTATATCAAACGGTTTGCACAGCCAAGTATATGGCAAAGAGAAAAACTAAAATAAATAGCATTTGATGACTATAAAAATTAGATCAATACTTAAAATAATAAAAATACAATTTGTCCCTGGTACAATGATGATGATGGCGGTGGTTACGTTGATGATGATAACTGATGGCATGGCTTTTGATGGAATTACTGGTACGTAAGAAATTGAAATGCAAATAATTGGTTTAAATAACTGGATTTTCCTATTCGATTATATTGTTTTTGCCATTTTCAAAATGTCATGACAATTAAATGAAACCAGTTTTAAAATAAGCTATGAAAATTGATTTTTCAATTTAAACTAACAGTTTTTAACACTGTTATTTTATTATAATTAAAAAAAAAAATAAATAAGAATAATAAATAAAATAGAGACGTGGGGTCGGCTTTTATGTGAGAAAAAACAAAATGTATTTTTCTTCTGAGGTTATCTCATACTTCCCGATGATGTTACTAGCGGTGCTGCACTAGAAAAACGTGGTGAAATGATAAAAATTGGATTGATACATCGGGAGAGTAAACCATTCATATAAAACGTCAAGGACAATGACCCACGAATCTACACCACGACAATCCACTAGGGCTATAACTTTTTGAAACATGATATTGATATTATAGTAAATTTTGTTATTAACATTATATGCCTGTTCCAGAACCTGCAAGAATCTAAAAATGTTTACTACAATAACAACTTTTCCTTTATGTTATAGAAAAAAATAGTAAAAAGTTGTAGATTCCTGGAATTCTCTTGTTAGTCGATAACAAGGGCTTTTTCAATAGAAAATCTTGTTACTTTCTATTATATTGACTATTGCGTTATCGATAATTTTCTATGATTATCAAGAATAATTTCTATAGAAAATCTTGTTATCGGCAATATTTTCTAATGAAAATCATATTATCGAAAATATTTCTGTAGACAATCGTGTTATGGAAAATATTTTCTACAGAATATCATATTATAAACATGATAGGGGATGGAAGATACCAAGCAACGGTCTTGACCGGCTTTAACATGGCAAAGCCCAGGATTTATCTTGGTCCCTCTTTCATCTCAAGTGGACACTGACCTCCCCGTGGTGTCACCTGGGGAACTGCCTTCAACACCCGTTAAAGGTAGTGAGCTAACATGTGCCGCGCGTTCACCCATAAGAACATTAAAAACTTGGGTTTGGGCGTCGGGTTAGTAACCCTCCCCTAGAAAAAACATCCTACTATGACAAAACGAAAGAAAAGAAAAACAAACCCCTCTAAAGTTAACGAACCCCGCAAACGTTTTAAGGACCATGATCTGCAAATCTGCACCTGGAATGTTCGCACTCTTTATAGAGAAGGTGCAGTCTTCGCATTGGCAGACGTACTTGAAAAGTACAAGGCCGATATTACTGCCATACAGGAAATACGATGGATTGGGAAAGGCGTCACAACAACACCTAAAGGTGACGCACTGTATTATAGCTGCCATGACGTAAAGCATGAGTTTGGTTGCGGATTCGTAGTTAGTCGGAGACTAAAACATCTGGTATCCAGCTTCACCAAAGTGAATGCAAGACTTGCTGCAATTCGAATAAAAGCTAAATTCTTCAACATCAGCTTTATTTGTGCTCATGCTCCCACTGAAAAAAGGACGAACAGACCAAAGATATATTTTACGAGCGCTTAGAAGAAACATATGACCGTTGCCCTGCCCATGACATTAAAATCATTCTAGGCGATTTTAATGCCAAAATTGGAAAGGAGAATATCTTTGGCCCAACAGTCGGGAAATTCAGCCTCCACAGTGAAACATCTGACAATGGTACGAGGCTGATAGACGTTGCAGCTGCAAAAAACATGGTAGTTAGCAGTACCAGATTTAATCATCTCGATATTCATAAGGGCACCTGGCTGTCTCCAGATCAAAGAACAAGTAATCAAATTGATCATGTTGTAATAGATGGAAGACATTCATCCAGCGTGTTGGATGTACGATCGTTCCGAGGCGCAAACATTGATTCGGACCACTATCTTGTTGCAGCAAAGGTACGTACCCGTCTAAACGTTGCAAATAAAGCACGAACAGACACAATGCGGAAGTTGGACATCGATAGGCTGCAAACACAACAGATAGCCACAGCATATTCCACTCAACTAACCCAATTGCTTAACGCGAGCACTCATTGTCCCGATAACATAACAACACTCCATGCAAACAGCCGCAAAATCCATACTTGGATTCCAGAGACCTCCACAAAGGAATTCATGGTATGACCAGGAGTGTCGTGCTGCTACCGAAGAGAAAAATGCGGCATATAGAGCTACATTACAATCAGTAGCAACGCGTAGCACACGAGAGAGATATCGGGAGAAAAGGAGAGAAGAGAAACGTCTTTTCCGCAAGAAAAAGAGAGAAATGGAAAAGCGGGAGTGTGAAAAAATCGAGATGTACAGGAGCCAGAATGAAGTCCGAAAATTCTACCAAAGAGTGAAACATCAAACAGATGGCTTTGGTACAGGCACATCCTCCTGTAGAGACCAGCAAGGTAATCTGGTAACAGATACAGATAGCGTGCTCAGGATATGGAAGGAACATTTCTCCAATCTGCTGGTATCCAATAGAAGCGAAGACGATGATACCACAGATCCAATCCCAGAAGATGGTATAGAATGTATACCGCCCGGCCAAGATGAGGTAAAAACAGCAATCAACCGGCTGAAGAATAATAAAGCAGCAGGAGCCGATGGCTTACCAGCCGAGCTGTTTAAAACCAGCAAGGTAATCTGGTAACAGATACAGATAGCGTGCTCAGGATATGGAAGGAACATTTCTCCAATCTGCTGGTATCCAATAGAAGCGAAGACGATGATACCACAGATCCAATCCCAGAAGATGGTATAGAATGTATACCGCCCGGCCAAGATGAGGTAAAAACAGCAATCAACCGGCTGAAGAATAATAAAGCAGCAGGAGCCGATGGCTTACCAGCCGAGCTGTTTAAAACTGGAGGCGACGCTCTGATAAGGTGTATGCATCAGCTAGTTAGCACCATCTGGCAGGAAGAACGAGTACCCGACGATTGGAACCTGAGTATCATGTGCCCCGTCCACAAGAAGGGAGATAAGACTGTATGCTCCAACTGTAGGGGCATAAGTCTACTCCCTATTGCCTACAAGATCGTGTCAGGGATATTGTGCGAACGACTAAAGCCTATGGTCAACGAGATAATTGAACCATACCAATGCGGCTTTAGACCTGGCAAGTCCACCATTGACCAGATATTTACCCTGCGGAAAATCCTGGAGAAGACCCAAGAGATGCAGATCGACACCTACCACCTTTTTGTCGATTATAAAGCAGCCTTCGACAGCCCGCTGCGTTCAAAGGTATTCCAAGCCATGTCTGAATTTGGTATCCCCGCAAAGCTCATCCGGCTTTGCAAAATGACTTTAACTGACACGAGGTCCTCAGTTAAAATAGGAAAGAACCTCTTCGAAGAGTTTGGTACCAAAAGAGGTTTCAGACAAGGAGACAGCCTTTCGTGTGATCTCTTTAACATCCTGCTGGAAAAGGTTATACGAGAGGCAAATGTCAAAAGAAATGGCACAATCTACACCAATAGTCACATGTTACTTGCTTATGCTGATGATATAGACATCATAGGCCGATCAGTAAAAGAAGTAACTGATACCTTTATGAAGGTCGAAGGAGAATCTGCTAAATTGGGTCTGGAGGTAAACGGTGAGAAGACCAAGTTGATGGTGTCGACGCGCAATGCGTCCATTGAGCTCGGACCCACTGTGGAAGTTGGTTCCTATAATATTGAGGTAGAAAAAGACTTCGTCTACCTCGGCACCTCCGTAAACACAACAAACGACATCAGTTGTGAAATAAAAAGAAGAATTGTATTGGCCAACAGATGCTACTTTGGTTTAAGTAAGCAGTTTAAAAACAAAGCCACATCTCGTCAAACAAAAATAACGCTCTACAAAACACTGATACTACCCGTGCTGATGTATGGCTCCGAAGCCTGGGTACTTGCGCAAGCAGACATGGCAGTGCTTGGTGTGTTTGAGAGAAAAATTCTTCGAAAGATCTACGGACCAATCTGCGTTGACCGTGAATATCGACGTCGCATGAACCACGAGCTGTATCTGCTGTACAACGACATCAATATTGTTAAACGTATCGAGATGCAGCGATTGCGTTGGCTAGGCCATATCATAAGAATGAGTGGTGCACGTAGAATTGGCAGGCCAAGGAATAGATGGCGCAAACAAGTGGATGATGAGATGAAAAGGCGCGGTATTCCAGAAAGCGAAGCAATAAATAGAGAGAATTGGAGATCTCTTCTTAGTTCGGCCTATAGAACAAATGTTCTGTAATGGGCCAGCTAAGTAAGTAAGTAGTATTTTTATCGAAAATATTATATTTGTTTTCGGCAATATTTTCTATAGACAATTTTTCCGTATAAAATTTGGTTATCTACAACATTTTCTAACGCTTAAGCGGGGTACACACCATCAGTTTTGCTCAAATATTCGGTTGCTTACCAGTTTGTCCGATCAGTTTTGACAGTCATCAGGAAACCACAACAGGTTTTGTGGTTGCTGGACAATTTGACATTAATCGATTCCGAAAAATCGAAAGTCAAAACTGATCGTGTTTACCCAGCTTTATTGAAAATATTTTCGATAAAAATCTTATTACAGACAGAAAAATGTATCTGTTATCTAAAATTTCTCATAGAAAATCTCTTTCGCTTATCGACAATATCCTCTATAGAAAATCTGTATCGCTTATCGACAATATCAGTAATCATACTGAACATTTATCACCAATAATACTTCTCCTTCCTCCTATTTTTTATTTCTATTCAAACTTTGTTTCAGGAAAGAAATCCCCGTAAATAAGCTGAAATAGCTGCAACAATTTGCCATTTAAAGGAAGTGCAACGTGATGTGGATATTGTACGGAATGCACAGCATAGCGTGGGCGAAGGAGATAAATAAAATACAATTTTCTATAAATTACAGACAATCATGCAATCATGTCGTTTAATGCCATGCAGCTAAACAATTCCTTATTTTCTTTGGTTTACAGTTACGGTCTTTAGAAATGCAGCCAACGCTTTAGTAGCACACCCCGGATATGTGGGTGGGAAGTGAGTTACGTGGAGAAATGTGTGTTGCAAGCATTTTGTGTTAATTTCCAGTAAATCCAGTTACGAATACATTTCAGTAACAACGTTAACAGTGACAGACACGGCAAGGACAACACGACAAGATGTCTGCCATATCGTTGTTACAACAGAAAAAATATGGCTTAGAAAACTTGTATCACATCAAATGTGACGTTTGTCAGGAAATAAATGTGGCAGTGGAGAAAACAAAAATGTATTGGGTATGTTGTCAATTGCTTAACACAATACACTTTAGTTTTGCGTTATGAAAATTCAATAACGCAAATTTCATTTCAATATATGTTAGTATAGTTTTCTTTGAAAAGAAAAAAACTTTATTTACAAATTCAATAAAAATTAAGTTAATTAACTTTTGCGGCGGCCAGCTGTTCATGAAGAAAGTTGAAAGTGGAATACTTTTTGTGTATTGTATAAAAAATGCAATATGTTTCACACATACACGCTGTTATTACTTGGAAGTTTTTCTTTTCCATACTGCTGGACACAATAAAAAAGTTTTTTAAATCGCATTTGGTCTTCAACAAGTTGCCGATTTTCTTTTTAAATTCTTTAATTAGGTTTACAATGTGGTAGGTGTTAGGGGAAGATTTTTTCAATACTTTCAACAAACTACATCATGTTACGACTATTTTTCTTATGCTCGTAAAAAAATAAACAAAAAGTAGGTCTGTTCGATAACTTCGCAAGTAGAAAGTACTTACAAGCACTTCTCACTTCTCTGTTACTGCAAAAGTTTGTTCATTTGTACATTTTGTAAAAGTTTGTAAAAATTTTTGGGTTATTGAACACACACATGTTATCGACTGATTTTTAAGCGGGTACACACGATCCGTTTTGATCATCGATTTTTCGGAAATATCGATAAATGTCAAACTGTCCAGCAACCACAAAATATTTTGTGGTTGCCTGATGACTGACAAAAATTACCGGCCACATTGGCAAGCGGCCGATTATTTGAGCAAAATTACAACCAAAGCTGATGGTGTGTACCCCGCTTTAGTAAAATTGTTGTTGATAACAACTTTTCCTGGAAACATATTTGGTCTGTTCCAGTACTGCAAGAATCTACTAATTTTTACTATTTTTTTCGATATAAGACATTGAAATAGACATTGAAATAGCAAAAAAAATTTTGGCGGAGAGCTAGGGTTTGCCATTAGAAGCAATGTCCTAAAAGTCCCCATCGATCCCATGTGTGCAAGAAAAATTATTCGGGGTCAAAGGTCAAATTTTAAGGGTTTTTAGGTTTTCGGATTTATTTTTTGAAAACGGTTGATCTAATCAAAAAGTGACTAAAGTAAATATTGTAGACAGAAAAATTATCTACAAGTTTGACCATTATAATTTTTTTTCCTAGAAGGAACCATTCTTGAGATATAGCTGTTCTAAAAAACACATGATTTTTATGCACTTATAAGGGAAATATGCACATATTCAGACGAACCGGTTAAAATAAGCGAAGTAATCGTGTCTGTCCCCCAAAAAATATATATTTTCATGAAAAGCGAAATTATAGCTATCTTCTGAAAAAATTCCAACAAAATCGGAGCGTGTTTAGTAGAGTTATTCAATGTTAGAGTCATTTTATGCAAAAATACCCACATGTATAATCGAAAGCCCAACGGGAACGACCCCAACGAAAACTCTCCGATTTTTTTCAAGTTTTGTCCGAAGGTAGGGATTGTTGCGCTGATTACGGAAATGTATAATTTTCAACGGTTGCGGATCTGGTTCGCCGGTTATTCGACCAGAAAGGCCAAATTTAAAAACCGGGTTAGACCCGGTTCTACTGAACCGATTACTGCAAAGTGGATATCGTTTGAAAGCTTACGGAAGTATCTAATACCTAGTGTCGTTACTTTAACCGGTTCGCCTCACAATGTTCTTAGGCGGCTAATTTTTTATTTGACCTTGAGATCGCGATATCTCGAAAATGGTAAGTCTTTTTTAAGAATCATAAAAACCACTCTTTAGACAATTATTGAATCTACAACTTTTACTTTAGCCGGCTTTTGCTAAGTCTTACCGTTTTTGAGAAAAATTAAAAAAAAAACTGAATAATGCCTCCAAAAATGACCTTTGACCCCGAATAACTTGTTTTGCACACATGGGATCGATGGGGACTTTTAGGACGTTGCTTCTAATGGCCAACCCTAGCTCTCCACCAAAATTCAGCTTTGTGGGAATTTTTGCTATTTCCCCCTTATACGCATGTCTATTTTGACCGGACTAATAACATAAAGGAAAAAATGTTATCGTAGTAAAAAATAGTAGCTTATTGCAGGTTCTGGAACAGAGCAATTATCGATAACAAGATTTCTTAAAGCGGGGTACACACGATCAGTTTTGACTGTCAGCTTTGCCGTTCACTTTTGTCAGTCATCAGGCAACCACAAAATATTTTGTCGTTGCTGGACGGTTGGACAGTTATCGATAATTCCGAAAAATCGACAGTCAAAACTGATCGTGTGTACCCCGCTTAAAGTAAACGTTATATCATATTATCAACAACAAGATTTTTATACAAAATATTCTTGATTACACGATTTTCTACTGAAAATATTGTCGATATCAAAATCTTTTGTAGAAATATTGTCAACAATAAAGCTGTGTATACATTGTCAACTTTGAATGATACCTTTGATCAAATAATCGTTTGCTTGCTAGTGCGGCCGTTCATTTTTGTCATTTAGCACGTAACCACAAAATATTGGATGGTTGGGCAGTTATCGATAATTGCAAAAAATCTACAGTTAAGATTTTCTAGAGAAAATATTGTCGATATTAAGATGCTCTCTGTAAAACATTGTCGATAGCAGAATTTCTATGGAACGTATTTTCGATAATAGACATTCTATGGAAAATCCTGTTGATAACAGATTTTCTATGTAGAAAATATTGTCGATAACAAGATTTTCTGTAAAAATATCGATAAGAAGATTTTCTATAAAAATTTTTGATCTGTTCCAGAACCTGCAAGAAGCTACTACTTTTTACTACGATAAAATATTTTCCTTAATGTTATCGAAAAAATAGTAAAAATTAGTAGATTCTTGCAATACTGGAACAGAACAATTGTTCATGACAAGATTTACTATAGAAAATATGGTAATTTCTTGCTATAAAAATATTGTCGGTAACGTTGATTAATACCCTAGACAGACGGCAGCGTTAATTTGCATTAACTCCCTTAATGCACATTAATTCGTGCATTATCCACATTCTTAATGCACAAAATCGAGCTGCATTTAAAAGGCATTTAGGTATTTCAATATGGCAATGCCGTAGAAGAGAGCCCATATTCATATGGAGGAGAGAGCATATTCATGCTCTGAGACACAAGGAAAACAAAAAATACATTGCAAACAACAACAAAACAGCAATCAGCTGTTTCGTAAATGCAGAAACTGTCGTCTGTCAGGCCAAAATTAAATACAGTTATTAATGCAAATTAACGCTGCCGTCTGTCTAGGGTATAAGATACAATTTTCTACAAAAGCTTTTGGATAGGAAGATTGAAAATTTGAAAATATTGTTGATTATAAGATTTTTTATGGAAAATATTGCCGATAACATGATTTGCTATAGAAGATATTGTCGGCTACAAAGCTTTCTAAAAAAGTATTGTCGATAACTACGATTTTCTATAGAAAATTCATTTGGTAACAAGAAATGTCGTCGTTATATCATGTTGCCTACAATAAGATGTTCAATAGAAAATATTGTCCATAAAAAGATTTTTTGTAGAAAATAGTATCGATGGCAAGATTTTCTATGGAAATAATGTCGATAACAAGATTTTCCATAGAAAATATTGTCGATAACAAAATTTTCTGTAGAAAATATTACCGATAACAAGAAATCCTACAGAAAATTATTTTAATTAGATTTTTCATAGAAAATATTGCCAATTACTTATAATAATTATTGTTCCTCAAACATCCCAGACGGGACTTCTCTCATATCAATGAGTGCACGCCGATTCATATTAGCTTGGTTTTGTTATAAAAAGTATTGTCGATAACAATGTTTTTTTTTTCTAAAGAAAATTATTTTGATAATAAGATATTGGTGATAACAAGACTTTCTGAAGAAAATGTGTTCGATAGCAAGATTTTTAATAGAACATATTTTAAAGAAAACTGGTAATGGATAAATTTTCTTTAGAAAACCTTGTTATAAACTACATTTATACTGAAATAGGTCTATAATAATTTTTTATTAAAATATAAGATACAAATATTTTCTACAGAAATTTTTTCGATCAAAAATATTGTCGAGAACAAGATCATATTATAATTATGTTGTCGATAACAAGATTTTCTATAGAAAATATTGTCGATAAGAAGATTTTCTATAGAAAGTATTGCCGATATCAAGATTTTCTGTAGAAAATTTTGTCAATAACAAGATTATCTATAAAAAATATTGTTGATAACAAAATTTTCTACAGAAAATATTGTCGATAACAAGATGTTATATAGAAAATATTGACGATAACAAGATTTTCTGTAGAATATATTGTTGATAAGATTTTCTTTTTTATATAGAAAATCCGATTTTTCGGAAATATCGATTACTGTCAAAGTGTCCATATTGTCTTATAATTGACTGTCAGTTTTGCTCAAATAATCGGCTGCTTGCCGGTGTGGCCGTTCATTTTTGACAGTCATCAGGCAACCCGAAATAGCTCTTTTTTTCCTTTACGTGGAAGAATCTTGAAGTTTTACCACTTCTTACTCGAAAAGTGTTTCTTTTCATGATGTAAGCATAGAATGAGAGAAGATATTATTAGATATTTTCGATATAATATTTTAAAATATCGATTGCTATCGATATTATCGTTAAGTTGTCAACACCATTAATTTGAAGATGAAAATGGCGGAAATGCCAATGCTTTTCTTCACATTTTGCACAAGTAGTTCACAGAAATGTAAAGGAGAAAAAATGCACTTTACTTTTCCGAAAAATGTGTACGTGTAACTACGGACTTAAGGCCTGCGTACATAAGCTGCTCTGCCTGATTGCCTTGCTTTCCTGCTTCAATTTTGACATAATAAAAATAAAAGAATAAAGAAGGCCGAGGAAATTTCGAACTGGGTTGCCCTTTTCTTTTTTATTCTTTTATCAGAAGTAAGCAAGGTAAGCAGGCAAGGCAGCTTATGTACGCAGGCCTTTACTTTCTCACACACACAAACTCGAAAAGCAGCGACATTTCTATTTATTTCAATGAATTTTAGGTTGGGGGTTTTTGTTCCGATAATATCGATAGGAAAAACTATCTATCGATATTTAATTTTTAAAAAATAATCGATTTTATCGATAGTACCATCGATTTTTTGCCAGCTCTAGAGCATTAGTGTGATTCTGTAACTCATTTTTGCTGTTATCGATAATTGTCGGTAAAATTTAAATGCTTATAATTTCGATAATTAACGAAATTTTTCGGTAAGTTAACGATGAATAAAAAGTAGTCGCTAGCCTCTACCAACACAAACAGTGATGCCAACTTTTCTTTTTGTTTTTAGCCATAATTTTGCGATTTAATTTTACCGATTTTTGTCGGTGACAGCCAACGTGAGTTACAGAAACCCACTACAGTTTACAACTTTTCCTACTGTTGCCACTTTTATAATTTTTAAAAGGAACATAACAGATGTTTTGTTGTTGTTGGACAGATTGACATTTATCGATATTTTCGAAACATCGACAGTCAAAACTGATCGTGTGTACCCCGCTTTAGGGTTTGGAGTATAGCTGGCAAATTATCGATATTCCGAACATTAGATATTTTCGATATTTCATTTCATTCATTATGGCGGAAATGTCTATGTTTTTGTTGTCATTTTGCACAAATAATTCAAAAAATATAAATGATAAAATAATTGCTTTTATTTAATAAACATACATCAAAAACACAATTTACTTTTCCGAAAAATTTGTACGTGTGACTACGGACTTACTTTCTCACGTCCACAAAACCGAAAAGCCGCGTAATTTCTATTCATTTTAAGTTAGGGATTTTCAGTTCGATAATATAAGCTGTGTTCCAGAACTAAAAAGTTTTTACAATTTTTACGACTTTTACACATTTTACTCGAAAAAGCGTTCCCGTACACAAAAAAGTTGTAAAATGTTCACTTCTCTTTAAACAAAAATGGCGCTGAATGACGCTCTCTTTAAATACTTTTTACACGACAAATTTGGTCGAGTAAAAAAATAGTAACATGGTTGCCGGCGTCTGATTGGCTGATACGCCGACTTTGACATTTGTTCCAGTTTTTTTGACGTATTTTCCATTTTTCCGTTCCCGAACTATTTCAAGAAACTTGTGTGTGACAACAAATTTTTTGCAGTTCTCTCTTTTACGAGTTTTACCATTAAAAAGCATGGGAACGAAGCTATAGATAGACAAAACTAACAATCGATATTGATTTTTTAAAAAAATAATCGATACTATCCATAATGCCTGAAGCAGATATATGTAAATAGCCGCATGCGAAAGGCAAAACAAGCATTCGGAGCACTCAACAATATATGGAGATCATCGCAAATCAGACGGAGTACAAAAATACGACTATTCAACTCAAATGTAAAATCTGTTCTATTGTACGGATGCGAAACATGGAACATGTCCTCAAGAATAGCGAACACACTCCAGGCATTCGTCAATAGATGCTTAAGAAGAATTTTGAGAATACATTGGCCTAATGTGATTACAAACCAATCTCTTTATGAAAGGTGCAACCAAAATCCAATAGTCAAGGAAATCAGACTAAGAAAATGGAGATGGATCGGTCATACACTGAGGAAACAAGAAGGAAATATTGCCAAAGAAGCCCTTGAGTGGAACCCGCAAGGTAGCCGCCGTAGAGGTAGACTTTTGCTAACGTGGAGACGGCAAGTTTTAGAAGAACTGAGGAAGGCGAATAAATCATGAAATGAAATTAAAATTTTAGCTTTAAATAGAAATAATTGGAAAATTTTTTTGTGGCCCTATGTTCCACCTAGGAACCTGGATATTAATAATAATAATAATAATCCATAATGCCATAGATTTGTTGCCAGGTCTATTTTTGAGCTTTTTTCTCACTGTAGCTGGGTACACATTGTCAGTTCGGAATGACAGCTTTGTTGTTGCATGCTAGCGTGGCCGTTCATTTTTATCATTCATCATGCAACCGCAAAATGTTTTGTGGTTGCTGGATGGTTGGACAGTTATCGATACTTGAGAAATATCGACATTCAAAACTGACAATGTTTACTGCTCTTATAGATTAAAATCGGTTTGAATTAAGCGAGGGACACACGATCAGTTTTGACTGTCGATTATTCAAAATATCGATAAATGTCAAACTGTCCAGCAACCACAAAATATTTTGTGGTTGCCTGATGACTGATAAAAATGAACTGCCACACTGGCAATCAACCGATTATTTGAGCAAAACTGGCAGCCGAAACTAATCGTGTGTACCCCGCTTTAAAAAGAAACGGAATTCTGAATGAAGACCATGGTGGAATAATAAGGTGTAACGCCAAAAACAGATGGTCTTCATAACAGTTGTCAAAATGCGTTATTGTGAATAAAATCACATACAAAATGTAAACAAGCATTATTGTGAGCAAATTTGACGTTTGACATGATTTGATGTAGAACCTTCTTATTCCACCATGAAACTGACAAAGTGTACTGTACTTAAGAAAGTATCAGTCAGCTGAGCCGACAGAGATATACCCTCAGCCACGTACCCGAAGAAAAAAAGTTAACACAATACTTCTGTAGGTTTTTTAGTTGTTGGGAAAAATTTCCAGGATGGAAAGGGCCGCAAAAAACTACATGTTTCAACAAAATTCAGAATGATCCAAGACGAGTGCATTTTTTCCAAACTTTGGGTAGGGTGTACCCGTAGGAGTGATCCGATGTAGTACATATTCGGACCTAATACAAATCTGTAGGAAATATTTTTTTTCTCTATTAGTCTATGGATATTTTCCTTACAGACTATATAATTAAAAATGTTGTACTTAATTTTCTGAATTTAAATATATTACAATTTTACTTTTCAATTTACAAAGTTTGAGCTAAATGGATTTCCACGGTGCTCTTGAAGCAAATTTAAATGGAAGGTGCGTACACCTGGGAAGTTTTTGCGGATTCTGAAACTACAATGTTCATAGATGAGAAAAATCAAAAAACAAAAAAATCGCCGGAGCGCTTTTTAAATAAATCGCGATTCAAGTTGACATTTTTAGGGGTTGTTTAGGTTTTTGCGATTTTGCTTTGAAACCGCAAGTCCTATCAAAATGGGAATAAAGAAAATGTTGTAGCTATCACAATTTTCTACAAGATTGACCTTAATGATGTTTTCGTAGGTTTTACAACTATTGAGATATAGAAGTTGAAATTGGGATAATTCAAATTCAGTTCAATTCTGTATCGTCTCCTTATAAAATAATGTCATGACTGCAATTTCCCAACTTAAACTTATATGTCTAAAAAAGTGGTACAACCTAGGAAAAATTACATAAGCCAGTCTTGTAGAGAATTTTCACAGCGTATTCCAGCAAGATCGCGAAACCCTAACAAAAAAAACTTAAAAAGGAAATTGAGTTTCTTTATCTCAAGAATGGTACAGTCTGAGAACAAATCGTAAACGTCAATCCTGTGGAGAATTTTCACAGCTACAACATTTTCTTTAGCTACATTTCGATCGGACTTGTGGTTTCCAAGCAAAATCGTGAAAACCTAAAAAACAGCTAAAAATGTGAATTTTGACCGCGATTTATTTAACAATTCCTACAGCGATTTTTTCTTGTTTTTGGATTTTTCTCATCTATGAACATTGCTGTTTCAGAATTCACAAAAACTTCCACTGTGTAAGCGGTTTTCATTAAAAATTAGTTAATGCGCACCCTTCATGATATTGTTTTATAAGGGGGCGATACAGTCAGTGCATTGTCCCAATTTGAACTTCAATATCTCAAAAATGGTAAAACCTACGAAATTACCGCAAAGGTCAATATTGTAGAGAATTTTCATAGCTACAACATTGACAACCCCTAAAAATGTCAACTTGAATCGCGATTATTTAAAAAGCGTTCCGGCGATTTTTTTTTGTTTTTTGATTTTTCTCTTCTATGAACATTGTAGTTTTAGAATCCACAAAAACTTCCCAGGTGTAGGCACCTTCCATTTAAATTTGATTCAAGAGCACCGTGTTTCTCTCTCAAAGGCTTATTTTACACATTAGCCAGTTCAGGTGGTGCCGGTAGGATTTTCTGGACCTTTTTGGGTCATTATCTCAGGAAGTATGAACTTGCTCACGAAAAAAATTACAACGTCGTAACAGGGGGCGCAAGTGCAACCTGCTGTATCACAAATTAATAAGATCAGAGAGGAGTTGTTAAACTATACTTTTTGCAAATTTTGTGTGGGAGGAGGTACCCAAATGGGTATACCGATATAGTCCATATTAGAACCCGATCTATGCCTGAAAGTAATATTACTAATAGCAAAGTTTGGCTCAATTCGGTTACTCCCTCCTAGAGTTATCATGCCCACAATCTTGGCGAAAAATTTTGAACCTTTGTGGGGGAGGTACCGGAAGGAGTGGACCGATATGGTCTATCTTCGAACTTAAACTAAGTTTGGACAAAATATTGAAAGACCCAAAATTTGAACTAAATATGTTGATCCGTTCGAGAGTTATCGTGAGCTCCAACTACGACACACGGTATTATATGGGTTGTTTGCAGTTTTCGTGCTGATTTCTGAGGAAGTATGGACTTGCTCCTGAAAAAAATTATATCGTCGTAATGGGTTTAGTGAATACAAGTGGCTGCAACAAAAATCAAAGCGATTCGAGAGCAGGCCTTAAACTGCACTTAAGCAAAATTTTGTGTGGGAGGTTCCCGAAAGAGTGGACCAATAGGGTCCATATTGGAACCTCATCTATGTCTGGTAGAAATGAATGGACTTGCTCCTGAAAAAAATTATATCGTCGTAATGGGTTTAGTGAATACAAGTGGCTGCAACAAAAATCAAAGCGATTCGAGAGCAGGCCTTAAACTGCACTTAAGCAAAATTTTGTGTGGGATGTACCCGAAAGAGTGGACCAATAGGGTTCATATTGGAACCTCATCTCTGTCTGGTAGAAATGTCGCGATGTGCAAAGAATGGACTAATTCGGTTACTCTCTTCAAGAGTTATCGTGCGGACAATTTTTCCGAACATTTTTGAACTTTTGTGGGGGAGGTACCTGAAGGAGTGGACCGATATGGTCTATCTTCGAACTTAAATCAAATCTGGACAAAATATTTCGAGACCCAAAATTTGAACCGGATCGATTGATCCGTTCGAGAGTTATCGTGCGCACCAGCCTGCCAGACAGACAGACAGACAGACGGACGAACATTGCTAGATCGACTCAAAATTGTCTGAAACGGATATCGTACAAACATACTTGGGGTCTGAAACCATTATTTCGATGAGGCACATTTTTGGTCGTATCAAAGTGTATATACCCTCTTTAGCCTAAAGGCTGTGGGTATAAAAATTGCTATGGTTGATGTCATCCACCATTGCACATTGAATACCCGGGCCAGACAACATCTCATTCTCAATGGTGTCAAAAATCCCGCCCAGACGACATTTCTTGAGTATTTCAGCCATGTTTAACTTCTCTACAAGTGGTGTCTTAAGACATGCCGTTCGGAGTAGGCTATAAAAAGTAGGTTACATATTATTGAGCTAATATGAATCGCTTAGAAGAAACATATGACCGTTGCCCTGCCCATGACATTAAAACCATTCTAGGCGATTTTAATGCCAAAATTGGAAAGGAGAATATCTTTGGCCCAACAGTCGGGAAATTCAGTCTCCACAGTGAAACATCTGACAATGGTATGAGGCTGATAGACTTTGCAGCTGCAAAAACATGGTAGTTAGCAGTACCAGATTTAATCATCTCGATATTCATAAGGGCACCTGGCTGTCTCCAGATCAAATAACAAGTAATCAAATTGATCATGTTGTAATAGATGGAAGACATTCATCCAGCGTGTTGGATGTACGATCGTTCCGAGGCGCAAACATTGATTTGGACCACTACCTTGTTGCAGCAAAGGTACGTACCCGTGTAAACGTTGCAAATAAAGCACGAACAGACTCAACGCGGAACTTGGACATCGATAGGCTGCAAACACAACAGATAGCCACAGCATATTCCACTCAACTAGCCCAATTGCTTAACGCGAGCACTCCTTGTCCCGATAACATAACAACACAGTGGCAACATATTGCCCAATTCATGCAAACAGCCGCAAAATCCATACTTGGATTCCAGAGACCTCCACAAAGGAATTCATGGTATGACCAGGAGTGTCGTGCTGCTACCGAAGAGAAAAATGCGGCATATAGAGCTACTTTACAATCAGTATATCTGAGATATCGGGAGAAAAGGAGAGAAGAGAAACGTCTTTTCCGCAAGAAAAAGAGAGAAATGGAAAAGCGGGAGTGTGAAAAAATCGAGATGTACAGGAGCAAGAATGAAGTCCGAAAATTCTACCAAAGAGTGAAACATCAAACAGATGGCTTTGGTACAGGCACATCCTCCTGTAGAGACCAGCAAGGTAATCTGGTAACAGATACAGATAGCGTGCTCAGGATATGGAAGGAACATTTATCCAATCTGCTGGTATCCAATAATAGCGAAGACGATGATACCACAGATCCAATCCCAGAAGACGGTATAGAATGTATACCGCCCGGCCAAGATGAGGTAAAAACAGCAATCAACCGGCTGAAGAATAATAAAGCAGCAGGAGCCGATGGCTTACCAGCCGAGCTGTTTAAAACCGGAGGCGACGCGCTGATAAGGTGTATGCATCAGCTAGTTAGCACCATATGGCAGGGAGAACGCGTACCCGACGATTGGAACCTGAGCATCCTATGTCCCGTCCACAAGAAAGGAGATAAGACTGTATGCTCAAACTATAGGGGCATAAGCCTTCTCCCTATTGCCTATAAGATAGTGTCTGGGATATTGTGCGAACGACTAAAGCCAATGGTCAACGAAATAATTGGATCATACCAATGTGGCTTTAATCCTGGCAAGTCCACCATTGACCAGATATTTACCCTGCGGCAAATCCTAGAGAAGACCCAAGAGATGCAGATCGACATATTTCACCTTTTTGTCGATTATAAAGCAGCATTCGACAGTCCCCTCCGATCAAAGGTATTCCACGCAATGTCTGAATTTGGTATCCCTGCAAAGATCATCCGGCTTTGTAAGATGACTTTAACTCATACTAGGTCCTTAGTTAAAATTGGAAAGAACCTCTCTGAAGAATTTTGTACCAAAAGAGGTTTCAGACAAGGAGACAGCCTTTCGTGTGACCTATTCAACATTTTGCTGGAAAAGGTAATACGAGATGCAAATGTCAAAAGAAATGGCACAATTTACACCAAATAAGAAGAAGAATTGTATTGGCCAACAGATGCTACTATGGTCTAAGTAAACAATTTAAAAACAAAGCCACATCTCGTCAAACAAAAATAACAGTATACAAAACGCTGATACTACCCGTGCTAATGTATGCCTCCGAAGCATGGGTACTTGCGCAAGCAGATAAGGCAGTGCTTGATGTGTTTGAGAGGAAAATTCTTCGAAAGATCTACGGGCCGATTTGTGTTGACGGTGAATATCGACGTCGTATGAACCACGTGCTATATAAGCTATACAACAGTGGCAAACTTATTCTCACTGCGTTCGGATCGTTGATTTGACCGCAGCACAGAGCTTACCATTAAACAAAATTCTTGGTGTATAGTGAACAAAAAACTTATAAGATCTATAAAAACCAGCATTCTCTTTATTCTATCTCAGTTAGAAAGAATAATTCTTAATAAATAACAAATAAAAAAACTACAAACTTTAAATAAAGAAAAAAAAAAAAAAACTTTTTGTGCAGTTTAATAATAATTTTTCTCACATAAGAGGAATTAAAACGATATCTCCTCTCCTAGAGAGAGTGAGAATAAAAACATAAAAATGACTTCCAACAACAATGTTATGTTATAGCTCATTTAGACTAGCCATAAATCCTCGGCTGGATTTAATAAATCCAGTACAAATCTCATTGCATTTAGATATACATTTTGGAGGATTTATATGGCTGTCAGCTGATTTTTGTTCATAGCACAATTACCAAGGTAGATGCATCAGCACATCTGAACGAATTTGAAACGTTAAAAGCATTTTTTTGTAAATTGAATTCGTCTCAAAAAAACACACGTCAAATTACAAATTTATTATTTAATACTGAAAATGTTAGCGCATTATGCTACTAATGCTAACTAAAGAGCAAATAAAGAATTATTTTATCGCAGTTTGTCAATCTAAAATAAATAAACGAATTATTTTATCGTTTAGACATCATAAATTCTAGTCTTGGTTGATTAAAATCAACTTTGTACATCAAAACAAATTTAATTTTTCCGCCTTGTTTACAAATCTTTACATTTTTAATTATTTTTAGTGTAGCAATTCAACGATGCATCTACCTTGTTTATTGTGCCAGCTTGCAACTTTTTGTATTTTCTAGCAACATGTTGCAAAAAAACAGAGTTGTATACGAGGATTTATCCCAGATTTAAAACAAATCCACTCAATAGGAGGATTTATTTTTGTATGGGAAATCTGGTAGATTTTGGCTGGATTTAGCAAATAAAACCTGATAATGGGCTAAATCCGGCTAATGGTGTCATATCTAAATGGCATATTACGCATGGATCATACCAAAACCATGAAAAATGTGTCAATAGGCCCAAAATACCTAGTTATAAAACGTTTACACGAAACAGAAACGTTCAAAAATGTTTCTCCTTTTTTGATTAAAAAACTTATCGATTGTGCTTGTGGAGAAGTTTCTTCATGTAAGAAACTTATGAATGGAACATTACTAGTGAAGACAAAAACTTACATTCAAGCTACCAAATTAATAAAATTAACGTCGTTTACTCCAGAAATAAAGGTAGAAGTAAACGAACATACAAGTTTAAACTCGTGTAAAGGAATCGTATACGACAACTCTCTTCGTGGAATTAGTGAAGACATTATTCTCACTGAAATGAAATCCCAAAATGTCATTGATGTGAAAAAAATATTAAAAAAGAAAGATGAACAGTTAGTTGAAACTGGTCTTATTATTTTCACTTTCAACACCATTGAACTACCTAATGATGTTCACATCGGCTATGAAATTCGACAAGTTCGCGATTACATTCCTTCCCCCTTAAAATGCAACAATTGCCACCTCTTCGATCATCTGGGTAAATTCTGCACAAACGAAAAAATTTGCTACAATTGTGCCAATTCTTATCACACAACTGATTTAAATACGCCTTGTGAAAACACACCATGCTGCATTAATTGCAAGAAAGAACAAATGAGTGACACCAAACATCCATCAACAAGCAAAACATGCCCAATATTTTTAAAACAAAAAGAAATTCAAACAATAAAAACAACAAAAAAAGTAGACTATAAAACTGCCCACAACATGTACAAAGAGAGAGTCCAACAAAGCAAAACATATGCTCAGGCAACCAGAAACAACGTTAACTATAACTCTCTCGACGAACAATCACCAACAACATCAAAAAATGCCACTCTCACTAAATCCACAAGAACAACATCACCTGTCACTGCTTCCGACAAACCTACAAACAATAACACAACAAAATCACAAAATCCAACAACAAGCAATAAACTCTTCAAAAAAGACAACGTCATCATCCTACCTAGAAATGCTTCAAAGAGATTGAGAAGATCACTCAAAACAAAATCAAAAGAAAACATAAACGAGCTGACTGAACCAAATTTAAGCGAAACTAGCGATGAATTCATTGAAGTAAAGGAATAAAACTAATTATAGTGCGTTTAGATTTATGAATCCACCCGGTTTCGAACGTCGATTCCATGGCGTATGCGCCGGGTAAATCCGTGTTTTAAACACACTGGATTTTGCTTGACGTATGCGCCGTGAGGTTGGCGTTTGAAACCGGGTGGACTTCATAAATCTACACGTAATACCTTATTTTTATTTAAAATAACAAGTTCACATCACTGATTAGTGGTGTGAATTTGTTAAACCATAAATACATCAATTAAACCTATAATATCCTATTCAATACAGATTAAATGATTCTTAAAATATTACAATGGAATGTAAAAGGTTACATTAACAACTATAACGAACTACTAACACTAATTAAGTTACATAAACCCCAAGTAATTTCCCTTCAGGAAACACACTTAAAAAATGCATTAAATATCCCAATTCCTGTTAATTATAAAATATACATATCTGAAAACAATAGGAACTCGTTTGGAGGTTCTGCTTTGATTATTCATAATTCTGTTCACCACGAAACCGTTAATACCAACAGCATATTTGACACAGTAGCACTGACTTTACATTCTAAAATAAAATTTACAATTTATTCTACTTACATATCGCCAAATGTGGCATTTAATAAGAATAATTTAGAAGACACTTTCAATTCTTCCTCAATACCATATCTCGTTACTGGAGATTTTAATGGTTGGAACTCTTCTTGGGGTTCAAAAAAGAACAACAAAAGAGGGAATATCATTAACAAATTTATAACCCAATCCAATCTTATTCTCCTAAATGATGGGTCACCTACCCACTATTCAACGCATAACACACTTTCACACATCGATTTATCTTTTGCATCACCAATACTCAAAATAAACTCAACATGGGAAATATACGATGATCTATGTGGAAGTGACCATCTTCCAATAATAATTTCACTGTTCCCAACTCCAGTAATAGAACCATTTCGTAAGAAAGCTCGTTTTATCCTAGAAAATGCAAACTGGGAAAAATTTAATTCATTATCCTCAAAATTTCAAAATTCAAGAGCTACTAGCGCAAACATAAACAAAGAAACTGCCAACATTCAGAGGATTCTTCTACAAAGCGCTAACGAATCAATTCCTCACCAAATTCCAAATAAACCCGGAAGTACTGTTCCATGGTGGAATAAAAAACTTGAGCATCTTAAGAAAGAAAGAAACCGGTTCTGGAATATTTTAAAGAAAAACATTAATACGGAAAATCTCATTAATTTTAAGAGAGCCAATGCGAAATTTAGGAGGGAAGTTAAAATATCTAAAAGAGATTCCATTTTAAAATTTACCTCTGATATTACCCCTACCTCTTCAATTAACAAATTATGGTGCAATATTAAAATATTTTGCGGTCTAAAAAATAAAACTCGAATACACTGTATTCAATCTGTCTCTAACCCGCAATCAATTTTAACCAATGATATGGATATTGCAAATGCCTTCGCCAATTTCTGGTCAGAAAATGCGGAAGATCATAATTTTCCGTTAGAATTTCAACAGCATAAACAATCAGTTACCATAAATAACAATCTTATACCATGCAAAAATGCAGAACATATCGAAACCCCTATATCAATTCTAGAATTTTTGTCTTGCCTTTCCACACTAAAAGGCAAAACACCTGGAATTGATAACATATCATACCCAATGATTAAAAACTCATCGCAAACAGTAAAAGAGAGGATAGTGTCCTTATACAATAACATTTTTTCACACTATATACCACAAATTTACAAAAATAGTCTCGTAATACCAATTATCAAGCCTAATTCAGATAAAACGGCTATAATATCATACAGGCCAATATCATTAAACTCATGCATGTCGAAGGTATTGGATAAAATCATTTCAAAACGTCTATGGTGGTTTTTAACGACAAATAATCTTCTTCACAATAATCAAATTGGGTTCAAAAAAGGAAAATCTACGTATGATTCTCTCATATACCTTGATCACATTATAACACAATCAATTTCCACAAGGAAACACATATCGCTTGTATCCTTGGATTTTGCCAAGGCATATGACAAGATTGGAATACATACGATATTAGACCAACTTATACAATGGAAAGTAGGTCCAAAAATATTCAAATATATTTATAACTATTTAAATAACAGAAAATTGCGAGTGCGAGCAAATTCCGCTTACTCAAACGTATATCCTCTCAAAAATGGAATCCCACAGGGATCTCCAATTTCTGTAGTCCTCTTTCTTATTGCCTACAATAAATTATGTGATGTAATATCCCTACAAAAGGAACTTAGTTTTATTGCTTATGCTGATGACTTTGTAATCATTAGAAAACAAAATAAACGTAAAAATCAAGACATTAATCTTGAACCCCTTTTAAATGACATACTGTCGTGGTGTAAATATTCTGGAGCTTCGCTATCCATGAGTAAATGCAAACATCTTCACATTTGCAGAAAGCAAGATTGCAAGCCTAAACTTATAACCAATAATTCATACATCCCCACTGTTGACTCTCTCAAAATTCTAGGTCTGACATTTAATAAAAGGTTTCGCTGGAATACTCATATTGATAATATCATACCAGGACTTAACAACAGGCTAAATATTATAAAATGTTTATCCTGTTCTAAATTTAACTGCAATACGATTTCATTATTAACTACAGTACACGCACTGATTAAATCCAAAATGGAATATGGTCTAATAATCTACGGTAAAGCTTCTAAATCAATCTTAAATAAATTAAATACGATTTTAAATTCCGCCATTAGAACAGCTCTTGGTGCTTTCAGAACCACTCCTATTAACAATTTACTTTATGAAAGTAATTTTATGTCCATTTCCGACATCAAGGACTATCTCACCGCCAAACATTTTAAAAATATTTTCTTCAGGGATAAATCTCCTCTCTCTGAGATAACAAATGTATTACTTAAATCAAAAAAACTTAAATATATTCCATCAACTCTTAATAATATCATAGAATATTGTCTAAACAATGATATATCAATTAATAATAAAATGATATCAAAACAAGTTTATCCACCCTGGAGCTTTAAAACCTCCTCCATAGATGTAAGCCTTTCCATACACAAAAAGGGAAACACTCCCCCAGAGATTTATATGAAAAAATTTCTAGAAATACAAAACCAATTAAAAAATAGAACATTTATTTACACCGATGGTTCAAAATCGGGAGCCATAACTACCTACAGTATTGTTTTCGATAATTTCATCAGAACTTGCTCTATCTTACCAGATTACAGTACTTCATTCACAGCAGAAATAGTTGCAATTAATGAGTCAATAAATCTAATTCAAAAAATGAGAGGAAACTTTGCAATTTTTACTGATTCTATGGCCTCCCTAGAATCAATAGGTAACATAAACAACGATGAGTTCTATGCTAACAATATTAGACAAAACCTCATAAAATTGGGAACAAAGGTTCAACTAGTTTGGGTACCCAGCCATTCTCAAATACCTGGAAACGAATTAGCTGACAAAGCTGCGAAAAACGCAACAAAATCACCATTAATAACAACAAACAATTTAAATTTATTCGATATACGTAACTTAATCAAATTAAATTTCTTAGCTACTAAAAATATGTCTTGGTTTACAACATCTAAATGGTTTCAAGAAATTAATAAAAACCAAAAAAAATATTATTCAAATACTAAAGAATAATCACAACATCAACCTTTCCAGAAGAGATCAAATTGTTATCACTAGGTTAAGACTCGGTCATACAAGATTAACACACACTCACTTTATGGATAAAAATGCAAGTAACCGCTGTCCTTTCTGTGATAGCATTGATATAAATTTAAAACACATATTTTTGTATTGTAATCACTTCCAAACAGAAAGAAGAAACATATTTTCCAACAACAATATATTAAATGTCCTAAATGATTTAACACCACAAAACACTGAACTTATTCTAAAATACGTTAAAACATGTAATTTATATAAGCTTATCTAAAAGTCATATAATATTTTATACATTAAACTTATTTTAAAATACATACATTAAAACATGTAACTTATATAAACTTATCTAAAATTCATATAAAATTGTAAACATGTAAGCTTAAGACCTTTGTTGTCATAGCTTCTTATCTGGTATATCTTTTATAATTTTATTATAAACAGATATAAATGAATAAATAAATAAATAAATAAATAAATAAGCTATACAAAGACATGAATATAGTTAAACGTATCGAGATGCAACGATTGCGTTGGCTAGGCCATATCATGAGAATGAGCGATGATGAACCCGCTAAAAAGGCGTATGAATACATGCCACATGGCGGTGCACGCAGAATCGGCAGGCCTAAGCTTCGATGGAGCAAACAAGTGGATGAAGAAATGGAAGGCGCGGTATTCCAAAAAGTCAAGCGAAAAACAGAGAGGAATGAAGATCTTTTCTTAGTTCGGTCTATGGAACAAATGTTCTGTAATGGGCCAACTAAGTAAGTAAGTATGAATCGGCATGTATTCATTGATTCATTGAGAGAAGTAATTAAACCAGTGTTGGCAATTAGCAAGATGGAATCATGTTTCTTTATACGAAAGTTTATATTGCATGATAATAAACAAGGCCCTAATAGAATTGTTTTATAAAAAAAAATAACAAGACATTCTACAAAGTCGTAATATCCCATTTTAAGACATTTACCGGGATTTAAAACAGATTTTATTTAAGGTTTTTTTTTTTTTCATTTTGCTTGTATGTACTAAAATATGTGTGTTGATAGATTAACTTTTTTGACTGTTTATAAAACGATTTTCCTGATTTGTATTCTCTTCCCTTCACTTGACAACATGCGATAAATCTGTCACAATCACTGTGACATTAAAAACATATTTTATTTACCGTTCTCAGCCTATATTTCAATTTTAATTTATAATTTCAAGCCCTTTGGGGGAAGTTTTAAAGATTTAACTTTTTTCCTTCAGATTTACTTTGCATGTTTTCTTGGTACACTAATACCTCGATTTGCGTTGCCTCGATTTGCGTTATTTCTATTTGCGTCAACAAAAAAATTGTAGATTTCGTTTCGTTTTGCGTTACTGATTCGATTTGCGTTATCAAAAATTAATAGATTTTGTTTCGAATTTCATTACTGACTTGCGTTATTTAATCATGAGCATGGTAGAACTGTCGCACATTTTTTACCGATTTTTGTCGGTAACTTAAAAAATGAGTTAGAGATTTGCACTACGAGATAGATAAAAATATTAACGAACGAAAAATGCTTCTACACCAAATCCTAGCTTTATAAATTTTTAACGGTTAAATGAAGAGTTTCTCATTTTCAAGTGTCGAATCTATGGAAAGATCTGAAGCTAGTCGAGAGGGGTATGAAAAGTTCAAATCGAGAGCAAATCTGCATAATGTTGCATTAAAAAACGGCCACGTAGCGCAGATATTGCAGCCGCGAAAGAAGCGTCCTAACGTCTCACGATGAACTAATGAACAACGAAGACTTATTTTCCATTAACATGGTACATTAGAAGAGCAATCACTTAAGGCTCATTGAGCTCTTCAATACAGCTATTAATTTTTCTGCTTTGCTTAAGTTATTCCTGTTAAAAAAAGGCAAGGGCAACCCAGTTCGAATACATCTCGGTCATTCTTTATGCCATTGAGTTTTGGCCTTAAAGGCCTCCGTCTATAACAAGCTTTGCCGACTGGCTTTCTTGCCATGATTCAATTCCGACATAAAAAATAGAAGAAAAAGGAGAAAAGTGCAACCTAGTTCGAAATTGTCTCGGTCTTCTTTATTCTTCTATTTGTGTTATGTCAGAAGAAAGCCAGGCGGCGAGGCTTGTTATGTACCGATGTATTTACGTCTAAAAAATGAGAAAAAATTAAATTTAAAAAATTGTGGAACCAATTAAAAAATTCTTCACATAAACATATGGAAAAACGTGTTTCGATTTGCGTTGTTTCGCATTGCGTTGAAGTTCGTCGGAACCAATTATTAACGCAAATCGAGGTATTAGTGTAGAAGGCTTTCCATTTCAGGGGATTACAGGCTCAGGATGAAGTAAATTCATTCATTCACTCGCTCAATCATATTAAGTTATTTACATGCACACTTGTAGCAATAATTTACAATCAATCATGTGTCGTTGATTGTCCTGATTTCTTTTAAAAAAAAATCAAAGACTTTGAATGGTTGTATGTACGTTGGAGGGATATGTGTGGGGGAACTCTTAAGGGCTCATACAAAATAAATATTTGCATTTTATCTTATAAATGACATTGATTGCCGAGGAGAAGAAGATTGTCGACACGTTATTTGATATGGCTTTAATAAATATGTTATGCAAGACTGTTTAAAAATAATAAATTAAGGTTTATTGTGGAGGAAAATGTTACTAGGGTGATTGTTTCATTAAAAGACTTTGAGAAAAGGAAAAGAAATTTTCATAAATTGAAATTACTAATTATATCTTTATAAATTAAATTTCCAATAAAACAATTATTTTTTTTTAGAATGTATAGAATAATGATATCGAAAATATTTTTCTCTATAATCTTGTTATCGGCATTTTTTGTATGGTATATACAATAAAACTGCAGATTTTGAAAGAGGACCGAAAAATAGAAGAGACGTGTATCGGGATTTTGAAATTTTACGTCGGGAGGTAACCTAAATATTTCGCTTTGTGAACTGTTTTGGAAATATTCGCAGTAAGATTCCTCATAATCTTTGGATTTTATATAGTGTCTTTGGCAATATTACTGAGAATGCTCCGAGGAACATTTTTGTGGAATATGTTAACCCTCTAACGTTTCGCTAAAGTGGTCTTTTTTATACCCTCCACCATAGGATGGGGGTATTTATGTTTGTCACTCCGTTTGTAACTACTCGAAATAATCATCGTAGACCCCACAAACTATATATATTCTTGATCAGCGTGCAATTCTACATCGATATAGCCATGTCCGTCCGTCTGTCCGTCTGTGGAAATCACTCTAGCTTCCGAACGGATTGAAGTAGGTGGATGACATTTTGGTAAAATCTATTATATGTATGTAGGACTTTTGGTATTGAAAGCGGGCTATGTACGTCCACGTTTTCGTATAGCCCCCATACAAAGTGATGCGTGACGCGTCGATGTTTTAAGGAAATTTTAGGATATTTGTCCCATTTGACCACCGAATTGGTTGTAATTTGGTATTTAGTGTTTCCAAAGGCTAAAAGATATTTTTATTAAATTTTGTTTATATAGGTCCACGTTTTGGTATAGCCCCCATATAACGCCCCATATATAGTGTAAGCTCAATCAAACACGACTTTATGTTTTAACAATCCTGAATAGAATGAATATATTATTTTCCAAATTTTCAGTATTAATATATTTATTTCGAAGGTTACTATTCCGAACACATTTTTATATTTTCCATATAAATATAGTGCTTACAACTCGGCCACGCTCCCTTGCACACGTCCTCGGGTGCAACATGCATCTTCATTCAAGATCCAAACGATTCTTACATTTATGATTTCTGGAAAAAATTTAGGTTATAAATTAAGACCTAAAAATATATTCAAATTATTTCGAATTTCTATTCCAGTATTTATTCTAAATATTTATATTTTCTCAATTCAACCAGTGTCCATTCTTTTTTGAGAACGAAATTACCCGTATAATTATATACATGCAAAGACGGACCATATTTAAGTCATAGTAGTCCACATCTGGGAATCTTATTAAAATGTTAATGCTAACTAAGGTAATCTTTATTGAGCATCAGTGTTTCTACTTTCCAATTGCAGTTAGTGCCATATATAAAACCTTTATTAAAAGCATACAAACATTAAAGATCGTTGTAGATCAATTTGCATTTCCCTGTTTCTCTGAATCTTTTCTATTGATATTTATGTTTGTTCTCTTCTTCATACGTATTTTCGTATTAAATTTTAAATCCTATCCTAGTTCAACTTTGAGTGAATAAAAGTAATGTATATATGTATATCCCAAAATAACATACAATTTTAAAGAATTATGGTATCTAATCCACATGTTGGGAAACATTTCATTTCTGAGTCACTTTTTCGATTCTCCCCCTCTCTCTCTTTGAACTTATTTAATTTTCATAAATATAAGTATAAAACTCCAATCTCATTTCTCCAATTGAAAATAATATTCACATTATGAAAGAAATGATGATAAAAATTATATAGGCTATTACCGTATTAAACTCTACATTTTAAAACAGATTTGTGGTCGATGTTAGAAATTCTGAAAATTATAAGATTAATTGTATGCTAAGCAGAAATCATCATCCGTCTAGATTTGGCAGTATTCACTTGCTCAACTGGACCAGTGAAAATCTTTAGTCGTTTGATAACTATTATTTATCGTATTTTCACATTAGAATCTCATAGATTAGTTTAAAATGTTTAAGTATATGCGTATAATTCCAATTCCAATTGTTCAAATGATTATTTGAACATTATGTCCATGTTAATTAGTTTTGGACGAGTGATGACCTGAGTCATTATTCATGGAGATTTTATAGTAGTCACTTGCACATCTGGACCAGTGAAAACATTTACTCTCCCAAATGCCGTTCTTTATGATTCATAGTGACTATTAGGTTAAAGGAGTATTGTCTTATGAGATGAAGAAATCATTCGTTGCGATTTGGTTCTATTCACTTGCACAACTGGACCAGTGAAAATCATTGCCACCTTTTTATCTATAAATATCATCTCCCCATCTCGGCATTGGAATAACTTTCCTATTCAGATCTCTGAAATCTATGCCATTCTGTATTCGCCATTCTTCTTTTTTATCAAAAGACTATGACCAGAATACGAGGATGATGAGTCCTGATAAGTTAAGCACTTTATTCTTTTTTTACCACTTCTTGTATTCACTTGCACAACTGGACCAGTGAAAATCATTGCCACCTTTTTATCTATCAATATCATCACCCCATCTCGGCATTGGAATAACTTTCCTATTCAGATCTCTGAAATCTATGCCATTCTGTATTCGCCATTCTTCTTTTTTTTTCAAAAGACTATGGATCGAATACGAGGATGATGAGTCTTGAATTAGGCCAGCTTATTATGCTCCCGATAAGGCATTCCATATAATGTGTACCATACTGGTAACCATGTTTCCAATCAACCCAAAAAAAAATCGTCATTCAATCATTATCAGGGATTCTATCCTTGACCGTTATCATCACATGATAATCATAAGTAAAAACAGTATATTGCAGCAGCAACTACATTTACAAACTGTTAATCATATCTATTCACAACAAAATAATAACTTGCAAATCCGCTATATACGGTCTTTCCAACTTTGATTGACTCTTTCTTAAATAAATCAATAATAATATAATATAACTGCACTTCCAATTCAAACAAATATCTTTTCATTCCAGATTCAAACATTTCACGTTTTCACTACAATTGATTTTGACGACTTACCTGTCATCTCTTAACACACTTGAATCAGATGTCGCCAAAGTCACACATCTTAAGCATTTCTTTGCTCTGATACCACAATAACCATCTTCTTGGAAGATTACTATGCGCATAATCTTACATTTCCATTGACTCCACAAATAATAGCTTTAATCGCTCACACTCACACTTGATATTCCTTTCAGCATATTTTTCAGATCTCGGAGTTCAATTCATGTAAATCCTTGCAATTATTCGGCTTTCTGTTCCACGAAGGAAATCAAACTCAATTTTATTGGAACGAAATGCAACACACAATTTCTGATGGGTTTCACTCAAAATTCTATATTTTAAGCTTCGCTTATTCATAAAAGCATTATACGACCTCGACATTCCTCAGACGCGTATATAGTTTTTGGTGTATCCCACCGCTGCTTTGTAAGCTCAATCAAACACGACTTTATGTTTTAACAATCCTGAATAGAATGAATATATTATTTTCCAAATTTTCAGTATTAATATATTTATTTCGAAGGTTACTATTCCGAACACATTTTTATATTTTCCATATAAATATAGTGCTTACAATAGTACGCGTCATTTTAAGATATTTTGAATGTATTAGTCTCATTTGACCACAGAATCGGTTGTAGCTTTGCATATTGCGTTTCAAGAGGCTAAAAAACATATCTACCATAAAATGTTTACATAGGTCCAAGTTTTGGTACAGCCCCCATATAAGGCCTTATATATAGTACGAGTCATTTTTAGATATTTTGAATGTATTAGTCCCATTTGAGCACCGAATTTTGGTATTTTATGTCTCCAGAGGCTAAAAAACATTTCTACCAACGTTTGTTTATATAGGTCCACCTTTTGCTAGAGCCCCCATATAACGCTAGATATTTTGTATGTATTAGTCCCATTTGACCACAAAATCGGTTGTAAGTTTGTATTTTGTGTTTCCACAGGCTAAGAAATATTTCTACCATATATAGGTCAAGGTTTTGATATAGACCCCATAGGCCGATATCTCCCGATTTTGGGTATTTTGAAGGTTTTAGCCGGGTGACGTAGGGGATGGAAGATACCTATAGAACAAATGTTCTGTAATGGGCCAGCTAAGTAAGTAAGTAAGTAAGTAAGGTTTTAGCCTCATTATCGCAGCGAAATGGCTAACATTTTGTATTTGGTCTTCGTTGGGCGTATAAAACTTCCCCCGGAAATTTTTAGGTATAGTACCACGCCTTCATATAGCCCCCATAGGACGGTACCTCCTGATTTTCGGTACTTTGAAGGATGTGACCTCAATATTCCACCGAAATGGCTAAAATTTGGTATTTGGTCTTCGTTGGGCGTATAAAACATTCCATATGAAATTTGTCGGTATAGGTCTACGCCTTCATATAGACCCCATAGAACGAATTCGGAAAATTATAAATATTGGTCCATGTTTTGGAAAGAACAAAAATGTCGCCCCATATCAACTGGTTTGAAGGGAGTATTATCAGTTGAGATATATGTACTACTCCTGCAATAAAAGGGAGAGTTTAGTACTTTCATGAACGAAATAAAACTAATTGTTTCTATTCACTTCAATACACTTCGTGGTGGAGGGTATAAAAAGTTCGACCCGGCCGAACTAAACGCTTTTCTTACTTGTTAATGGTAAAAATGGTAAAAGAGAATACTGTCAAAATTGCTCTCTCATGAACAGTTTTACCAGAAAAGTAAAGGAATGAAAAAATGGTAGATCTGTTAGCAATGTCAAAAAGAAACATACAACTTTAATTTTCTTCTTTTATTTCACAGTTTTTAATTTTTTTTGTCAGCGTTCGCCTTTTTCTTTTGTTTTTTTTTTTTCATTTTTTCTTTAATAATCGTCAAACAAATGTCGAAAAATCAGTTCTACCATTCTTTACCTGAAAAAATTTGTCTGGTAGCCTGTGGCAGAAGAGAAAGGCATTTTTGCTCTCTCTCCTCTCTCACACTCTTAAGAATTGCTCACAGTTTCACCACTTTTTGGGGTTAAGGAATGCTTTGAAAATGGCAACCTCAGATAAGTAAATAATGTTTGACTGTCGATTTTCGGAAATATCGATTAATGTCAAACTGTCCAGCAACCACAAAACTTTTTATAGTTGACTGACGACTGACAAAAATTAACGGTCACACTGTCATGCAACCGATTATTTGAGCGAAACTGGCAGTCTAAACTGATGGTGTGTACCCCGGATAAATCTTATTTTACCACTTTTTACTTTACCACCAAACAGATCTTCACAAATCTTCCAGCAATTGGCAATGGTCTTTGAAAAGACCATCACAATATACCTAAGCTAATAAAAATACAATTTTTATTTGATTTTCCAAATGTCTAAATTTGCAGTTCTGCATTTGTTGAATTTTATTTTCAAAATGTTCGTATAAACAACAATCGATTGCTTGTTTATATTAGATTGGCAAAAACACACACACACACGAATAATATGGCGTCAGTGATTAATTTAAAAAGAAAATCCCTTGCAAATCCTCAACTCACGTTTAGTATTTTAATGTTTTTTTGTTCTCGTTCTTGTTTTCAATTTAAATAAAATTGATTAATTTTCAGATTTTCACACATGGTATTATCTTGGCTAATCTTTGAGTTGAATAAAAAATTGTTTTAATTAAAGATAAACATATACATTTCAAATTATTCAGGAAAAAGAAAAGTCAAACAAAACTAATTCAAAATGAAAATAGAATTTAAAGTAAAAAACTACGAAACCGTTGAAGTGTGAAATAATCATTTCAATGCTTTATTGAAATAGCATTAAATATATAAATACTAAAAACAGACTCAGACTTTTTGGTTCGGCTTTGCAGAAGGCTGTAAGAGATTCGGCCGTATATCAATTGTTCGCCCATTTATGCTGGTTAGGATTTATTATCGCCCATGTCCCCTATCTTTATCTTAAAGCGATCTAATTATAAAAGTTGAAAAAAATGGTAAAGTCAAATTCTCCCGCTTATTGAGACGTATATATTTTTAGTTTTTCACGGCTGATGTACCGTTGAACTTCATCATTTAAGAAAATTTGTAATTATATAGTTTTCCTTAATAGGGAAGATACCGTGCCACCTTCGAAATTCATGCCTACATGTACCACGGCCCATTTCACAAAATTTCATGAAAATCGGTTTAGAAATCGATTTTCCTGGTTTCGATTTGGGGGATTTGCAACCCCCGTTGTATCGAAAATTAATTTGCATGCCAATGAATTCATAAGTTTAGCGAATATAGCGATTATAAAGCAGTAGGCCCCCCGAAATTCATCAACAAATATATAGAATTTTGGACCAAGGGACATTCCTAAGCATTTTCTACAAATTTCATGAAACTAGGTTCAGTAGTTTTGAAAAAACAAAATATTGAAAAGAGTGGGTGTGGTTATCACTTTCCAAATATGTACCTATGGTCAGAAACACAACCCCATTGTCTCCCAAAGTTAATGCTGAAACTGATATAATCATAAGTTTGACATATACATATAGCGTTTAGAAGAAATGCTTGGGAAGGTAACCCACCTCCTCTGAAACATATAAAGTACTCATTGCCACTGCAGACTTTAAGCATTTGCTGCAAATTTCAAGGAACTCGGTTCAGTATTTGGGAGATAAGAAAAGTCTATAGTCGGACGGAGCCGACCATGGGATACCCTATACCACTATCGCTGGACAATCGCTCTACACGGAACTTCTTTTCAATGATTGTGAAAATTTAATTATCAAATATCAGGGATATAATGTATAATACTTATGACCAAAACCAAAAAGTTATCTAGCATGACAAAGACATTTTTGTAGCAGGAAAGGAAAATTTTGTTCACACAAACTAAAATGTAATGAAACCCACTTATGTAGTACTACTACTTCCGTTGTTTAACCGCTACGTTATTGAAATTTTTACCAATTTCACACAAAAATTTCAGTTAATTTAACCCGCTAAGTATTATCTGATCTTCACGTTGGTTTGTACGCTTCTTCTTCATCATAAACTCAAACTTTGTTTAAAAATTTTCGGGTTATTAATTTGACCTACAGAGCCGATACAAAATTGGTTAAAATTTTGTTTTTGGTCCATTTCATTCCATGAACATTTCACGATCATCAGCAAAAAATAATCATTTCTACTCTGGCCCGAACCCAACCTCCTTAAAAAATCGTTACAATCGATCCATAATTGGGGCTTAAGCTTGTTTACAATTTTTAATGGACGGACTCACATCGCTAAATCGCTTTATCTCGTCGAGATATTAATTTTGGCATACCAAATAAGGGGTCTAGGACGAATATTTCGTGGTGTTACATAAACTTTTGGAGAGACAATATGTAGCATGGGATAAAAATGTGGTTCTCTACACAGAACCCATTATATATTAGGCAGTAGGCCCGTTATCTAGCAAACACTTTATTGCAATTTACATCAGAGGATAGGTCAGTAGTTGTTTCCCATATGTAGGCTACTTTGCGAAATATATAGGTCCTCAAGGAATTAAGATATCGACCAAAAATAAAATTTTTATATTTCTTACAAAAGTAATGGTCCATTTCACCCGCTAAAGAATATCAGATCATCATTCAAAATTGTAGGCATCTTTTTCGACCTATACTCTTACCCGGTGCAAAATTTCGTGACTATTGATGTATAATTGCGACTTCTAGCGAGCTTATTATTACACTACAAACAAATAACGGAATATATTAGGCTGTAACTCTGTTATCTGATCGTGCACACCAACATAATTGGCATCAATTCAAAGGTCAAGCGTTCCACTTTCAAGTATATCTCACTTGTCCGGAATGTCACTTCCAGGAATTAAGATATAAGCTGTATATTTAAAATTTTCACAATTTTCACACAAAAGTTTTGGTCCATTTAACCCTCTAAATATTATCCTATCGCCATCTCAAATTGCATGCTTCTCCTTTGTGATATACTCTTACCTTATTTAAAATTACGCGTTGATCGGACTATTATTGAGACCTACAGAGCCGCTAGAAAATTGGATAAATATTATGTTTTTGGTCCATTTCACCCGCTAAATATTTCACGATCATCACCAATAAGAATAGGGATCTATTCTGATCTGAACCCGACCTCCATACAAAATTTCGTGATGATCGGTCCATAATTGCGGCCTGGAGCGTGTTTACAATTTATAATGGACAGACGGACGGACGGACACACATCTCAAAATCGCTTTATCTCGTCGAGATATGAAGATTGGTATACCACATTGGGGGTCTCCGACGAATATTTCGTGGTGTTACATGAATTTGTATCAAAACAAACTTATAATACCCTTTTCCACATTGTGGTAGAGGGTATAAAGAGGACAGGAATTTTGAGATACATTAACAAAAGATCGACTAATTTTAAGGATTTAAAGCCACTTGCAAATTTAAAAAAGGTGGAACTTTCTATTGGCTAAATCTTTAGTATCGATAAAATATTAAAAAATTAATAATCGATCTGACAAAAATTTTCTGAGATATGGCCTGTTTCACTAGGACAATTCGATTACAACTTCGATCGAGTTTGGTAGTCTTAGAGAAATAGGCCATAATTCACTACTTATGAAAAAACTTTAAACGCATTCTGAAAGCGGTGCCCCTGTAGCTCGAAAACGGATGATCCGATCTCTCTGTATTAAAAAGCATCCCCTTAAGCGAGAGATTTTTTATTTTTGCTAATGGCTTTATAGCGAAAAACTATTCAGATTTTCCTTAAAATCGAAATTTTGGCTTGACAGTTCACCATTTAACGAAAAGATTATTAAGGAAATAAACATATATGCCGATAGGGCTATTAGTTTTCAACAACACCGGGAACCTCCCCCCACAAATTTTTTCAGACAATTTGAAGTCGATTTAGCAATACCAGTCCGTCTGTCTGGCTGGCAGGAGCGCACGATAAATCTCGCATGGTTCAGCCGTAGTGTAAATTCAAAGTTGGGTCATATCGGCCCACAACACCGGAAACCTCCCCCCACAAATTTTAAAAAATTTTCGCAGAAATATTGTGCACGATAACTCTCGAAGGCAGCAACCGAGTTATCTTAGATAAAATTCGAATATGGTCTATTTCTTAGGGTACCTCACCCACAAAAGCTTAAAATTTTTATTTAAGTGCGGTTTACAGTCTGCTCGAAGATCCTTTGGAATGTATACCGATGTTACTCCTTGTGGTCCTGTTTACAGCGATATTATGTTTTTCGTGGGCAAGGCCATGCTTCCTGACATAGTGGTCCAAAATCTTTAAGTTATATTGTGACCAAGTGAAATGACTGCAGTGCGCGCTATCTATTTCGGTTGCGTAGCCAGCATTCGATTCGATTATCAATATATGAACGTTTCAATGCACAGAAGCTGCGGGAATATCCCTGTCAGGAAAGCTGACTGATACTTTTTAGCTTGTTGTTATATTTGCTAATATTCTCTATCAAAAGTTATGTTATCGATATTATTCCCCATTCACAATTTCCTCTGGATTTATAGTGCTTTCATAAAAGTTGCTATATGCATAAACGTTTAATGAAAAACTATGTAGAATCAGATACCATGACAATTACTGCAAATACAAAATTCATAATAAAATTTGTCTTTTCTTACCTCCTTTCGAAGCGCTAAACGTTCGTAATCTATCCAAATCCTCATCATCGGAAACTCTTAGATGATGCATATTCATGGTGGGAACATCGAGAAATGCATTGGATTTGCGTTGCGCTAAAAAGAAAATTGAAAAAGAAAATACAATTAAATTTTGAAATTGAAACTTCGAACATATTTCAGTATATTTCAAATAGAGATATTCCTAGTCTATATCTAAAGGCAATTGCTTCGTAATTCAACATAGTTTCAAGTCCATTTCCTGTGGTTGTCATCTTTGATTGGAGCATTTCCAGGAATTATTTCGTCACACATCAATGACCATTTATTATTCGGCATTTGATGCTGCCTTAGACCGCAGTTGCGGTTAGCAATAAAAAAGGCTTGGACAGAGATTGTAATTTTCAAATAAAAAACTAGAAAGTGATACAATGGCATTGGGAAATAAAATTGTCATTGTGTAATAAATAGTAGACTTTCTGTTGTCATGTTTTTTAAGTATGGCGCCATTTGATAAAGCTCCGTTTTTCGCTTGAGGGGAAAATGGGGACATTATATCAATGATGACTGTGCATTTTGGCAAACAATGAGGGTTAAATAAAACAAAACGGACTTACGCCATAAATTAAAATGTGTTCTACGGGACACTAGTAAATCAAGTTTACTTTAAGGAGGCGTATAAGTAATACAAGTAAGTAATTTCTAATTGGGGGCGTATGATTTTGTTAGATATTGAGTGGGGGCAAATGTGACTTCCAAACAGATTTATTTAAAATTCGAAGCATATAATGACACAAGTCATGAAAATAAATATGAAATTATTATTAAACTTAATTGAGAAGTTTAATAATAATTTCATATTTATGTTTGGTTTTGTATCGTTTGCCTTATTCATTTTGATGCTTTTGTTATCGTTTGGCTATAGGCTTTTTATAAATAAAAATCGATGTTGTTTTTTTTTTTTGTTTTATCCGCTAAAGTTCATCAGTGTCGGAACTATTATTCTTTTTGATGTTTCAACAGATACATTGATTGATGTGGTTTCATTAGCGTTAAGTGGGTGTAAATTTATTCACATAGATACATACATATGTATCATGTAGTAATTTCAAAATGTTTGCCCAATTTTTATTACCACTAGAAACATATGCACATATGTAGTAACGATGCGGCGTTTACGCTTCTACACTTTAAATCATTTCGCAATAAAATGCTTTCATCGAAAGCAGAAATAACCGGGTGGATATAAACATAATTGGCTTTATGACTGACAGTTTCATGCTGGTTTAGACACTGGATATGATTGACGGATTATTTTTAGTTTTATGGGTTGCCACTTTCAAAACTAATATAATGAAGAAAATGTTTTTAAAATACTGTGCAATAAAATTTAATGTTTTGCAAAATTAAAAAAAAACAAGTAAAAGTCGTTAAGTTCGGACGGGCCGAACTTTTTATACCCTCCACCATAAAATAGTCTTAATTAAAATGGAATAATTAGGGTATTAAAAACCCCGAGGGACAGATCCGCCGTGAGTCGAACTTCCGCGTTATGGCGTGATGAAGTTTTTGCAAGAGACCCTGTAACCCATCATGAATTAGCATTATATCTTTGTTTGTTGTTTTTGTAGAGCACTTAAGCAACAGTGAACAAAGATATAAAGCTAATTTCTGATGGCCCACATGGTCTCTAACAAAAATTTCATCACGCCATAACGCGGAAGTTCGACGGCGGATCTGTCCTTCGGGACAGGCCTTTCTTCCCCAAGATGAATTTTCCGTGCCCCAGACTTTCACCTCCATTTTGTTGCACAGTGTTATCTAATCTAATCTAAAAAAATGTGTTCAGCTAGGTGAAAGGTATCACCTACGGGGCTATATCAAAGAGTCAACCTATCTTTAAATTTTTTGGCGGAAAACTTTTATAGCTGCAGGGAACTTCAAGAGTCAAATTGAAGGTAGTTTCTTCAAAACAATGTAGACCCTCAAAAATGGACCATTGTTGACGAATTTTAGTGAAGAAATTTCGTGACCACTGAAAATTCCCGAAAATCGGGAGGTACAGTTATATGGGGGCATATAAAACATGGACCTATATTGACGATTAGTTTTGAATTGTAGCTAAAATTCTCAAAATACCGATCATTACAGCTAGTTCGGTTACAACTTGTGGCTAAAATTCTCAAAATACCGAAAATCGGGAGGTACCGTTATATGGGGGCTATACCAAAACATGGACCCATGTTGACGATGTTTCGTTGGAGATGTTTTATGGCCACTGAGAACTTCAAATGGCAAATTACAGCTAGTTCGGTTAAAAATTGTATTTAAAATGCTCAAAATACCGAAAATCGGGAGGTACCGTTATATGGGGGCTATACCAAAACATGGACCTATGTTGACGATGTTTGGTGGAGATGTTTCATGACCACTGAGAACCTCAAATGTCAAATTGCAGATAGTTCGGTTACAAATTGTGGCAAAAATTCTCAAAATACCGAAAATTGGGAGGTACCGATATATGGGGGCTATACCAAAACATGGACCTATGTTGACGATGCTTGGTGGAGATATTTCGTGACCACTGAGAACCTCAAATAGCAAATTACAGCTAGTTCGGTTAAAAATTGTAGCTAATACAACATGGTGTTGTCGAATACATTTTTTGTGAGGTAATTGTAAATGATATTGTGTTTCTTATTGGTGTAGTTTATTTACCACATGGTGATATTGTGGCCATGGAGTATGAAATATCTGACTTGGTGGTCAAGTACTCTAATGTTATTATTATGGGTGACTTTAATAATAACATGTTTGACCTGTCCCGGAGTTTAATAGTAAGAGAAGTTTGTAATCGTTTGAATTTGTCTGTTGTGCACAATTCAATGCCAACGCGTGTTGATGTTGCGCATGCTTCCACCTCTTTGTTGGATTGTTTTTTTGTTTCGTGTTCGAGTTTGTTAGCATGCTCGAATCAATTTTCGTGTCCTGGAATTTCTGACCACTCGTTTTTATTTGTTTCTTTTAATGTACCTAGGTATTGTTCTCGTAAATTTTATGAGTATGCAGACTATAGTTCTGTTGACCCTGCAGCTCTTTCTGAGGCCTTTGGTTTGTGCAGCTTTGATGAAATATATGCACTGACGGATGTTGATTCTCAGGTCAATATTCTAAATTATGGTCTTCAATGTTTGCAAAGTGTTGTCCCTATTAGAAGAAAATATTGTAAAATTAATAACTTCGACTGGTTTAAATCTCCAGATATCCGATATCACCTTTCACTTAGGGATGTTGCATATAGCCAATACCTTCGTGATAAAAATATCGAAAATTGGAATATATTTTGTCGTTGTAGAAATCGAGCTAAGAAAATCATAAGGAGGCTGAAATTTATTGCACATAAGGATATATTTGTAAATAAAACCACAAAGGAAGTGTGGTCCATATTAAGTAAGAATGGTTTGAGTGATTCGGAGAGTGAAGTTGAGGGTGTGGATGTTGAGAGATTGAATGCGGATTTTGTTTCTAACCAGTCTATGGATATCTTTGATGTTTCTTGTATTCCTGTGGATGCTTATGGTGGTTTTTCGTTTCGTTGCATTGATTGTGCTGAATTGGAACTAGCTTTTAATAAAATAAAGTCGAAAGCTGTAGGTTATGATGGCTTTCAGCTTAAGTTTCTTAAGCTTGTGTTTCCCGTTGTTGGTCAATTTTTGTTACATGTTGTCAATACAATGTTAACAGTGTCTGTTTTTCCAGAGGTGTGGAAAATAGCCAAGATAGTGCCTATTCACAAAAGTGGCGATACTGGTGAATACAGGCCTATATCAATAATGCCAATTCTTTCAAAAATGGTTGAATATATTATGAAAGATCAAATGCTTGGCTTCATTAATCAGAATTCGTTGTTACATGAGAGTCAATATGGATTTAGGAGTAATCGTAGCACGACATCACTTCTTGTTGGTTTGACTGACAATATAAGGAATACAGTTAGTGCTGGAGGGTGTTGTGTTTTACTGTCACTGGATTTGGAAAAGGCCTTTGACAAACTAAATCATGCCAAATTGGTTAGAAAACTGCATAGTTTGTATAACTTTTCGTCCTCGGCTTGCAAGTTAATTTTTTCTTATTTGTTCAATAGACGTCAGTACGTCTGTTGTAAAAATAATGTTTCTCGTATGCTTCCAGTGAGTAGTGGTGTTCCTCAGGGGTCTGTTCTTGGCCCGCTGTTGTTTGTGATGTATGTCAATGATTTGTTGAGTTGTATTAATAGTAGGAATTGTATGTCGTTTGCTTTTGCTGATGATGTGCAAATTTTGTTTAAAGGAGAATTTGTGTTTTTGGATGTTTTGCAGTCGTCGATTGATTTTACTGTGAATATGCTGGTTACTTGGTTGTCTTGCAATGGACTCTCCATCAATACTCAGAAAACTAAAGTTATGTTTTTCGGAAACATGCAAGAGGATTCAATAAGTGTTTCCATCTATAGTACTCCTATAAATGTTGTAAGCTCTATGAAATGTCTTGGTTTGTTTCTTGATAGTGGTTTGGTGTTTGATGTGCATGTGAATTCTTTGGTGTCCAAGGTGAACTTTATTCTAAGGAAGTTGTACTGTTTGGACTTAGCTCTGCCTAAGAGCATTAGAATTCAGTTGGTCCATGCACTGATTATGCCTCACTTTTTGTATTGTGTTGAGATTTTTGGGGGTAGTCCGGGATGTGCTTTGCGTAAGTTGAAACTTTTGTTCCATAGTGTTATGCGATATGTGTTCTGTGTTAAACGTCGTGATCATATATCTCCTTATGTGAAAGAGTTTCTTGGCTGCACGTTTGAAAATTTTTTGAGTTTGCGGTCTATGTTATTCTTCTATAAGGTTTTTATGTTGAAGACCCCTTTATGTGTGTTGAGTCTGTTCACGTTTTCTCATTCTGAGAGGAACAAACAGATAATTGTTCCGCAGTTGACTCCTTTTTTGGAAAAATCGTTTTATGTTAGAATTTCGCGTGTTTATAACAATCTGCCACCATGTCTCAAGACATTTAATTCCTCCTTAAAATGTTACAAGAATAAATTATGTGCTCATTTTAATCGTAATCAAATACAGCGTTCACAAATGTTGCCTTAGTTTGTAATGATATATTGTTGCATAGCTGATTCTATTAATGATTATTTTGTTATATATTTTCATTTCTTAATTTACATGCTTTTGCTTTTATTTATGTTTAATTCTATTCATGATATGCTAAGAAATATTGTTAGATATAAGTATCTGAGAGTAGTTATTGTATAGCTGTTTTTGGAACCGCTCATGGCCCTATGGGCTAGGTTACTGTGTTTGTCAAATAAAAATTAAAATTAATTAAAAAAAAAAAAAATTCTCAAAATACCGAAAATCGGGAGGTACCGATATATGGGGGCTATAACAAAACATGGACCTATGTTGACGATGTTTCGGGGAGATGTTTCATGACCACTGAGAACCTCAAATGTGAAATTGCAGATAGTTCGGTTAAAAATTGTGGCTAAAATTCTCAAAATACCGAAAATCGCTAGGAACCCTAAGTGCCAAATTATAGCTAATTCGGTCTGCAAATGTGGCGAAGAACGTCAAAATACCTCAAATCCGGAGGTACCGTTATATGAGGGCTGTACCAAAGAGTGGACCGATATAGCCCATCTTCGAACTTGACCTGCCTATGGAAAAAAGACCCTCGCGTGCAAAATTTCAGCACTCTATCTCAATTATTGCGGACGCTAGAGTGATTACAACAGACGGACATGGCTAGATCGTCTTAGAATTTTATCCTGATCAAGAATATATATACTTTATAGGGTCGCAAATGATTAGTTCGATGTGTTACAAACAGGATGACAAACTTAATATACCCTCCATACTATGGTGGAGGGTATAATAAGTAAATAAGTTTCAGTCGGCTTTACCGACAGCCTATGTGAATTGAAACATTCATATACGGAGAGATTGAATGCAGTTACCATATTTTCAGAATTTTGTGATCCTTTTTGGACTTCATTTGAACTTGCCGACAAAAATGTGGATTAACATTAAAGTTCAAAATGTTGCATATGAGGTAGTTGAAGGAATGGTATGTCGGTCTATTATGGATGTGGATATTATTTTGGATGTCATATCTTTTCGATAGATATCGCGCTCACTAGTCATTTTGGACCAGTATGTCAGGAAGCATGAACATGTCCACGGAAAACATAATATCGCTGTAAACAGGACCACAAGGAACAATATCGGTATACATTTCCAAAGGATCTTCGCACTGACCCTTAACTGCACTTAGACACAAATGTTGAACTTTTGTGGGGGAGGTATCATAAGGAGAGGGCCGATATGGGCCATTTTAGAAATTAACCTAAATTTGGACAAAATAAGATGCAAAGTTTGGACCAAATAGAGATATTGTGCATACTATTTTAGTGAAATTGTTTAAAAATTTGGGGGGAAATACCGGAAGTTGGGGACCATCTTTGAACTGGACAAAATATGACGAAGGAAAATTGTTGACCAAATCGGTTGATCAGTTCGAGAGTTGTCGTGCTCTCCAGCTACTACGTATGGTGCCATAGGTGTTTTTTTTTACAACTTTCGGGCTGTTTTCTCAAGAAGTATGGACTTGTCCCTAAAAAACTTTTACCGTCGTAAGTGAGGCAGCGAATCAAAGTGATTCGAGAGCAGGTCTTTAAGTGAACTTATCCGAAATTTTAAACCTGATCCATATTTGAAGATATATTACGATGTGTAAAGTATGGACCAAATCTGTCACTCCCTGCAAGAGTTATCGTGCGAAAAATTTTTCTGAACATTTTTGAACTTTTGTGAGGGAGGTAATTGAAAGAGTGGACCGATATGGCTTATCTTCAAACATAAACTATGTTTGGACAAACTAATACGAAGACTAAATTTTTGACCAAATCGGTTGATCCGTTCAAGAGTTATCTTGCACCCTAACAACTACACACGGTATCATAGGCGGTTTTGGACCTTTCAGGCTATTTTCTCAGGAAGTATGAACTTGCTCCTGATGAAAATTCCAGCTGGTTTGGCTAAAAATGTTCTTAAATAATACTTACAATCTGGAGGTAACGAAACATGAACCTATTTTTGAAAATGTTTTAAATGTTAAATTACAGATAGTGCGGTCAAAAATTTAGTTAAAATCCTACAAATTGCTAAAAGGAGGTACCGTGCTGTAGGGGGGGGGGGGGGGGTTGTGTGTGCCTATACGAAAACGTGAGCCTATATCGACCATCGGTTGAAAAAATATTGCGTTTACCCCAATTATTGTGTACGCTAGGGTGATTACCACAGATGGAAAGACGAACATGTAGATTGACTCAGAAAATTTATACTGATCAAGAATATATTAACAGTATAGGGTGCCACCGTGGTGCAATGGTATGCACGCCCGCCTTGCACGCAGAAGGTCGGGGGTTCGATTCCCCGGCCAGGCAACATCAAACATTTTTCAACGGTGGCAAAATACCCCTCAGCAATGTTGGCGACATTTCCTGAGTATTTCAGCCCTGAAAAAGTGGTGTCTTAAGACACGCCGTTCGGACTCGGCGATAAAAAGTAGGTCCCATATCATTGAGCTAAATATGAATCGGGGTGCACTCATTGATATGAGAGAAGTCTCCCTTGTCCCGTATGGGATGTTGTGGAACAATGTTTGTTATAGGGTCTGAAATGATTAATATACTCCACATGGTGCAGGATATAGAACATGTTTGAGGAAAACTAATTGGCCATGTTTCAGAGAGTTCACTAATCAACCCTTCAAATATCTGCCCAGCCCTTATGATGTTTGGGTAGTGGGGAAGACGTTCCAAGACTTCATCACTGCTGTAGCCACTCGCTATGTATCTCCGGGTCGAATATCCGAAGTGACACTAAATTTCCCAGCAAAGGCAAAGGGATTAGCAAATGGGCGAGAAGGGCTTCATCGAGTCAGGGAGATGAAACTAAGTAGACAAGTTGTTCGCTGGAGTGGTTCGACTTCAAAACCTTCATCTTCACTCCGTTCATCACATGGACTGCAGTGCTGAGCACTCAGTTGAATGTCATGGTCAATGGTAGCAGAATTTCGGCCATTAACTACCCCAAGATTCTAGGGGGTCATATTCGACAGCATGTTATTTTCGTCCGCGCATTGCACAGCTATCTTCAATATGCTGACTTACAGGAACAGGGTCCAATATAAGTCCAACGGGAACGGTTCCAATGTATACTCTCGGATTTCTTTACATTTTTCTTCAGAGATGGGGATTGTTGCGCTGATTACGGAAATTATTCATTTTTATGGAAGGCGCATCCGGTTATTTGACGCAAGAGTCAAAAACCGGATTAATGTGTAATTTGACTCTTACATCGCGATATATCAGAAATGGTAACTCCTTTTTATACCCTCAGCCTTTAGGCTAATGAGGTCTTAGACCCATAGTATGTCACGGTGCTCTTGAAGCAACTTTAAAGGGAAAGTGCTTACACCTGGGAAAAATCGCTGGAGGGATTTTTAAATAAATCGCGGCCAAAGTTCATATTTGTAGGGGGTTTTTAGGTTTTCACGATTTTGCTTGGAAACCGCAAGCCCAATCGAAATGGGACTAAAGGAAATGTTGGAGCAGTGTACAAAATTGACCTGCATAATATTTTCGTAGTTTTTACCGTTTTTGAGATATAGAAGTTCAGGTCAATCGTTCAGATTTTTTTCGCAGGTCTTCAGGATTTTGCTTGAAAACCGGAAGTCCTATCGGAATGAGAATTAAGGCAATGTTGTAATTCTCTACAAGACTAGCTTTCGTATATTTTTCCTTGGTTGTATAGATTTTGAGATATATAAGTTTAAGTTGGGAAATTGCAGTCATGACATTGTTTTATAAGAAGGCGATACAGTCAGTGCATTTTCCCAATTAGAACTTCTATATCTCAAAAACGGTTAAACCTACGAAAATACTAAAGTTTAATCCTGTAGAGAATTTTCATAGCTACAACATTTTCTTTTGTCCCACTTCGATAGGAATTGCGGTTTCCAAGTAAAATCGTGAAAACCTGAAAAGCCCTTAAAAACGCCGACTTGATTCGCGATTTATTTAAACAGCGCTACGGCGATTTTTTTGTTTTTTGATTTTTCTCATCTATGAACATTGTAGTTTCAGAATCCGTAAAAACTTCCCAGGTGTAAGCACCTTCGATTTAAAGTTGTTTCAAGAGCACCGTGATGTTTGGACGAACTTTGTGTGAGAAAATTTGGTGTAGATTTATACATGTCCGTCCGTCTGTCTGCCTGGCTGGTGCGCACGATAACTCTCGAACTGATGAACCGATTAGTTCAATTTCGAAGATGAGCCACATCGGTCTACTCCTTCAGATACCTCCCCCACAAAAGTTCAAAAAAGTTTGGAAAAATTGTGCGCACGATAACTCTTGAAGCGAGTAACCGATTTGGTCCCTACTTTGCACATCGTCAAATTTCTACCAGACATAGATGAGATTTCAATATGGACTCTATCGGTGCAATCCTTTCGGTTACTCTCACACAAAATTTCGCAAAAGTTCAGTTTAGGACCTGTTCACGAATCGCTTTGGTTTTTGTTGTAACAACTTCAATTCGCTGGCCCCGTTAAGACGGTACAAGTTTTATAAGGGCAAGTTCATACTTCCTGAGATAATGGTTCGAAATTTAAAAAAAACCATATGATACCATATGTTGTGGTTGGACGGCACGATAACTCTCGAACAGATCAGCCGATTCGGTCTAAAATTTGGCGTTCATAATATTTTGTCCAAACTTTGTTTAGGTTCGAAGATAGACCAAAGCGGTCCACTCTTTCAGGTATCTCCCCCACAAAAGTTTGAAAATTTTCGGAAAAATTGTGCGCACGATATTTCTTGAAGGGAGTAACCGATTTGATCCATACTTTTCGTATCGTAATATCTCTACGGAAGATAGATCAGGTTAGAATATGGGCTATATAGCTCTCAAATAGTTATGCTTTTTTGTAACAGCTTGTATTCGCTGCCTCCATTGCGACAGTACACGTTTTCTCAGCGGAAAGTCCATACTTTCTGAGAAAATAGTCCGACAGGTTTTAAATACCCCAATGACACCATGTGTAGGTGCTGGAGCACACGATATTTCACGAACGGGCCAGCCGAATTGGTCGAAAATTTGGATTTCGAATCCCTTTGGTTTTTGTTGCAACAACTTATTTTCGCTTTCCCCGACGGCACATGTTTTTTTTTTTCAAGGGCAAGTCCTTACTTCTTGAGAGAATGGCCCAAAAGCTCCAAAAATCTACCAACACCATTGTATTGATAGTGAGAAAGATAACCCTCGAAGGGAGAAACCGATTTGGTCCAAACTGTCCGAGTCTGAGGGTACATATCTGTCGGCGAAGGCGACTGATACTTTTTATACCCTCCACCAAGTATGGAGGCTATATTAAGTTGTTTTTTCCATTTGTAACGCATTGAAATAATCATTTGCGACCCTATAAAGTTTATATATTCTTGACCAGAGTCGATTCAGAGTCGATATTTGCATGTCCGTCCGTCCGTCTGTCTGTGGTAATCACTCTAGCATGCACAAGACTGGAGATAGGACGCTGACATTTTGTTAAGATGTGTCTTTTGTTCGCAGGCAGGTCAAGTTCGATGATGGGAAATATAGGTCCACGTTTTAATATAGCCTCCATATAACGGTACCGCCCGATTTCAGGTATTTTGACGTTTTTAGTCACATTTTTGAACCGAATTAGCTATAATTTGGCATTTAGGGTTCCTAGTGATCAACAAACTTACATTCGAACTAGCTTTAATTTGACATTTGAGGTTCTTAGTGGTCACTAAAATTTTTCACCAAAAATCGTCAATATAGGTCTATGTTTTGGTATAGCCCCCCAGAAAACGATACCTCCTGATTTTCGATATTTTGAGGATTTTAGCTACAATTTTTAACCGAAGTAGCTGTAATATGACATTTGAGGTTCTCAGTGGTCACGAAACTTCTCCGCCGAAAATCGTCAACATAGCTTCATGTTTTGGTATAGAACCCATATAAAGTTACCTTCCGATTTTCGTTATTTTGAGGGTTTTAGCGACAATTTTTAACCGAACTAGCTGTAATATAATATTTGAGATTTTCAGTGGTTACCAAACTGCTTCACTAAAATCGTTAACTGTACCTCCCGATTTTCGGTATTTTGAAGGTCTTGGCTACATTGTTTGACTGAACTACCCGTAATTTGACTTTTGAGTTTCCCTGTGATTTGACATTTGACTTCTCCACCAAAAATCGTCAACATATGTCCATGGTTCGGTATTGACCCCATATAACGATGCCTTCCTATTTTCGGTAGTTTGAGGATTTTGCTTATGATTTTTAACTGAACTAGCTGTAATATGACATTTGAGGTTCTCTGTGGTCACGAAACTTCTCCACCAAAAATCTTCAACATAGGTCCATGTTTTGGTGTATTTGAGATTCTCAGTTATCACGAAACTTCGCCACCAAAAATCTTTAATAAAGGTCCATGTTTTGGTATAGCCTCCATATAATAAGTACATCCCGATTTTCGGTATTTTGAAGATTTTAGCCAGAATTTTTAACCGAACTAGCTGTAATTTGACATTTGAACTTCTCAGTGGCCACGAAACTGCTCCACCACAAAACGTCAACATAGGTCCATGGTTAGGTATAGCCCTCATATAACGGTACCTCTACCGATTGTCGGTATTTTGAGGATTTTAACTACAATTTTTAAGAAAACTAGCTGTTATTTGACTTCTACACCAAAAATCGTCGTTGGCTCGGTATAGCCCATATATAACGGTGCCTTCGATTTTCAGTAGTTTGAGGATTTTGGCTACGATTTTTAACTGAACTATCTGTAATATGACATTTTAGGTTCTCTGTGGTCACGAAACTTCTCAACCAAAAATCGAACTAGCTGTAATTTGACATTTGAAGTTTTCAGTGGTTACGAAACTTCTTCGCTAAAAATCGTAAACTGTACCTCCCGATTTTCGGTATTTTGAGGGTTTTGGCTACAATGTTTGACTGAACTACCAGTAATTTGACTGTTGACTTTCCCTGCAGTTATAAAACTTTGCCACCAACAATTGTAAAGATAGGTCTACACTTTGATATATGCCCGTAGGTGGTACCTCGCACCTGGCTGAACATATTTTTTAGATTAGATTAGATCATTTTTTCTACCTTAAATTGTGAAAGGAAACTAATTATTCCGTTTTAATTAAGGCTATTTTATGGTGGCCCGGACGAACTTAAAGACCTTTTATTTGTTTACTTGTTGAATCTCTTTCTTTTACTACAAAGCATTTTTTGTCATGTTTCAGTTTTAGTCTTCCAGCTTTTTTTTCATTATGTCTCATTGATAACCTCCCATTCATCATCATCAATGTCAACATCAGCATACTGAGAATAAATACAAATGCCATTTCTAAACATAAGTATGTCCCTTTTCTCGATACTTAATAATGAACAATAATTCTGAGTTCATTGAACCCTCTCTGCCTCTGCCAATGCTACACTTTATCCTTCACCCTATGTACTGGAGATAAATGTCAATTCTTAGCAAAAGACATTTGTAATAAACCTTGTCTGCTGTGTGTATTTGAAACACCTGTCGTTCTCAGAACAAAACTTTTCTTCAGACAATAAAACGATAAAACAACAACAGCAGCAACAACAACAACGTAATAATTCTTATCATAATTTACTTTAACAAATCGGATTCTTGGCTAATGTCACTCACCTTTATAGTCGCATTTTATAGCAAATGACAGTTGTATTTCAAATCGTTTTTAATTTGATAATTATTTTATAACACAAAATGGCTTTTGGCATTTTTTGGAGATTTTCAAAATGAGATTGACTTTTCTTAAGAATCCAATAGCTAAGAGGTATTTATTTGTCAAATATATTATTTATTATTATGAAAAATATAAATAAATATAAAAATACTGACTCCGGCAACAAGACGTTTGCGTTTTCATCTGCGGTTTACCCATTACCGTAATTTTAAATTTCTGGGTATTCGAGGATTGTGTTTTTATGTCATGTGAAAGGACAAAGTTTTGAATTTACAGGTTTATTATTCAAAGTTCGACTATGGGATCACATTTATGTTCTGGACCATCTGAGTAAATAAATGACACCAACCAATTTTAGATTGAAATGCTTCCCCTTCATACCCATAAACATAGACATTTTTCATACAACGCTCCTCGACTGACTGCCTGTTACCAACTTCAAACAAAGCAACATGTTATTTTTCGCATGCCACCATAAAATAATAAAAAATAATCATACGCCATGATGAGCATGTTTAGACATCTTACATATGCGGTTGCTAAACAATTAATATTCATCATACGCTCCTGAGGTTAACTTCTTTAACATCATGAACATCAGTTTATTTCACATCACAGTATACAGAAGAACACACACAACATGAACATTTTAAATACGTAATCAGTTTATAGTTTATCGCCAACAACCCGCTACATAGTTTATGGCAACTTGTAAATGATAAACGGCGACGACTACGCATGGGAGGTATACATTTTAATTTTTAAGTTTTTTTTTGCGTTTTTATGATAATTGAATGTGGATTCTTTTATGCTGCATTAACATTAAAACATCCTAAAGTATTTAATAAATGATTTTAAGTCGTAAAAAACGAAACGAAGCGCAACAAGCCACACAAAATGTTGGGCACATAAAAAATTCTTGTTTATAGCCGTTCTAATTTTGTGGTGGGATGTCGAACACAAACACACACACAATATAAACTTTTTGTTTTCGAGGAAAGCATATCGAGAGGTACTTCATTTTAATATCTGACAATTTTTATGACACAATTTTTCCAAATAATCTTCAGTTTTATTTAAATTGAACACAAACTTTATTTGACTAAGAAGAAATCAATGTTCTTAGGTAGGATTAGGACATAAGCAGTGGCACATGTTATGGCATTTTTCTTGTTTTTAATAAAACAGTAAAGAAAATTTTGACAAAACGTAAAATTTTTATTGACATCCTCGATTTAATGGCTTATTTTATGTCAAGTATGAAGCTGACAAAATTTTCGCTTTACGTAGCTTCGCAGTAGGTTTTGAAGTAAATAAAGAGACTTAACAAGTTTTATGACTTCGAAAAAGGTTCGAAGGAAATTTGTCCCATCCACCATATGGTGACTAGGATGGCTCTCATGGTAACACCCTAGAACGAATTTCAATGAAAGCATGCTATTGTATAGCTTTAAGGGTAGAATATTTGTCTCCTCATGTAGATGCTACACTGAAGACATGAGGAGGTACTCTCTTGCAGTTCTCAGGGCGGCATTCTGACAGGTTTTCCATTGCGTTGCATTTATATTTGCGGATCACAATGGTTCCCATAATTTACCACAGACCGACTTAACGCGTTACATATAAGTACTGCCGGCTAGGGCCTTGAGGACTTTATTCATGTCGAAGATAGCTGGGAATGTGACCGCTAGAATCTTGAGGTAGTTAATGGTAGGCTTCTGCCACCAGTGACCATGACATTCAACTCCGTGGCCGCCTTTGCAATCCATGTGGTGGACAGAGTGGCCGTAGTGGCGGATATATACATATTCTTCGCATGGAACAAGTAAAAAGTTTCAGTCTGCTTTGCCGACACAGATATGCCCTCCGCCTGTGTGAATTGAAACACTTCTTTCCCAAAAACCATATGTATTTAGGGGGATTTCAGAATTTTGGGCTTATGAACCGACAAAAATATGGATTTGGATTAAAGCTTAAATTCTGCGAGGTGGTACCTAAAGGAATAGACCTACATAGTCAATTTTGAAATTGGATCTTATTTTTGGGAGTCATTCCTCTCGATAGATATTGTGCCACCTGTCATTTAAGTTGGTCACCATACAGTTTAGAGAGTTTGGACCATTATATCAGGAAACATGTATCTGCCTATCGTTGTAAACAGGTCCACTAGGAGTGCTCACGGTTAAAATTTTTAAAGGATGCTCGAACAGGCCCTTAACCGCACAAAAATGTTGAACATTTGTGTGGATGGTACTCCAGCAGTAGGCAGATAGGGCCCACTTTTGAACATAAACTAAGTTTGGACAAAATATTTCGAGATCCAAATTTTGAACCAAATCGGTTGCTCCATTTATGAGATATCACGCGTAACATTTGAGGGAATATTATCGAACTGTTGTGGTGGAGGTACCGAAAGAAGTGGACCCATAAGCATCACCTTCAGATTTTTTTAATATTAGAAGAAATATTACGATATGAAAAGTGTGGACCAACGTAGTATTCGCCACTATACTTGCTGACCGTAGGGTTTTTTTATAACTTTCGTGTCCTTTTTTTAAGAAGTATGGACTTACCACTCAAAAAACTTGTACGATCGTAATAAGGGCCTTGAGTGCAACCTGTTGCAACAACAAATCAAAACGATTTGAGAGGAGGTCCTAAACTACACTTTTCCGAAATTTTGTGTAGGAAGTACCCAAAGGAATTGAGATATATAGTCCATATTATAACCTGAAATATGTCTCGTAGAAATATCAAAATGTGCAAAGTATGGACCAAACCGGTTACTACCTTCGAGAGTTATCGTGCGTATCATTTTAGCGAAAAGTTTTGAACTGTTGTGGGGGAGGTACCCAAAGGAGTTGACCGAGATGGCCCATCTTAGAACTTCATTTAAGTTTACGCAGAATATTATGACTAAAATGTTTGGATTGAATTTGTTTATCCGTTGGAGAGTTATCGTGCACTACATCCACTACACATGGTGCCTTAGCGGGGTTTTACAGCTTTGGAGCAATTTAATAAGGAAGTGTGGACTTGCCCCTGAAAAAAACTTGTACCATCGTAATGGGGGCAGCTAATACAAGTTGTTTCAACAAAATTCAAACAGATTCGAGAACGATTCTTTAACTGCACTTTTCCGAAATTTTCTGTGGAACATTTTATCCGTATGAGAGTGTTTTAAACTTCATCAGCATAAATTCTGAGGGTATAAAAAAGTGGTAAGACCAGTCAAATAAGAGTTCAGCCTTTCTCCAGTGACAGCAGAGAAGGTACCTGACGCCAACATCTTACAATGATCCGCATATATTATGATCTCAATGCCGTCTGGGGGGAGTGGAAAACAGAAGAGGTAGATCGCCCACCTTGGGGAAATCCCTGTTGTACTCTACAGGGCTTGGAATTCTTGTTCCTAAAGTTCAGATACGTCCACATACATATATATTATCCATTATTCAACGTTTCAAACGTGGTCGAAGGATAGTCTGCTCAATGTCCTCAAACAGTGTGGAGTGCTTGACACTATCAAAGGCTTTTGATAAGTCGAGCGAAACCAACAATGTCCTATTGCACGGCTGGCTCTAGTTGAGTCATAGACTAAATGTGTGGAGATGGCGTGCAGCGCTGTTGTCGTGCTATGCTGCTTATAGAACCCATGCTGATAATCGGCAACTGGATAACTATTTCAAGGGTGTTTGTTATGGGCGACAAAACCGAAATCGGTCTGTAGGATTCACCTTTGCTGTTATTCTTTTCCTGGCTTTAGCAGCGGACCACCGTGCTCATTTTCCAGACTTCGGGAACGATGTGAATGGCTAACGACAGGTTCAGAACTTTGAGATACTCGACTCTCGGCTCATCCTGCTGTTCTAGCATTACCATAGAGATTCCATCAGGACCCAATGCTTTGGATGATTTTGCGTTCCTGATGACATTCGCAACATCAGTCATTGTAAATTGTGGTGGTTCATCCTCCGCAGGAAGATTTCTAATGCGATATAGTTCTCTTCTTTTCACCTTGTTACTCCATGGTTGCTCGACAAACTGACGATTGAAATAACTTGCGCACTTTTTCGGACCAGTCAGCGTAACATCGCCAAATTTGGCTGAGGTCCTGTCTTCTTCTTTCCAGGGTTTTAGACTGAGTAAGCCGTTGCCCACAATTCACTTCTTCCGGCTCTGATTTTGTAACTCTTCAGACCACTATGCTCACCGACCAATCTGTTAACTTTCGGTGTCAGTTGCCTGCTTCTGGGGTCACTGGGGTTGGCACGGCGAAGCTCATTTACTGATCAATTCACATCTGCCCTGAAGTTGGTCTCACTTTGGATATTAGATCGGCTGCAGCAGTGATGATGTCTCGGAACGTGCTTTCTGCTACCCGAATATAAGAATGTTTGGGCAGATCTCTGAAACGGTAATTAGTGAACTCTCTGAAACATAGCTTTCCCATGATTGATGAAAGTGCGGTGTTCAGACTCTGAACTTCAGAGGTGTTGGAATCGGGTCTGCTGATGAAGACGATTATGGGGAGATTGTCTGATCCAAGAGAAATGACGGGTTACCTAGCGAACTGTGACACTCTCCACTAATTGTGGTAGGGGCAACTTTCAGCAAATCTACCTCCGCAGTTCAACACCGGACTGTTGTGTCATGACTACGGGGAAGTCGCGTATTCTGAAGACGACGACTCACTGGGGGCTGTGTTCACGTAGCATGCAGTAAAATAGTAATTGTAGTAGTCGCTCGCTTGGACGAGTCCAGAACAACCCCTGAGACATCTATAACTTCTCACCGAAGTTTGAGTGTTGTGGAAACGGATGTGACGAACTTAGTATGTATAAATTGGTACTAAGTTTTCCTCCATCTCGACACGGACCAAGATGCTTTTGGAGCAGATATTCCGGGATATGTTGCTCCCACACAATCAAGCGATACAAATACAAACATATGTACACTAAGGTGGCAACTGCTGGTCAAAACCCGGGTGGTTTGTGGTTCCGGATCAATCCGGTGCGAAAAAATCTGCTGCCGTGGGATTGGCGGCCTAATATGCCGCCATCAGCAGATTTTTGCAGTTGAAAAAGAATGTCAGAGAAATTGTCTCACTAACCACTGCACCATATGGTTCTAATTTGGGGACTGGTGTATTGAATTGAGACAGTGTGGCTAGGCGTGGATTTATTAAAGAATACTTTTTGGCCCTTCAGTGCGTGCATTTATTAAAGAATATTTTTACTTGGCCCTTTAATGCGTGATTTATTAATAAATATTTTATATGGCCCTTCAAGGTGTGGATTTTTAAAAGAATATTTTTACTTGGCCCTTCAAGGAGTGGATTTATTAAAGAATATTTGTTGGCCCTTCAGTGCGTGGATTTTTTAAAGAATATTTTACTTGGCGCTTCAAGACGTGGATTTATTAAATTAAAGTATATTTTTACTTGACCCATCAAGGCGTGGATTTATTAAAGAATACTTTTACTTGCCCCATCAAGGCGTGGATTTATTAAAGTATATTTTTACTTGCCCCATCAAGGCGTGAATTTATTAAAGAATATTTTTACTTGGCCCTTCAATGCTTGGATTTTTTAAAGAATATTTTTACTTGGCCCTTCAAGGCGTGGATTTATTAAGGAATATTTTTACTTGGCCCTTTAATGCGTGATTTATTAAAAAATATTTTATATGGCCCTTCAATGCTTGGATTTTTTAAAGAATATTTTTACTTGGCCCTTCAAGGCGTGGATTTATTAAGGAATATTTTTACATGGCGCTTTTAGGCGTGGATTTTTAAAAGAATATTTTTACTTGGCCCTTTAAGGCGTGGATTTTTAAAAGAATATTTTTACTTGGCCCTTCAAGGCGTGGATTTATTAAAGAATATTTTTACTTGGTCCTTCAACTAGTGGATTTTTAAAAGAATATTTTTACTTGGTCCTTCAACTAGTGGATTTTTAAAAGAATATTTTTACTTGGTCCTTCAACTAGTGGATTTTTAAAAGAATATTTTTACTTGGTCCTTCAACTAGTGGATTTTTAAAAGAATATTTTTACTTGGTCCTTCAACTAGTGGATTTTTAAAAGAATATTTTTACTTGGTCCTTCAACTAGTGGATTTTTAAAAGAATATTTTTACTTGGTCCTTCAACTAGTGGATTTTTAAAAGAATATTTTTACTTGGCCCTTTAAGGCGTGGATTTTTAAAAGAATATTTTTACTTGGCCCTTCAAGGCGTGGATTTTTAAAAGAATATTTTTACTTGGCACTTCAAGGTGTGGATTTATTAAGGAATATTTTTTACTTGACCCATCAAGGCGTGGATTTATTAAAGAATATTTTTACTTGGCCCATCAAGGAGTGAATTTATTAAAGAATATTTTTACTTGGCCCTTCAAGGAGTGGATTTATTAAAGAATATTTTTAATTGGTCCTTCAACGCGTGGATTTTTAAAAGAATATTTTTACTTGCCCCATCAAGGCGTGAATTTATTAAAGAATATTTTTACTTGGCCCTTCAAGGAGTGGATTTTTAAAAGAATATTTTTACTTGGTCCTTCAACGCGTGGATTTTTAAAAGAATATTTTTACTTGGCCCTTTAAGGCGTGGATTTTTTAAAGAATATTTTTACTTGGCCCTTTAAGGCGTGGATTTTTAAAAGAATATTTTTACTTGGCCCTTCAAGGCGTGGATTTATTAAAGAATATTTTTACTTGGTCCTTCAACTAGTGGATTTTTAAAAGAATATTTTTACTTGGTCCTTCAACTAGTGGATTTTTAAAAGAATATTTTTACTTGGTCCTTCAACTAGTGGATTTTTAAAAGAATATTTTTACTTGGTCCTTCAACTAGTGGATTTTTAAAAGAATATTTTTACTTGGTCCTTCAACTAGTGGATTTTTAAAAGAATATTTTTACTTGGTCCTTCAACTAGTGGATTTTTAAAAGGATATTTTTACTTGGTCCTTCAACTAGTGGATTTTTAAAAGAATATTTTTACTTGGTCCTTCAACTAGTGGATTTTTAAAAGAATATTTTTACTTGGTCCTTCAACTAGTGGATTTTTAAAAGGATATTTTTACTTGGTCCTTCAACTAGTGGATTTTTAAAAGAATATTTTTACTTGGTCCTTCAACTAGTGGATTTTTAAAAGAATATTTTTACTTGGTCCTTCAACTAGTGGATTTTTAAAAGGATATTTTTACTTGGTCCTTCAACTAGTGGATTTTTAAAAGAATATTTTTACTTGGCCCTTTAAGGCGTGGATTTTTAAAAGAATATTTTTACTTGGCCCTTCAAGGCGTGGATTTTTAAAAGAATATTTTTACTTGGCACTTCAAGGTGTGGATTTATTAAGGAATATTTTTACTTGACCCATCAAGGCGTGGATTTATTAAAGAATATTTTTACTTGGCCCATCAAGGAGTGAATTTATTAAAGAATATTTTTACTTGGCCCTTCAAGGAGTGGATTTATTAAAGAATATTTTTAATTGGTCCTTCAACGCGTGGATTTTTAAAAGAATATTTTTACTTGCCCCATCAAGGCGTGAATTTATTAAAGAATATTTTTACTTGGCCCTTCAAGGAGTGGATTTTTAAAAGAATATTTTTACTTGGCACTTCAAGGTGTGGATTTATTAAGGAATATTTTTTACTTGACCCATCAAGGCGTGGATTTATTAAAGAATATTTTTACTTGGCCCATCAAGGAGTGAATTTATTAAAGAATATTTTTACTTGGCCCTTCAAGGAGTGGATTTTTAAAAGAATATTTTTACTTGGCACTTCAAGGTGTGGATTTATTAAGGAATATTTTTTACTTGACCCATCAAGGCGTGGATTTATTAAAGAATATTTTTACTTGGCCCATCAAGGCGTGAATTTATTAAAGAATATTTTTACTTGGCCCTTCAAGGCGTGGATTTTTAAAAGAATATTTTTACTTGGCACTTCAAGGTGTGGATTTATTAAGGAATATTTTTTACTTGACCCATCAAGGCGTGGATTTATTAAAGAATATTTTTACTTGGCCCATCAAGGAGTGAATTTATTAAAGAATATTTTTACTTGGCCCTTCAAGGAGTGGATTTATTAAAGAATATTTTTAATTGGTCCTTCAACGCGTGGATTTTTAAAAGAATATTTTTACTTGCCCCATCAAGGCGTGAATTTATTAAAGAATATTTTTACTTGGCCCTTCAAGGAGTGGATTTTTAAAAGAATATTTTTACTTGGTCCTTCAACGCGTGGATTTTTAAAAGAATATTTTTACTTGGCCCTTTAAGGCGTGGATTTTTTAAAGAATATTTTTACTTGGCCCTTTAAGGCGTGGATTTTTAAAAGAATATTTTTACTTGGCCCTTCAAGGCGTGGATTTATTAAAGAATATTTTTACTTGGTCCTTCAACTAGTGGATTTTTAAAAGAATATTTTTACTTGGTCCTTCAACTAGTGGATTTTTAAAAGAATATTTTTACTTGGTCCTTCAACTAGTGGATTTTTAAAAGAATATTTTTACTTGGTCCTTCAACTAGTGGATTTTTAAAAGGATATTTTTACTTGGTCCTTCAACTAGTGGATTTTTAAAAGAATATTTTTACTTGGTCCTTCAACTAGTGGATTTTTAAAAGAATATTTTTACTTGGTCCTTCAACTAGTGGATTTTTAAAAGGATATTTTTACTTGGTCCTTCAACTAGTGGATTTTTAAAAGAATATTTTTACTTGGTCCTTCAACTAGTGGATTTTTAAAAGAATATTTTTACTTGGTCCTTCAACTAGTGGATTTTTAAAAGGATATTTTTACTTGGTCCTTCAACTAGTGGATTTTTAAAAGGATATTTTTACTTGGTCCTTCAACTAGTGGATTTTTAAAAGAATATTTTTACTTGGCCCTTTAAGGCGTGGATTTTTAAAAGAATATTTTTACTTGGCCCTTCAAGGCGTGGATTTTTAAAAGAATATTTTTACTTGGCACTTCAAGGTGTGGATTTATTAAGGAATATTTTTACTTGACCCATCAAGGCGTGGATTTATTAAAGAATATTTTTACTTGGCCCATCAAGGAGTGAATTTATTAAAGAATATTTTTACTTGGCCCTTCAAGGAGTGGATTTATTAAAGAATATTTTTAATTGGTCCTTCAACGCGTGGATTTTTAAAAGAATATTTTTACTTGCCCCATCAAGGCGTGAATTTATTAAAGAATATTTTTTTTACTTGGCCCTGCAATGCGTGGATTTTTAAAAGAATATTTTTACTTGGCCCTTCAAGGCGTGGATTTATTAAAAAATATTTTACTTGGCCCTTCAAGGCGTGGATTTATTAAAAAATATTTTACTTGGCCCTTCAAGGCGTGGATTTTTAAAAGAATATTTTTACTTGGCCCTTCAAGGAGTGGATTTTTAAAAGAATATTTTTACTTGGCCCTTCAATGCGTGGATTTTTAAAAGAATATTTTTACTTGGCCCTTCAAGGCGTGGATTTATTGAAGAATATTTTTACTTGGCCCTTCAAGGCGTGGATTTTTAAAAGAATATTTTTACTTGGCCCTTCAACGCGTGGATTTTTAAAAGAATATTTTTACTTGGCCCTTCAACGCGTGGATTTTTAAAAGAATATTTTTACTTGGCCCTTCAACGCGTGGATTTTTAAAAGAATATTTTCATTTGGCCCTTTAAGGCGTGGATTTTTAAAAGAATATTTTCATTTGGCCCTTTAAGGCGTGGATTTTTAAAAGAATATTTTTACTTGCCCCATCAAGGCGTTAATTTATTAAAGAATATTTTTACTTGGCCCTTCAACGCGTGGATTTTTAAAAGAATATTTTTACTTGGCCCTTCAAGGCGTGGATTTATTAAAAAATATTTTACTTGGCCCTTCAACGCGTGGATTTTTAAAAGAATATTTTCATTTGGCCCGTTAATGCGTGGATTTATTAAAAAATATTTTTACATGGCCCTTTAAGGCGTGGATTTTTAAAAGAATATTTTTACTTGGCCCTTCAACTAGTGGATTTTTAAAAGAATATTTTTACTTGGCCCTTTAAGGCGTGGATTTTTAAAAGAATATTTTTACTTGGCCCATCAAGGCGTGGATTATTAAAATAATATTTTTACTTGGACCTTTTTAAAAATAATATTTTTACTTTGTCCTTCAAGGCGTGGATTTAATAAATAAAATTTTTACATGGCCCATCAAGGCGTGGATTTATTAAAGAATATTTTTACTTGGTCCATCAAAGCGTGAATTTATTAAAAAATATTTGTTCTTGGTCCATCAAGGCGTGAATTTATTAAAAAATATTTTTTCTTGGTCCATCAAGGCGTGAATTTATTAAAAAATATTTTTTCTTGGTCCATCAAGGCGTGAATTTATTAAAAAAATATTTTTTCTTGGTCCATCAAGGCGTGAATTTATTAAAAAATATTTTTACTTTGCCCTTCAAGGCGTGGATTTATTAAAAAATATTTTTTCTTGGTCCATCAAGGCGTGAATTTATTAAAAAAATATTTTTTCTTGGTCCATCAAGGCGTGAATTTATTAAAAAATATTTTTACTTTGCCCTTCAAGGCGTGGATTTATTATAGAATATTTTTACTTGGATTTATTAAAGAATATTTTTAATTTGCCCTTCAAGGCGTGGATTTATTATAGAATATTTTTACTTGGATTTATTTAAGAATATTTTTACTTTGCCCTTCAAGGCGTGGATTTATTATAGAATATTTTTACTTGGATTTATTAAAGAATATTTTTAATTTGCCCTTCAAGGCGTGGATTTATTATAGAATATTTTTACTTGGATTTATTTAAGAATATTTTTACTTTGCCCTTCAAGGCGTGGATTTATTATAGAATATTTTTACTTGGATTTATTTAAGAATATTTTTACTTTGCCCTTCAAGGCGTGGATTTATTATAGAATATTTTTACTTGGCCCTTTAACACGGGGATTTATTAAAGAATATTTTTACTTGACCCTTCAAGGCGTGGATTTATTAAACATTATTTTTGCAAATAACGTTATTTTTATACTGAAGCTATTGCTAAATTGCAATGGGAATTACATACAACGAATGTTTAGTAGTACAGAAAATATTTAGACTTCAATTTCTAAACCCAATTCCACTCCAGGCACATCCATGTTTCTGATACAGCAGATAAGAGCAACATACTATACAACGGACCCAACATGTTAAAGTGTATTTTGTTTATTTTCTTGTTTCCCTTATTTGTTGTGTTAGCTGTGTTAAGTCCTTGCATTATTCCAGCAACGTTGTATCTTGTATTCCGTTCGTTTCTCTTCTATTGTCTTTATTTCCCCACATACTATGACCCAATTATTGATTTTCACCCTCTCACCCCTTCATTTACTGAGTGACTTTGTGGCTTATTTGGTTTGGGTTTTATTTTAGCAAAGCCAAATACCACAAATGATAAATGGAGATAGTAAAAATTGAGTGCCGGCAATGGTGGTGAATTGGTTGAAGCAAATACAATTTCCAGAGTGTTTTCGATTGTCTGTGTGAAGGTGATTTTCTCAGCACGAGACTGATGTTAGCAAAACACAAAAGGATATGAGGAAGAGGAATAAGAAAAGACACACATAAACATTAAACTGCAAAAAAGCTATAAAAATGTTATTTTTTTAAATTTCAAACGTGGTTAGATTTCTAGATAAACCAACAAACCACTGTTTTTAGAATTTCATGGCTATTTTGACAAGTGAATGACTCGTTGGAGTATAGGATTCGAAGGCAAAGAATTAAACTGTAAAAAAATACAATAAAAAACAAAGCCGACATTTAATGGAGTTTCTATAATAAAGAAATATATTAACTTCACGGAAATGTATGTTTAGGATGAGAAGTACTGTTTTGAAGCTATACAATTTGTGAGTATTTTTTTAACAACACGGTGGATTGTACACATGAAATAAGTTATTGGAAAACCCGATAATTTCAAATGTGTGCCAATAAAATGTAACGGAAATTATCAATGGAGTTTAATGCCAGAAATATACCCTGAGGGTATAACAATAAAAAGGTACAACCCAATGATTTGAAATTTGTGCCTATAAAATTTAAAGGAAAGTATCATTGGATTTTATCTACAGAAATATGCCTTAAGCATATGGCAATAAAAAGGGAATGATTTTAAATAAAAAAATCCTAGAGGTGATGCCACAGGTTACAACATGAAACACCAAACTTGAGCTCTACATGAATATAAGAACGAATTCAAGAGTAAATTACATCGAAGTTTTGAACTTTGTGGAGAAGTATTTGTATGATCAGAACAATACCAAACAAGATTACATATTTCTCTACAAAGGAACTTACCAATTTTCAAAAGAATTTGTTACAATTTTGAGATAAATTTAATGTTAAAAGAATTTTTAAACTGAATTTAGTTGAAAAATTTCCAATTTTGGGGGAACTATCAGAGGGACTGTGATGGGTTTAGAATATTGAAATTTGTCAGAAACATCTTCGGGGATCTTCTATTCTATACAAGACTTCAACGGTCCTCTATTCTATAAAATATCAATATACACTAAAATACCTCAACGGAGATATCGTATACAATAGAAGAACTCTACGGTGGTCTTCTGTTCTATAGAAGACACTTATTGTAATCTTCTATGATATTGAAAGCCTAAAAGATTATATTATATCCTGTAGAAGAAACGTGCGGTGCGTATGCAGGATATATACGAGAACTTATATTCTATAAAAGTCATATCCGCACGCAGAAAAATTTATGTTAGAAATAAGTTTGGATCCAAACAAATATATGTTTGGGACCGGTTGCAAACAAATATATGTTTGCAACATTTTGTAACATATCTCAATTTGATATGTTTGGGTAAAACATATTTTTTTTTTATGTTAGAACATTTTTTCGTGGGTGGAGAGAAGATGTTTTTCAACGAGAGTAATAACAGTGCTCTCGCGGCTGTGGAATGCTGTTTTATAATGAAGAGTTGTGTGTATTGTATAATAGAAGACGTAGAAGCAAAGAAGGGGGGGCTTTAGTGGCATGTATGCGACAAACTCGTGTGTTTCTTGTTTTGTTGTTGTTAATCAACTTAGCAGGCGAAGAAGAAAAGAAGAAATTATATGAATTATATTTTTTTCTTTCTTCAGTGTTTTAGATGCCTTTGTAGAGTTAAGACGGTAAAGTGAGTGAATTAATCAGTGTTTTGTGTTTTCTTAAAGAAATTGTGCTTTTTAGTAAATTAAATCGCATTTAATATTGGTAATTACATACATACTTGTGTGCCACCGTGGTGCAATGGTATGCACACCCGCCTTGCACACATAAGGTCGTGGGTTCGATTCCCCGGCCAGGCAACATCAAAACACTTTTCAACGGTGGCAAAATACCCCTCAGTAATGTTGGCGACATTTCCTGAGTACTTCAGCCATGTAAAACTTCTCTACAAAAGTGGTGTCTTAGACACGCCGTTCGGACTCGGCGATAAACTGTAGGTCCCATATTATTGAGCTAATATGAATCGGGGTGCACTCATTGATATGAGAGAAGTCTCCCTTGTCCCTTATGGGATGTTTGTGGAACAAATATATAAATAATTATTACATACATACTTATGTATATTTGAAATATGGCATATCCATATTTATTTATTACATTAGATAATCATTTGATTCTAGATGCCGATTCCCCGCTGATGATTTCAACTATGAGGACAATTTGTTTTATTTCACAACTAAGGAGAAGCATTCAACTACGTTTCTATATATTTTTCCTTTTTAAAAGTGTGACTATTTACAAATTATTTCAATCAGTTTTTCTTTTATTAAAGTGTGTTATGTATTTCTTTGGAATTTTGTATGTACCTATGTGTTTGTTGTTCTTTTGCCTTTCAATTTGTGTGTATACTATAGAGATAGCCAGTGAGTTCTTACTGAGAACAAGTGAGCACACATTTCAAAGTGCTTTACATTGAATTTTACGCTTCCTTGCTCTCAGTAAGCGCCCACTGGTGCATGTGTTTGTTTTTTGTGCCTTTTGAGTTTGAATTTTTTTGCACCCAAACATATAAAATGTTTGTACCCAAACATGTAAAATGTTTGCACCCAAACATAAAATGTTTCCACGCAAACATATCTTTGTTTGCACCCAAACATATATATCTTTGCACCCAAACATAAATATCTTTGCACCCAAACATATATATGTTTGCACCCAAACATATATTTGTTTCCACCCAAACATATATTTGTTTGCAGACCCAAACATATATTATGTTTGGGACTGTTGCAAACATATATATGTTTGCTGCAAAATATGTTTGGGACATATGTTAGAGAGGCCGTTTTTTTTTGCGTGCGGTGGTCTTCTACTCCATAGAGGAACCCTTCTACAGACTGGAACACCATTACGAAGGTATGTTATTCTATAGCATTCCATAGAAAATCTCTGTCTTCTTTCCATAGAAAGTCTTCTATTCCATAGAAGGGTCTTCTATTCCATATTGGGCTTTACGAAGGTCTTCTGTTCTATAGAATACAGCTAATGTGGTTTTCTATGCTAAAGAGCACACATGCAGTGGTCATATATTCTGCGGTGGTTATTTATTCTGTAGAAGATCTCTGCTGTGATAATCTATTTTATAGAAGACCACTGCAGGGGTGGTCATCTTATTCTGTAGAAGACCCCAGCGCTGGTCATCTACTCTGTACAACATCACAGCGGTGGTCATATATTCTATAGAAAACTCCATCTATTCTATAGCAGACTTCTGTGGTGGTCATCTATTCTATAGAATACCCTGTGTCGGTCTTCTATTCTGTAGAAAACATCTACGTTGGCCTTCTATTCAATAGAATACCTTTACGGTGGTCCTCTATTATACAGAATACCTCTATGCTGGTCTATTATTCTGTAGAATACCACTACGCTGGTCTTCTATTCTGTAGAATACCTCTATGGTGGCCTTCTATTCTAAGAAGTCCTTTATGGTGGCCTTCTTTTCTATCAAAGACCGTGAAGGTACTCTTATTCTGTAGAAGTTCTCTACGATGGTCTACTATTCCATAGAAAACCTCTACTATGGTATTCTATTCAATGGAAGACCCTTGTGGTGGCCTTATAGTCTATAAAAAACCTATACTGTGGCCCTTCATCCCATAGAAGATCCCTACGGTGGTCCTCCATTCTACAGAAAACTCCTACAATGGAATTCTACAATGGTCTACGGTGGTCTATTATTCTATAGAAAACCTTTACAATGGTTCTTTTTTTCTATAGAATACTCGTACGATGGTTTTATACCCTCCACCATAGGATGGGGGTATATTAAGTTTGTCACTACGTTTGTAACTACTCGAAATAATCATTGTAGACCCCACAAAGTATATATATTCTTGATCAGCGTGCAATTCTACATCGATATAGCCATGTCCGTCCGTCTGTCCGTCTGTCCGTCTGTGGAAATCACTCTAGCGTCCGAACGGATTGACGTAGGTTGATGAAATTTTGGCAAAATATGTTATATTTACGTAGGACTTTTGGTATTGAAAGCGGGCTATGTAGGTCCACGCTTTCGTATAGCCCCCATACAAAATGACGCGTGACGCGTCGTCGTTTTAAGGAATTTTTAAGATATTTGGCCCATTTTACAACCGAATTGGTTGTAATTTGGTACTTTGTGTCTCCAGAGGCCATAAAATATTCCTACCAAAGTTGGATTATATAGGTCCACGTTTTGGTATAGCCCCCATATAAGGCCCCATATAAAGTACGCGTCATTTTAATATATTTTGAATGTATTAGACCCATTTGTCCACAGAATTGGTTGTAATTTAGTATTTTGTGTCTTCAGAGGCCAGAAAACATTCCTACCAAAGTTGGGTTATATAGGTCCACGTTTTGGTATAGCCCCCACATAAGGCCCCTTATAAAGTACGCGTCATTTTAATATATGTTGAATGTATTAGACCCATTTGACCAAAGAATCGGTTGTAACTTTGTATTTTGTGTTTCCAGAGGCTAAGAAACATTTCTACCATAAAATGTTTATATAGGTCCACGTGTTGATATAGCCCCCATAATACAATATCTCCCGATTTTCGATATTTTGAACGTTTAAGCCTCATTATCACACCGAGATGGCTGAAATTTGGTATTTAGTCTTCTTTAGACGTATAAAACTTTCCCCCAGAAATTTGTAGGTATAGGTCCACGCCATCATATAGCCCCCATAGAACGGTACCTTCCGAATTTCGGTATTTTGAAGGTTGTGGGCACATTAATCCACCGAAGTGGCTGAAATTTGTGGTGGAGGGTATAAAAAGTTCGGCCCGACCGAACTTAACGCTTTTCTTACTTGTTTATTCTATGGAAGACCCCTATGGTGGTCCTCCATGCTGTAGAAAACCATAGAAGTTCACTACGGAGGTCTGAATAATTTAGTTACAGAAAGTTCACTGACCAATCCTTCTGTACGTTCGGGTAGCAGAGAGGACGTTCCGAGGCATCATCACTGCTGCAGACGCTCGCGTTATACCTGCTGGTCGAATACACAAAGTGAGACCAAATTTCCCCGAAGAGGCGACGAGATTAGCAAATGAGGGTGATGAGCTTCGTCAAGCTGATTCTAGTGACACCAGAGTCAGGGAGCTGACACTAGTTGGTCGGTGAGCATAAGCGGAACAAATGGCTAAAACATCTGAAGAGTTGCAACATTGTCGGAGCTGGAACAAAAGTGAAGTGTGGGCAACGGTTAAGTCTCTTTCGAATCCTTGTAAAAAGGAATAAAGGGTCTTTGTTACGATCCGAAAATGTGCGCAAGTTATTTGAATCGACAGTTTGTCTAGCATCCCTGGAGTGGCAGGACAAAGAGAAGATTTCTACGTCGCAATAGACACATACATATCTTCCTGCCAAGGTGGAGCCACCACAATTTACAGTGGATGATGCTGCGAATGTAATCAGAAACGCTAAATCATCCAAGCGTTGGGCCTTGGTGGAATTTCTGTGGTAATGCTAAAACAGCTGGATGTGCTGGGAGTCGAGTACCTAAGCCCGAAGTCTGAAAAATGGACGGTCCAGCTACTGAAGCCAAGCAAGGATACGAGCAAAGGTGAATCGTTCAGACCTATTTCGCTTTTGTCACCGGTAGAACAGACTCTTGTGGCTTTAGAAATGGCTATCCAGTTGCCGATCTTCAGCATTGGCGGCACAGCACGACAACAGCTCTGCACACGTTATCCACACATATTCTTCGAGGACTCAATCAATTGAACTTACCAAAAGCCTTTGATACTGCCAAAGGAAGACCTTGAAAGGTGGAACTCTTATTTGACTGATCATACTACCTTTCACGCGAGGAACATTCAAATCTCCGTCACTCTTTTCACGACATGTACTGCAGAGGTAAGCACTGAGTCGAATGACATGGTCATTGGTAAGAGAATTCCGACCAGTAACTACCGCAAGATTCTAGAAGTCATGTTCGACAGCATGTTCACGTCGCCCGCACATACCACATCTATCTGCAACAAGTTGGCTCTTAGGGTGCAGATAGAGAAACCTTGTTAAAAAACCATATTATGCAGTAGGTCGGTCTGTGATAAGCTATTCGGCGCCAGTATGGTGCGCGAATATAAGTGCAACGCTATGGAAATATATTTAAACCTGTTAGAATGCCGTCCTGAAACTGCAACAGTATGCCTCCTCATGTATGCAGTGAACAAAGATTCTTCAAGTACAGCAACACAACGGCATGATTACGGGGCTGTACATCATCGGGTGTTATCGTGAGAGCCATAACCACCTTGGCAGTGACAGAGGTAGTGTTCCAACGTCTCATCGTTCTCTCCGTGTGCTCTGCATTCACTGTTTTCTGCACAACCTATTTTGTGCAGGCGTGCTTGTAGCCCCAGGTGTCCTGTTAAGATGCCCGTCAGTTTACACCAACGATACAATAGAAAACAAGCCTGTCAAACAGGTTAAATAGCATTCACACAGATGCAGGCGCAGATACCATAAACAACTATCGCGTGAATGCGGCCCTCGGAGAACATCACCCATCGATCCAGCATCAGCTATCACAAAAAACTACAGTAGATTTGGCATAACTACGCTCGGGATGTTGCAGCTTGTACCTTTTCAACTGCCCTGCCAAACGTGCTCGACTAACTCCAGTAGCTTTGTGGCCCAGTTTGGACGCAATAAGGTCCACTTCCCCCTGTAGTAGGGCCGGAAAGATCTGGTCTGGTCCAGCTGCTTTGTATGGTGAAATGCTCGTGATGGTTTGGTTCACCATTGAGCTGTCGATTTTTGGTGCATCTTCTGATAAGTGACCACACTAAGTCGATGCCTCGGTGCTAGCCGTTGTGTTCGACGGGAAGTGCGTTTTCATTAGAAGGCCTAGAGTTTCTTCTGTTGTTTCCATCCTTTTTCCATTGTCATCGACCATTTGCTCGGTCTGTGTATGGGTTTTGGACAGAAACTACTTAATTTTCGAAACGTCGCACAGTGGTCGAAATCACTGATCTAGCGGCGCGAAATTAATAACTTGCAAACGAATGGAGATATGTTTCTGAAATTGTGAACAAATGTAGTAAGTGTGCTTGGGTAATAATGGACTAAATATCAACAACATCGGCTAATATTTTGGTATAGCCTTCATATAACGCTACCTCATGATATTCCGTATTTTGAGGATTTAAACAATCCTTTCCTTCCAAATAAGTTGCAATTTAGTACTTAGGGTTTCTAGTGGTCACTAAACTTTTCCACCAAAAATTGTGGACATATATCTACGTTTGGGTATAGTCCCCTTTTTAGGTACCTCCCAAGTATCTTGGGGCATTTAAGCTACATTTTCCGCCCAAATTAAGTTTGATTTGGTATTTGGAGTTCCCAGTGGTCACAAACATTCTCCGCCAAAAAATGTGGACATAGGTATGCTTTTTGATGTTGCCCTCATATAACGGTACCTCCCAATATTTGGTATTTTGAGGATTATGTCCACATTTTCAGACCAAATAAGCAGAATTTTGGCATTGGAGCTACTCGTTGGCCATACATTTTCTCCGCCAAAAATTGAACATAGATCAATGTTTTGACATAGCCACTATATAACTGTACCTCTCGATTTTTGGTGTTTTGAGGATTTAAGCAAAATTTTCCATGCATTTATCAGCAAGATTTGCGACTATTTGCAGCCAAAAGCTGATTATTCGAAATCTAGGAAGTACAATTTAATTTGGCGAAAAAGAATTGGAGTGGACAAAAGCAAAAGTATATTACACTAAAAAACACAAGAAAAATAGAAATTTTTGAAAATTTATTGCTATACAACTATGTAACTCCAGACCCCAAACAATTTGTTTCCATTTAATTTGCACCCTCCTCTGTTAATTAAAAATAAACTTTGTTTAGTTCTATTAAGAATTTATTTAACAATTAAACAAATATGAAGCTATATATTTTAAAACAATTTTCATAAAATCTGATGCAGCAAAGTTTCTTGCATTGAATAGTGAATAGCTGAGATAATATTTACAACAACAACAAAGTTAAAACAAAATATTAGTCACCAGAGTGTCTGTAATAGATACAATGGACAACATTTCTCAGTTTTATAGTTTGATTTTTTACTTTCGCGCCGCTAGATCAGTGGTTTCGACCAGTGTGCGTCGTTTACGCTATCCACCTGTTCGCAGAATAGCTTCCAGGAGTTTCGTTTCATCGCACTTATTACTCGGATACAATATTTTCTTCTCAATACATTATTAATGACATTTGGTCTGACTGTACTAGGATTTTATTAATTCATGTCCGCTTTCCATTTATCTCCAGATTTGCTTTGAGTGATCTTATATTACCACCATGTAGGCACCTTTAAAGTATTTTTACTTGTTCCTACGTACATGTTGTCCTTTTGCGTACAAACTGTTTTTCTACACATTTGTGCGTATAAGCAATATTTTTTTCAAATAAGATAATCTCCTCTAATGGACTAACCAAATTTCACAATTTCAATATTGAAGTCGACTAAACTTCATTATTTTCTGTTAGTTTCTGGGAAGCACAGAATCACTATTATTATTCGCATCACGAACAATTTCGTTATACACTTTACTAAATTGGATTGTTTTCCATTTATTGGCTAAAAACAAAATCAATTTATCACGTACTCGGTGCAATGTCACTCGATGATAAACATGTGTATGTAAATTTCACTTTTATTCATTTCGGGTAGCATTTTGAGCAAAGAATAATCCAATGGGAGTGCAATGATATGGATATGAATGAAGACTTACTATCCATTGTTTCATGGATATCACTTAGAGTATAATTGAGGAACAATTAAAAATCCATTTACATATTTCGGCATCTGAACGTTTAATATGTGATCGGTTGTTTGGGGGCTTGCTGTGGACAGTTGGTATACTGTGATAGTAGTTGCTATGAATAAAAGACGCATGTTTCGGAACTTTCATCACATGCAAAGTTTTAAATATCGCAGAAGCTAATGAAGTGAGATATCTTCCCAAATTCGTGGCTAAGGGCATAAATTTGGACACCGAGAAGAAGATTTAGTACATCCTTACGTACCCAAGCGTAAAATGAGAGAAATGAGAAAACTAAACTCTCAGAAAAATAAACCTGATTTATCCAAGGTGTCGCTGGTTGTAACAGCAATAATGGAAAGGGCATTCAACAACAGCAAAACCTACTGTCCTTGGCGAAAAGTTAAAGTTGAATACAAATGAGAGTAAATAAAATGTGGGCAAATGGAAAATCGGAAGCGGGTACCCGAAAGGCGAAACCCCGGCTTGGCAGCGTGCTTCAAACCATGTGCTTTCCCCGAACATAATCGACCCGACAAGGACGGAGTCACAAGTTTTTAGGAAACTAAGGTGTATCAATATCGACCGACAAAAAAAGCAATCATCTTCTGATAAGAAGGCAAATCAATTCTCACAGAAAAAATCTGTAAAGCCTATTCGCTTTTTCGATGGTCCAAATTCGGTATTTAAGCGGTAGGTACGCGTCCTATGCGTCTAATTTTGGTCGGCCGGCCGAAGATTTTATAATTTTCCACCGCGCGCCTTAACTTTAAATGAAAGGTGCTTACACCTTGGAAGTTTTTGTGCATTCTGAAATTACAATGTTCATAATGAGAAAAATCAAAAATCGAAAAAATCGCCGGAGGGATTTTTAAATAAATCTCGATTAAAGCTAACATTTTTAGAGTTTTTTGTGTTTTTCCAATTTTGCTTGGAAATGAGACTAAAGAAAATATTGCAGAGCATTTTCACTGCTATAACATTTTTTTCAGTCCCATTTAGGTAGGACTCGTAAATTAAAAAAAACAAGTAAGAAGTCGTTAAGTTCGGCCGGGCCGAACTTTTTATACCCTCCACCATAAAATAGTCTTAATTAAAATGGAATAATTAGGGTCCTTCCACAATTTTAGGTGGAACAACTTTTCGACAATGGATTGACTCCTACTGCCTCCCACTATTGCTTAAATTACACTGTGAACACAAATATTGGGGCAGAGATAATTCCTTTTGGGGATGAAAGCCCTTGGTGTGTGTATAATAAAAACCCCGAAGGTCAGATGCGCCGTGAGTCGAACTTCCGCGTTATGGCTGAAATTTTTGCAAGAGACCCTGTAAGCCATCATGAATTAGCATTATATATTTGTTTGTTGTTTTTGTAGAGCACTTAAGCAACAGTGAACAAAGATATAACGCTAATTCCTGATGGCCCACAGGGTCTCTAACAAAAATTTCATCACGCCATAACGCGGAAGTTCGACTGACGGGGGATCTGTCCTTCGGGGTTCATAATATACTCACCAAGGCCTTTCTTCCCCAAGAGGAATTTTCCGTGCCCCAGACTTTCAACTCCCTTTTGTTGCACAGTGTTATCTGATCTAATCTAAAAAAATGTGTTCAGCTAGGTGAAAGGTACCACCTACGGGGCTATATCAAAGAGTCAACCTATCCTGCAGGGAACTTCAAGAGTCAAATTGAGGGTAGTTTCATCAATACAATGTAGACCCTCAAAAATGGACCCATGTTGACGAATTTTAGTGAAGAAATTTCGTGACCACTGAAAATTCCCAAAAATCGGGAGGTACAGTTATATGGGGGGATATACCAAAACATGGACCTATATTGACGATTATTTTTGAATAGACAAAATTGGAGCTAAAATTCTCAAAATATCGATCATTACAGCTAGTTCCGATAAAAATTGCAGCTAAAATTCTCAAAATACCGAAAATCTTGAGATACCGTTATATGGGGGCCATACCATAACATGGACCTATGTTGACGATGTTTCGTTGGAGATGTTTTATGACCACTGAGAACTTCAAATGTCAAATTACAGCTATTTCGATTAAAAACTGTAGCTAAAATTCTCAAAATACCGAAAATTGGGAGGTACCGTTATATGGGGGCTATACCAAAACATGGACCTATGTTGACGATGTTTGGTGGGGATGTTTAATGACCACTGAGAACCTCAAATGGCAAATTACAGCTAGTTCGGTTGAAAATTGTAACTAAAATGCTCAAAATACCGAAAATCGGGAGTTACCGTTATATGGGGGCTATACCAAAACATGGTCCGATGTTGACGATGTTTGGTGGAGATATTTCATGACCACTGAGAACCTCAAATGTCAAATTGCCGATAGTTCGGTTAAAAATTGTGGCTAAAATTCTCAAAATACCGAAAATCGGGAGGTACCGTTATATGGGGGCTATACCAAAACATGGACCTATGTTGACGATGCTTGGTGGAGATATTTCATGACCACTGAGAACCTCCAATGTCAAATTGCAGATAGTTCGGTTAAAAATTGTGGCTAAAATTCTCAAAATATCGAAAATCGGGAGGTACCGTTATATGGGGACTATACCGAAACATGGACATATGCCCATATCCTTTGGGATATAAGTTTGTTGATCACTAGGAACCCTAAGTGCCAAATTATAGCTAATTCGGTCTACAAATGTGGCGAAGAACGTCAAAATACCTCAAATCCGGAGGTACCGTTATATATAGCCCATCTTCGAACTTGGCCTGCCTATGGAAAAAGACCCTCGGGTTCAAAATTTCAGCACTCTATCTCAATTATTGCGGACGCTAGAGTGATTACAACAGACGGACATGGCTAGATCGTCTTATCGTCCTGATCAAGAATATATATACTTTATAGGGTCGCAAATGATTAGTTCGATGTGTTACAAACGGAATGACAAACTTAATATACCCTCCATACTATGGTGGAGGTTTATACCCTCAAAAATCTAAAAAATCGACGGAGGGATTTTTAAATAAATTGCGATTAAAGCTAACATTTTTAGAGTTTTTTATGTTTTTCCAATTTTGCTTTGATATGGGACTAAAAAAAATATTGCAACATTTATTTCAGTCCCATTTAGATAGGAATAGTAAATTAAATTAAAAAAAAAAACAAGTAAGAACGGCCTTAAGTTCGGCCAGGCCGAACTTGTTATACCCTCCATCATGGGTTGTATTGAAGTAAAATGGAACAATTAGTTTCCTTTCGTTTATGAACAAGTAAGAAAAGCGTTAAGTTCTGTCGGGCCGAACTTTTTATACCCTCCACCACAAATTTCAGCCATTTCGGTGGATAATGTGGCCACAACCTTCAAAATACCGAAAGGTATCGTTCTATGGGGGCTATATGATGGCATGGACCTATACCTAAAAATTTTTGGGGGAAAGTTTTATACGCCAAAAGAAGACTAAATACCAAATTTCAGCCATATCGGTGTGATAATGAGGCTAAAACGTTCAAAATATCGAAAATCGGGAGATATTGTATTATGGGGGCTATATCAACACGTGGACCTATATAAACATTTTATGGTAGAAATGTTTCTTAGCCTCTGGAAACACAAAATACAAAGTTACAACCGATTCTTTGGTCAAATGGGTCTAATACATTCAAACTATATTAAAATGACGCGTACTTTATATGGGGCCTTATATGGGGGCTATACCAAAACGTGGACCTATATAAACCAATTTTGGTAGGAATGTTTTTTGGCCTCTGGTGACACAAAATACTAAATTACAACCAATTCTGTGGTAAAATGGGTCTAATACATTCAAAATATATTAAAATGACGCGTACTTTATATGGGGCCTTATATGGGGGCTATACCAAAACGTGGACCTATATAACCCAACTTTGGTAGGAATATTTTTTGGCCTCTGGAGACAGAAAGTACCAAGTTACAACCAATTCGGTGGTAAAATGGGCCAAATATCTTAAAAATTCCTTAAAACGACGACGCGTCACGCGTCATTTTGTATGGGGGCTATACGAAAGCGTGGACTTACATAGCCCGCTTTCAATACCAAAAGTCCTACGTAAATATAACATATTTTCCCAAAATTTCATCAACCTACGTCAATCCGTTCGGACGCTAGAGTGATTTCCACAGACGGACAGACGGACAGACAGACGAACGGACATGGCTATATCGATGTAGAATTGCACGCTGATCAAGAATATATATACTTTGTGGGGTCTACAATGTGTTTCGAGTAGTTACAAACGTAGTGACAAACTTAATATACCCCCATCCTATGGTGGAGGGTATAAAAAGATTTTATAACAAATTTAGCAAGTTCGGTAAAACAATGTGGCTAGCCTTCAAAATACCGAAATTCGGGAGGTACCGCTCCATGGGGGCTATATCAAAACGTCGATATATACCTACAAATTTCTGGAGGAAAGTTTTTAGATGCAAAGAAGCCTAAATATAGGATATAGGAACCCGCGGACCTATACTGATAATTCTCTTCTGGAATATTTTATAACCCCATTGAAGACTAAATAACAAATTTCAGTCTTTCGATGGGATATTGACGTTACAACCTTCAGAATTACGAAAATCGGGAGGTACCGTTCTACGAGGGCAGTTCGGAAACTTCTTAGCTATCGGCTGGTAAGGTTATGGCAACGGTTTTTTGGGACTTCAAAGGTATTTTATTGATTGACTATCTGCAAAAGGGTAAAACAATAAATTCAGAGTACTATTGCAACCTTTTGGATCAATTAAATGTACAAATTCGAGAAAAACGTCCTGGCTTACAACACAAAAAAAATAATTTTTCATCAAGGCAACGCACCAGCGCACAAGAGTGTTTCAACAATGGCTAAAATCAACGAATTAAAGTACGAGTTGCTTGACCACCCACCTTATTCTCCTGATTTAGCTCCCAGTGACTTTTACTTGTTCCCAAATCTAAAAAAAATTCCTTGCTGGCAAGCGTTTTACCTCAAATGAAGATGCAATTACAGTTGTAAACCACTATTTTGAAGACCTTGAGGAAAACTATTTTAATCAAGGGATAGAATTGCTAGAAAAGCGTTGGACTAAGAGTATTGAAGTTTCAGGAGATTATGTTGAAAAATAAAAATATTGTTGAAAAACTAACTATTCTCTTTCATTGATAGGCTAAGAAGTTTCCGAACCGCCCTCGTATGGGGGCTGTATCGAAACGTGGACATACGAGTATACCGACGAATATCAGTCAGAAAGGCTTTTACCTCCAACAAAGGCTAAATAGCAAATTTCAGTCATTTCAATGGGTTGCTGTGGCAACAACCTTCAAAATACCGAAAATCGGGAGGTACAGTTCTATAGGGGATATATGAAGGCGTGAACCTATACCGACAAATTTCTTGGAGAATGTTTTATCCCACCAACAAATACTAAAATCCAAATTTCAGCCATTTCGTTGTGACAATGAGGCTAAAACCTTCAAAATATCGAACATCGGGTGGTGCCGTTCTATGGAGGCTATACGAAGGCGTGGACCTATACCGACAAATTTCATATGGAACGTTAAAATGTAGACAAATACCAAATTTCAGCCATTTCTGTGGAATATTGAGGCCACAACCTTCAAAATACCAGAAATAGGGAGGTACCGTTCTATGGGGGCTATACTACACCTTTTTCAGATGTAATTCGATTTATTTTAATTGTAATTCGAGAATTTGATTTGTAATTCGTAATGTTTCATTTGTAATTCGAGAATTCCATTTGTAATTCGAATAATTCCATTTGCAATTCGAATTATTCCACTTGTAATTCGAAATATTCCATTTGTAATTCAAATTATTCCATTTAAAATTTGAATTATTCCATTTGTAATTCGAATTATACCATTTGTAATTCGAATTATTCTATTTGTAATACGAATTATTTCTTTTGAAGTTCGAATTACAAATGGAACAATTCAAATTTCAAATGGAATAATTCGAATTACAAATAGAATAATTCGAATTTCAAATGGAATAATTCGCGGTACAAATATAATAATTCGAATTACAAAGAAAATAATTCAAATAACAAATGAAATAATTCGAATTACAAATGGAACAATTCGAACTTCAAATGGAATAATTCGAAAAACAAATAGAATAATTCGAATTACAAATAGAATAGTTCGAATTAAAATTGAACAATTCGAATTACAAATGGAATAATTCGAATTACAAATTGAATAATTCGAATTACAAATTGAATTAGATTTCAGATGTTTTGAATTACATCTGAAAAGGGTGTAAGGCATGGATCTGTACCGATAAGTTTCTGGGGGAAAGTTGTATGCCCCCAACAAAGACTAAGTACCAAATGTCAGCCATTTCGGTGTGATAATGAGGCTAAAACCTTCAAAATACCGAAAATCGAAATCCTAGGAGTAATACAAACTACTGTGCAAAATTACAAATTCGAGGATGGACTATATCCAGTCCTTCCAATACCATCTTTACACATTTCGGGCTGTTTTCTCAAGAAGTATGGACTTGCCCCTGGAAAAACTTTTAACGTCGCAATGTAGGCAGCGAATGTAAGTTCCTTCAACAAATATCCCAGTGATTAGAGAGAAGGTCTTAAAGTGAAATTATCTGAAAATTTGGGTGGAAGGTTCAGAAATGAGTGAACAAATATAGTTCATATTGGAACCTGATCTATATCTGTCAGATATATTTGGATGTGTAAAGTATGGACCAAACACTCACTTCCAACAAGATTTATAGTGAGCACAATGTTTCCGAACATTTTTGAACTTTTGTAGGAATGGACCGATATGGCTTATCTTCGAACTTAAGCTAAGTTTGGACAAAATATTACGTTCGAGAGTTATCTTGCGCTACAACCACTACACACGGTTTTATAGGAGTTTTTTTTGCAATTTTCAGGCTATTTTCTCAGGAAGTATGGACTTGCCCCCGATGAAGCTTGTACCGTCGTTGTTACAATAAAAATTAAAGCGATTCGAGAGCAGGTCCTAAACTGAACTTTTCCGAAATTTTGTGTGGGAGGTACCCGAGGGTGTGGACCGATAGAGTCCATATTGGAACCAATTGGAATATGTATCAAATCGGTTACTACCTTTAAGAGTTATCGTTTTCACAATTGTTTTGAACATTTTCGAACTTTTGTGGGGGAAGTACCTGAAGAAGTGGACCGATGTGGCCCATCTTCGAACTTAAACTAAGTTGGAACAAAATATTACCAAAGCCAAATTATGGACCAAATCGGTTCATCCGTTTGAGAGTCATCGTGCGCACCAGCCGGCCTGATACACAGACGGACAAACGGATGGACATTGCTAAATCGGCTTCAAATTGTCTGAAACCGATTTCGTCCAAACATACTTGGTGTCTAAGACCATTATTACGATGAGGCACATTTTGCCTGTATGAAAGGGTAGCATAAATGCTGAGGGTATAAAAATTTGCAGTTTAAGAACTGTAGTAAAAATTTGGCACAGTAGTTTTTGTGGTTCGAATGGTCCCTACGTATGGGACAGAACATTTGTCCCATATGTGGAACTAAGACGAGATTTACACTCTACTCTAATTTTTGCTATCCTTCCCCAATTTTGGTTATTATGATTTGTAATATCTATTGTTTACTCCATGGGAAGAGTCTTCATCTCCCCGTTCTGTGTGCACCTCTATGCGACTCGTACTACTACACCGTTGTTCATCGCTCATTCTCATGACGTAGTCTTGGCAAGGAGATGGTTGTAACTCTATGTGTTTAATTAAGTCCTTATCCGTAGATAGTCAATATAGATTGTGGTCCATAAGATGACGATATTCACCGTATGGAACACCCGTAGGCTTCTCGAAGGATTTTTCTTTCAAATAAACCAAGTACTACCTTATATGCGTGCGCAAGTACCCATGCTTCGGAACAATACATTAACACTGGTAGTGAGTTTGTTTTTTAACTGCTTAGTCCAAAGTAGTATATGTTTGGCGATCCTTCTTTTTATTTATGACGGTGCCGATGTAAACAAAGACTTTAACTACCTAAAACTTCCAAATTTTGTCTGAGTCCGACCCACATTAGAAGATTATCTTTCGACTATCTTAAAGCTATCAGTTACTTCTTTTACAGGTCAAACCATGATGTCAATGTCGTTGGCACAAGCAAGCAACGTCTGTGGTCCATTGTATTTCCTATATATCAGTAATATCGGCTTTGTTCCGATCTTTATAGAATATTCCAGGTAAATATTCGAAGATCATGTTTAAGGATTGCGGAGTCGACAATTTGATAGGGATTTGTTTTATTTTCTTTTCTTTGTTTTTCCATAGCAAAATGTTTTTATAGGGGTGCGCTACGAAGTTGTTATTGCTCTTAGGGCTACATGTTAGCTTATTTAACGATTGTTTAAGAAAGCTCCCTAGTTTGACTACCTCTTACCTTTATTAGCCTTTTCTTACTCAAAATCAGGGGAAACTTTTCTTTTAATTATTACAATTAATTTTGTTATTGATAAATTTTTTAATTGATATATCTACACAAGATGATTCTCCAGTTAATTTTTATATCACTTAAGACTAGAAATCTTTCACAAAAACTTTACCAGTAAAACAAATTGCCTGGAAAAGTTTGATCATTTCTAAAGATATTGGCACATTAAGGATATACACACTACTTTGATCTGAAAATCACCTACAAGTCATTAAATGGATAAAATATTATTCAAATACATTGCGGTAGGAGAAAACTTTATTTGAAAAGAAACGAAAAACACGTACTCATGTATTCGTTATTGTCCCGTTAACAACTATAACTTGTTATAACTTTTATCACTGGTTTTTTTGTATTAAAGAATTTGTTTCCAAAGAAGTATTCGATTACGGAAAATTAAGTCGCATAAACCGATTTTTTTGTTTTCTTTCATACTGTGTTTTTTTGCTTAATGAATACTTTTATGTGAAAGGACAAAGGATTTCTTTTTGTTTTTCCATATAAAGAAGAAAATTAGTAATTGTTGGGTGAATAGATTTTGTTTCCAAATAAATGCTTGTTATATTAGATTATTTCCAAAAAGAGGCGACAAAAACTCTTATTACATGTTTGTCGAGACTAATGTGTGAGGAATGTTAGGAAGATAGGCAATTTTCCAGAAATTTCATTACTGAAGTGACAATCATGCTATATATCATGTTGTGTAGATATTCGATTAATAAATAAATAATAACATTGGTAATAAAGTGACAATCATACATCTTCTTCACCCGCCCAATGCGTAAGGAGAAATGTGTATTTTCTTATATTTATACTAGCAAATGCCCGCTACTTCGTATGCGGAAAGGAAAAATATATATATATGAACAATATTTAATACGGGAATGGTGAATACTGGAGATTCTGTTGTACTAAGACCTATTTTATTACCAATATTTTTTCGATTGTAGTCAGAATTTACAAAAAAAAAAAAAAAAAAAAAAAAAAAAAATTGCCGTATCGCATCCCTACACAACTACCATATTTTTTTATATCGAATTTCCAAAACTACGTATCATATTGCAAATTTTAGATTTGACTCCTGGTTTTAACCTTTCACTAACACAGCATTCCCTTCCAGTACGAATTTCCAAACACTAAACTTTATTTCACCCCTTCACAACAACAATCCCGCACATTTACAATGCAAGGTTCTAGCTTTAGCGGTTTCGCCCAGAACCCGAATAGGTCCGTTAAACTTTCGGCATTCAAAATGGTCATGAATATCCACGTTTTCGTATATCCCCATATAACGGTACCTCTCGACTTAGTGTATTTTAAAAGAAGAACAAATCTATATTGTCCAATTATCTTTAAATTTGGACCTTGAATACTCAGAGGATATAGAAGTTTAATTTAAAAAATCTCCAATTCAATCCACGTTTATTAGAAGAGATATTTTGAAGATTTTGGGTATTTTGAAGATCTTCGGCACATTTTCCAACTGAAATTCGGAATTTGTGTCATGAAAGGTTAGAAACACTTTTTTACAAAAAATTTTACTTAATGTGCACGGGTATGTCCACCGTATATAACGGAAAATTTTTTGGAGGCATTTCAATTTAGGTTTTTTTTATTATCAGGGGGTAAATAACTTCTAGTTAACAAAATTGTCGCATTGGATCACGTTTTGAAGTTAACATACCAAAGCGGTCAGAACAAAACATTTTTGAAAAGATACTTCACGTTTGACTACTTAATTTCAGTACACTATTTAGAAACGCCTTGGCGTTAACATCAAATCAATGGAACAATATTCAGTACAATTTTTCAAACTCAGAACTTTGTCTCTAATTTTAGAGTGATCTTCATAACAAATATTTTTCCATTTCGTATTTTTTGTACAAATAGCATATTTCCAAATTATATAATCCCAGCTTTGTTCCTACACCCAACACCAAATTTATTACCTTAACTGTTTACACAATGCCAAAATGGTTTTGGTACCAACATGATAACCAACTTTTCGTACACATAGGTAAACGTTTCAAAAATTACTTCCTTATATTCAACTTATATCCTGACCCCAATTCACTTTTCCAGCTTTATCCGTTCCTCTGAAACCCATTATAGTACTATTTAGTACTTTTTGTATAAATAAGTACGAATTTTCAAAACCTCCTCCCTACCTCCACTCTAAACACCAATTGCTAATCTAATACCGAATTTCAAAATTCCAGTTCTACCCTTTACAAAATCACAAATTGTGCAAAGTTCTATACCATATAGCAAATACCAAAATGTACCAAATTTTGTACCATTTAGCACTTTTCGTACACGAATTTCCAAAATGTACTTTCATATCTCAGCTCTATCCGTTCACCTAAACCCAATTTATAGCCAATGTAGTTCCATTTAGCACTTTTCTATAAGTACGAATTTCCAAAACTACCTCAATCCTGAACTCCAACAGTAATCTGTTTACGCAAATACAAATTGTGCTTCGTGCACATTAGTACGATTTTCTAAAGCTACCTCCATATCTCAATTCTATATTCCAACAACAATCTTAATTCCAAATTTCAGGATTCCAGCTCTTCAAATCCAAATCCAAATCATACTAAACTCACTACCATTTAGGACTTTTCGACCTTTGGTACTTCTTTCTTACTCTTCATCAGCGACCCCCATTCCAAATTTCAGGATTCCGGCCCTATTGTTAACCCATATCCAAATTGTACTATATTTAGTACTATTTAGTACTTTTCGTATACTTTTAATTCGAATTTCCAAAAACCTTTCTTTTTACTCTCCATCAGTGGCCTTAATTCCAAATTTCAGGATTCCAGCTCTATTCGTTTACACAAACCCAAATTGTACTAAATTTAGTACCATTTATTACTTTTCGTACACTTATAGTTCGAATTCCAAAAACTTTCATTTTTACTCTTCATCAGTGATCCTCATTCCAAATTTCAGGATTCCAGCTCTATCCGTTCACCCAAATCCAAATTGTACTAAATTTAGTACCATTTAGTACTTTTCGTGCATTTATAGTTCGAATTTCTAAAAACCTTTCTTTGTTACTCTCCATCAGTGACCCTCATTACAAATTTCAGGATTCCAGCTCAATCCGTTCACCCAAATCCAAATTGTACTAAATTTAGTACCATTAAGAACTTTTCGTGCACTTGTAGTTCGAATTTCCAAAAACCCTTCTTTGTTACTCTCCATCGGTGACCCTAATTTCAAATTTCAGGATTCCAACTCTATCCATTCACCCAAATCCAAATTGTACTAAATTTAGTACCATTTAGTTCTTTTCGTACCCTTATAAAACCTTTACAAAAACCTTACATTGTTACTCTTCATCAGTGACCCTCATTCCAAATGTCTGTATTCCAGCTCAATCCGTTCACCCAAATCAAAATTGTACTAAATTTAGTACCATTTAGTACTTTTCGTACCCTTATAGTTCGAATTTCCAAAAACCTTTCTTTGTTACTCTCCACAATTGACCCTAATTTCAAATTTCAGGATTCCAGCTCTATCCGTTCACACAAATCCAAATTGTACTAAATTAAGTACTTTTCGTACACATAAGTACGAATTTCCAAAATCACCCTCATGTCTCAATCCTACACTTCGACAGTAGTCTTAATTCCAAATTTCAGGATTCCAGCTCTATCTGTTCACCCAAAATCCAAATTGTACTAAATTTAGTACCATTTAGTAATTGTCGTACACAAAAGTACGATTTTCCAAAACCACCCTCATTTCTCAATCCTACACTTTAAAATTAATCTTAATTCCAAATTTCAGGATTCCAGCTCTATCCGTTCACCCAAATCCAAATTGTACTAAATTTAGTACCATTTAGTAATTTTCGTACACATAAGTACGAATTTCCAAAATCACCCTCATGTCTAACTCCTACACTTCAACAGTAATCTTAATTCCAAATTTCAGAATTCCAGCTCTATCCGTTCACCCAAATATAATTTGTACTAAATTTCGTATCTTTTAGTACTTTTCGTACACATTAGTACGATTTTCCAAAACCATTTAATTACATCAACTCCACTTCCCAACCTTGATTTCCATACCAAATTCCATGATTCTAGCTATATCCGTTCAAAATATACAATTGGTACTAAATTTTGTAAATTTTAGTACTTTTCGTACACTTAGAGGTCGAATTTCCAAAAACCCTTTGGTACATCTTTCTAGATCTCCATCAGTTACACTCGTTCCAAATTTCAGAATTCTAGCTCTTACCGTTTGCCTAATACAAAGGGTACCATATTTAGTACCTTTTAGTACTTTTCGTACACTTCTGGGTCGAATTTCCAAAAACCCAGCCTTATCTCACCCCTACACACCAACAGCAACCTACACCCAAAATTTCAACTTTCTAGCTTCAGCGGTTTCGTCTGGGCGGTGATGAATCAGTCAGTCAGTCAGTGAATACCTCACCTCACTGCTCTTTTATATATATAGATTTTTACAGTGTTTTATTTAACTGTTTTGTTTCATGTCTGTTTAGTTGGATGGCAATACATGAATATGAAATCGAAAGCAATATGTGTCTATTTTTTTCCTATAGCCCCCATATAACGGTACCACCGGATTTCAAGTGTTTTGGGGATTTTATCTTCATTCTTAGTCCGAATTAGCTGTAACTTGGCATTTGGAATTCCCGATGATACTTCCCCCACTACAAATTGTGGACATAGGTTCAGGTTTTGGTATATCACCCATATAAAAGTACCACCCGATTTCAGGCATTTCAAAGTTTTTATCTACATACATTTTCGGCTAAGATTGGCTGTATAGACTTCTCAGTGGTCAAAAAATGTGTTTACTAAAAAGTTAAAAATTAAAAAATAATAAAAAAATTAACCCAGCGAACCAAATGTCTGATGTCCGACACGTCTGAATAATTTCGGAAGCAAACTCGTTCAGATTTCGTTCCGATTTCTAAACGATTTTTCGGAGAGAAAATAGTTCAGATTTTGTACCGATTTCGGAACGAATATCGGAAAGAAATTTCCTTTCCGAATTTCCCAAGGATTTTCTTCAGATTTCGTTACGAAATCGGACAGAAATCGATCCGATGCCGATCCGACATTTCATTTCGAAATTATGTCAACCACTTCATACAACTTTTGTTAAGATATCGTTACGATTTCGGATCAGTTATCGGACGTATCGTCCGAAGTTTGTTCCGATTTCGTTACAATGTCGGTACGATTTTCTAGGTTTTAATGTATTTTTAAATAAAACATTGTAGCTTAATTATACCCTCCACCATACATAGTATTATTAAATTTGTCATTCCGTTTGTAACACATCGAAATATTCATCGGAGACCCTATAAAGTATGTATGTATATTCTTGATCTGGTTAAAATTCTAAGTCGATATAACCATGTCCGTCTGTGCGTCCGTCCGTCTGTTGAAATCAAGATACAGCTCGCATTCTTAAAGATAGAACTTTGTAATTTGGTATAGAAGTTTTTATTACTCCTAGGGTGTTTGGTATTGCAAATGGGCTATATCGGTCCACGTTTTGATATAACCCCCATAGAACGGTACCACCCGATTTTTTGTATTTTAAAAGTTTTAGCTTCATTATCACACCAAAATGGCTGAAATTCAGTACTTAGTCTTGGTTGGGGGTATAAAACTTTCCATATGAAATTTGTCGGTATAGGTCCATGCCCTCATATAGCCGCCATAGAATGGTACCACCCGATTTTCGGTATTTTGAAGGTTTTAGCTTCATTATCTTGATGGGGGTATAAAACTTTCCATATGAGATTTGTCGACTTAGGTCCACGCCTTCATATAGCCCCCATAGAACAATACCTCCCGATTTTCGTATTTTGAAGATTGTGACCACAACAACCCACTGAAATGGCTAAAATTTGGTATTTAGTCATATGAAATTTGTCAGTATAGGTCCACGCCTTCCGGTTCAAACTTTTGATCTCCCAATACATTGTTCAAAATTTAAGTCATATTGGTCCACTCCTTTTGACTCTTCCCCGCAAGACTTCAAAATGTTTCCCTAAAATCTTGGGTACAATAACTCCAAATCGATTTTTTCGAGACATAGATTACTTTCGAATATGGATTATGTCGATTCAATCCTTCAGGTATCTCCAACACAAAATTTCAATTATCCGATTTGACCGAAACTTTGAACATCCTAAAAGAGGGTTTATTTGGGACAACATCTTCGGATACATCCCTCACAAAAGTTCAACATAAGTGTAGTTTAAGGGCTGTTTGAGGAGCCGTTGGGCATTTTGACCAATGGTACTCCTTGCGGTCTTGTTTACAGCGATATTGTATTTTTCGTGGGCAAGTTCATGGGTAGGTCAGGATTGGTCCAAAAGCTCTAAATCTTACGGCGACTAACTAAATTGACTAAATATCAAGAGGAATGACTTCTGTTAAAGTTCAAATGGGCTTTTATAATTCAATTCGACTGATTTTCAGTCATATGTCAACCCCCCTTGTCAGAAATAGTCTACTACGTAAATGGTGCAACTTTGCGCTTTTGGCGCAAAGTAATATTGACATATTCTGACAAGAGAGGTTGACAGTTTGCCCGCCAAAGGCTAGTTAAAGCTGCGTTTGAGTTGAGTGTGTTATTCGACATAAGGTAGAATAGACGAACTTCGTTCACGGACTCCGTCCACTTAACAATACTAACAACAATTATTGTTTACGAAAAAAGGTAAAGCTTTACGAGCAAACATTCAATAAACATATCAAACATCAATACTAAAAACCCTTGTGTTTTTATTTCTCTTCTTTTTCGTTTATTTACACCGCACAACCTCTACGATGCAAACACCAACAAAAGCCACGCTTTAAAATATACAGTCCACTCATCATTTGGTGTCCCACCTAAAAATTCTGCTTTCGCAACTCAACATCTGGCCAATTCAGGCTGGATTAAACAACTTCCAAAATTAGGACCACTTCCAAAATGGACTATATCCGTCGATTTTTTCAGATATCTTCTGTACAAAAGTGAAAAACATTTGCGCTTTCATCGAAGTCAAATTTTTGAGCACAACATAAGCATTTATTTGCAACGCCAACAACCGTGAAATTGTGTGAATTGTATGTTTCAATATTATTGCCGGAAAGTTTATACGTCCAAAAAGGACACGAAATTCTAAAACTTCCTGGCTATACAATTTATAAAAGAAATTTTTGGCTATGTAGCCCGTATTCGATCAGTCTATATGTAAAAGTCTCAACTCACACGGGCTGAGGATATATCTCTGTCGGTGAACCCGACTGTTACATTTTTACTTGCTTTCCAGAAAAAAAAGTTATGAATTTTCATAGGTTTACCTCGGCTGTGCCGACAAAAGTGATTCGTCTTTGGAAAGTTTTTATTGTCATCGAGTCCATAAACATCTAGAAATAAGCGGGAACAACAACCATCAGATGGAGTTTCTCGACTTAACCTAGTTTTTCATGACTTAGCCAAAATGTTGACGAGCTTTTTTAGAGATATTTTTTCTACCATGTTTTTGCGTAGTCTCAAACAGTAGTCTCAAGTTGGGCACGTCCGTGCAAGGCCGGTATATATACCATTGCAACACGGTGGCACCCATGTCGGTACCTTTAAATGGGGGATATACCAAAGCATGGAAATATGTTGACGATTTTTATGAAGAACTTATTATACCCTCCATACTATGGTAGATGGTATGAAAACTCAAAAGTTGAACTTTGAGCCTGAAAGCTTTAGTGCAATTCTGCAATTATTTTTTGATTTACCGACAAAAATCGGTAAAATAAAACGCAAATTTCTGAATGAAAAGTTTTAATAAATGTTGACAGCATTCTTGGTAAATGTATAGCGTTACAACATGTCTTCTTGGTAAGAATTTTAACAAATATATGATTGAAATCCGTTCTAAAATTGTTTGAGCGATAAGTAAATGTAGGACAAAATTACCGTACCTTAGATCAAAATGTCGCTATCTGAGGTCAACATGCAATATTTTCAGAGATTATTTTATATATTTAATATACTTACAACATAATTTTAATCTCAAATATTTTTGCACCGAAAATTTAACAACTCGAGACTTAAAAAATTATGTCATTACTAGCAAAATGCCCGCTACTTCGTATGCGGAAAGGATATAAAAAAACAAATAAACAATATATAATATGGAAATGACAAACACTGAAAATTTGGTCGCACTAATAGCAATTTTAATCAATATTTATCAAGATCAACGTTGCACACCAATACACACCCTAACTCCAAAAAAAAAAAAATTCCAGCACTGTCCCTACACCCAAAAACAAATTGAGTACCATTAAGTAATTTTCGTATACTTATGGTACGTATTTCGACGACATATCTCAGCCATACACGGACATTAATACAAAATAATTACAGTAAATTCCATAATAATTACAGTAATTCCAAATCTCAAGATTCCAGCTGTATCCGTTCGTCCAATTCCAAATTGTACCAAACTTAGTATCAAGTCGAACTCTTCGTACCCATAAGAAAGATTTTCCAAAACTACCTCAATCCTTCACTTTAGTAGTAATCTTACTTCCAAATTTCAGGATTCAAACTCTATCCGTTAAACCAAATTAAAATTTTACTAAATTTAGAACAATTTAGAATTTTCGTACCAATTTTCAAAACTTCCTCAACGCAACAGGGCTACAATAATCATACTTTCAAATTGCAGGATTCCACCGCTATCCGTTCACCTACATACAAATTGTACTAAATTTAGTACCATTTAGTGCTTTTCGTAACCATAAGTTTGCTTTTTCAAAACAACCTGAATCCTACTCTTCGACTGTAATCGTAATTCCAAATTTCAGGATTCCAGCTCTATTAATTCACCCGAATCCAAATTGTATCAAATTTAGTACCATTTCTTTCCCAAACAAAAATTTCAGGATCCCAGCTCTACCCGTTCACCCCAATCCACATTGTACCATATTTAGTACCATTTAGTACTTCTCGTACGCACACGTACGACTTTTAAAAATTTCCTCAATACTACACTCCTACAGTAATCTTAATTCCTAATTCCAACACTATCCGTTTACTAAAATTCAAATTGTACCGAATATAGTGCTTTCTGTACCCATAAGTACGAATTTCCAAAACTACCTCAATTCTACTGTCCGACAGTAATCTTAGTTCCAAATTTCAGAATTCCAGCTTTATCCGTTCATCCAAATCCAAATTGTACCAAATTTAGTACCATTTAGTACTTTTCGTACTCAAAGGTACGAATTTCTAAAACTATCTCAATCCTACACCCCTACAGTAATCTTAATTCAAAACTTTAGGATTCCAGCTCTATCCGTTCACCCAAATCCAAATTTAGTACTGCTCGTAATCATAAATACGAACTTCCAAAACCATTTCCTTATTTCAACGCCATTTCCCAACCTTGATACTTAAAATTCAGGATTCCAGTTCTATCCGTTCACCCAAATCCAAATTGTAATAAATTTAGTACCATTTAGTACTTTTCGTACACATAAATACGAATTTCCCCAATCCTATGATCCAACAGTAATCTCAATTTCAAATTTCAGGATTCCAGCTCTGTCCGTTCACTCGAATCCCTATTGTACCAAATTTAGTACTTTTCGAACACATAAGTACGAATTTCCAAAACCACCCTCATATCTCAGTGCTACACTTCACAGTAATCTTAATTCCAAATTTCAGGTTTCCACCTACATACATACGTTCACCCAAATCCAAATTGTACTAAATTTAGTACCATTTAGTACTTTTCGTACCCATAAGTACGAATTTTCAAAACTACCTCAATTCTACACCCCACCAGTAATCTCAATTCCAAATTTCGAGATTCCAACTATATCCGTTCACCCAAATCCCCATTGTCCCAAATTTAGTACCATTTAGTACTTTTCATTCACAAAAGTAAGAATTTCCAAAACTTCCCCAGTGCTACACTCCAATAGTAATATCAATTCCAAATTTCGGGTATCCAGCTCTATCCGTTCACTCAAATCCAAATTGTACTAAATTTAGTACCAATTATTACTTTTCGTACACTCAAGTTTCCAAAAACCCTTTGGTGCATCTTTCTTACTCTTCATCAGTGATCCTCAGTCCAAATTTGAGGAATCAAGCCCTATCCGTTCACCCAAATCGAAACTGTACCAAATTTAGTGCTATTTAGTATTTTTCGTACCCTACGAATTTCCAAAACTTCCACAATATTAAACTCCACCAGTAATCTCAGTTCCAAATTTAGAGATTCCAGCGCTATCCGTTCACCCAAATCCCCATTATACAAAATTTAGTTCCATTTAGTACTTTCCGTACACATAAGTACTAATTTCCAAAACCACCTTCATATCTCAATCCTACACTTCAACAGTAATATTAATTCCAAATTTCAGGTTTCCAGCTCTATCCGTTCATTCAAATCCAAATTGTACTAAATTTAGCACCATTTAGTACTTTTCGTACCCATAAGTACGAATTTTCAAAACTACCTCAATCCTACACCCCACCAGTAATCTCAATTCCAAATTTCGAGATTCCAGCTATTATCCGTTCACCCAAATTCCCATTGTATCAAATTTAGTACCATTTAGTACTTTTCATACACATAAGTACGAATTTCCAAAAGTTCTTCAATCCTACACTCCAACAGTAATCTCAATTCCAAATATCAGGATTCCAGCTCTATCCGTTCACCCAAATCCCTATTGTACCAAATTTAGTACTATTTAGTACTTTTCGTACACATAAGCACGAATTTCCAAAACTACCCTCATATCTCAATCCTACACTACAACAGTAACCTTAATTCCAAATTTCAGGTTTCCAGCTCTTTACGTTCACCCAAATCTAAATTGTACTAAATTTAGTACTTTTCGTACACATGATTGGTAATTTTCCAAACCATTTCCTTTTAGAAGCACCACTTCCCAACCTTGATTTCCATACCAAATTCCTATATTCCTATATTCCTGGGGCCTATTATTGGTTTCATTAATTATTTAGCGATTTCTTCAAATTACAGATTTTGAAATTGAATAGTTATAACTGTACATCTCCATGTACGATAAAATTCTTAATTGCAAATAAATCGTGGTAATATGCACAATTCTATCGCACTTTCATTGATTTGCAAACATTTAGTTATTACCAAAAAGTTAGGTCCATACAGTTTTTAGTTGTTGTTATTTCTGGCCGATTTCTGAATATATTCCCCTAATGTTGTCTTCAACAGCAACTCATTTGTTCATTTGCGTAATTGATGTTTATACACCACTAGCAAAATGCCCGCTACTTCGTATGCGGAAAAGGAATAATATACAAATAAACAATATTTAATATGGAGAACACTGAAAATTTTGATGTACTAATACATATTTGAATTGATATTTAATTTCCTTCAAGTATTGCTCGTACACGTTTTGTTCGAATTTCAAAAAAAGACCTCTACACTTCAACAGCGGCTTACATTTTAAATTCCAGTGTATGTTTTATTAGAACGGTATTTTGAAAATTTTATCCACATTCCAACCCAATTTTGGAATTTGTGATATAAAAATGTAGAATACCATTATTCAGAAGATGTTACCCTATATAACAGTTAATTTATGAGATAGTTTATTTTAGGCCTTTTTTCTCAGGATGTAAAAGCCTTCAGTTCATTATTTAGAAACCGAATTCGTGTTAACCTAGAAACAATAGTACATTATTCAGTACAATTTTTAAAATCCAGGGGGGTTACTCTCTATTGCGATGCGTTTTGTATTTTGTTAGCGCAAGATATTTGCGTTAACGCACGATTTAGACATGTGCTTTTGTATTACAGATTGAGGCGGTGCCATAAAGGAAAAAGGTACAAAAATAATTCAGAAAGGAGATACAAAAACGTGTAAGAGACGCATTTAATTTCCTATCGCATCGCATTATTCTAACGCATCGCAATAGAGAGTAACCCCCCCAGGACCTTAGCTCAAATGTTACAGTTTTAGCTCTACTTGTTCACCCAATGTCAATGGTATTACATGTAGAAACCTTTCATACATTTAAAGGCGGATTTAAATAAATATTCTGATCCAATCTCAACAGTGATCCTCATAACAAATTTTATTTATCGATTCACCCAATACCAGTGCTTCAATATTTAGTATTATTTAATACTTCTAGTACACTTATTGTACGACCAACTCTACCAATGAAGCTGACAAATCAACAATATATCAGAATTTCACTTCTATTCCTTAACCCATTACCAAATTTATTGCAATTTTGTACTTTTCACGCACTAATGATATAATTCCATCTTCATTGCTACACCCAACGTCCAATTTAATAACATTTAGTACATTACGTATTTCTCAAAAAATCATCCAGCCCTCAGTCTAACTTTAGAATTTGTATGCATTTCAAAAAATCCGTATATAAACACCAACACAATCCCTCATACAACAATTCGAAATTTCACCTACATGCAACACCAAACTGGTACCAAATTTAGTACTTATAGTATGTGTAAGTTTCTAAAATTACTTCCTTTTATCCAAAACTATATCCCAACCGCGATTTAGTATTTTTCGTATACATTAGTACGAATTTCCAAAACTTCCTCTCTATATCCACTCTAAACGTCAACTGCTATACTAATACCGAATTTTACAATTTCAGCTCTACGCCTTTACACAATAACAATTTGGACCAAATTCTGTGCCATTTAGTAATACACTTATTGTACTTATATCCACAACCACATCCATATCTAAACCCTACACACAAACAGCGGCTATAATAAAAAATTTCCGAATTCCACCTCTATTCATAATACCATTAATACTTTTCGTATGAAAGTACGACTTTCAATAACTATATCCAACAGTAATTGCGAATTTCAGGATTCCACCTCTATCCGTCCACCCAAATTTAAATTGCACCAAATTTAGTACCATTTAGTACTTTCCGTACCCATAAGTAAGAATTTCCAACACTAAGTCAATCCTACAGTCCAACAGTAATCTTACTTCCAAATTTCAGGATTCCAGCTCTATTCGTTCCCCAAAATCCAAATTGTACCAATTTTAGTACTTACCGTACCCATAAGTCCGAATTTCCAAAACTTCCTCAATCCCACACTCCAACAGTAACCTTAACTCGAAATTTAAGGGTTTCAGCTCTATTCGTTCACCCAAATATAAATTGTACCAAATTTAGTACCATTTAGTACTTTCCGTACCCATAAATTCGAATTTCCAAAACTACCTCAATGCTACACTCCATAAGTAATCTTAATGATAAATTTCAGGATTCCACCTCTATCTGTTCACCCAAATCCAAAATGTACCAAAATTAGTACCATTTAGTACCTTCCGTACCTATAAGTTCGAATTTCCGAAACTACCTCAATCCTACACTCCATAAGTAATCTTAATTCCAAATTACAGGATTCCATCTCTATCCGTCCACCTAAATTAAAATTGTACCAATTTTAGTACCATTTAGTACTTTCCGTACCCATAAGTACGAATTTCCAAGACTAAGTCAATCCTACAGTCCAACAGTAATCTTAATTCCAAATCCAAAATCCAAATTGTACCAAAACTTCCTCAATCCCACACTCCAACAGTAACCTTAACTCGAAATTTAAGGGTTTCAGCTCTATTCGTTCACCCAAATATAAATTGTACCAAATTTAGTACCATTTAGTACTTTCCGTACCCATAAATTCGAATTTCCAAAACTACCTCAATGCTACACTCCATAAGTAATCTTAATGATAAATTTCAGGATTCCACCTCTATCTGTTCACCCAAATCCAAAATGTACCAAAATTAGTACCATTTAGTACCTTCCGTACCTATAAGTTCGAATTTCCGAAACTACCTCAATCCTACACTCCATAAGTAATCTTAATTCCAAATTTCAGGATTACAGCTCTATCCGTCCACCTAAATTTAAATTGTACCAAATTTAGTACCATTTAGTACGAATAAGTACGAATTTCCAAGACTAAGTCAACCCTACAGTCCAACAGTAATCTCAATTCCAAATGTCGGGATCCCAGCTCTATTCGTTCCCCCAAATCCAAATTGTACCAAATTTAGTACTTTTCGTACACATAAGTACGAAATTCTAAAACTTCCTCAATCATACACTCCATCTGTAATCTTAATTCCAAATTTCAGCACTCCAGCTCTATCCGTTCACCCAAATCCAAATTGCGTACCATTAGTACTTTTCGTACCCCCTAAGTACGAATTTCCAAAACTTGCTCAATCCTACACACAATAGTAATCTTAAATCAAAATTTCACAATTCCAGCTCTATCCGTTCAACAAAATTTAAATTGCACCAAATTTAGTACCATTAAGTACTTTCCGTACCCATAAGTACGAATTTCCAATATTAACTCAATCCTACACTCCAATAGTAATTAAATTCCAAATTTCAGGATTCCAGCTCTATCCGTTCACCCAAATCCAATTTGTACCAAATTTAGTACCGTTTACTACTTTCGTACCCATAAGTAAGAATTTTCAAAACTACCTTCATTCTACCAGTAATCTTAATTCCAAATTTCAGGTTTTCATGTCCATCTAAATCCAAATTGTACCAAATTTGGTACCATTTAGTACTTTTCGTACACATAAGTACGAACATCCAAAATTACCCCCATATCTCAAGCGTACACTTCAACGGTAATCTAAATTCCAAATTTCAGGTTTTCAGCTCTATCCGTTCACCCAAATCCAAATTGTACCAAATTTAGTACCATTTAGTACTTCTCTTACACATAAGTACGAACTTCCAAAATCATTTCCTTATATCAACACCACTTCCAAACCTTGATTCCCATACCAAATATGAAGATTGTAGCTATATCCGCTCAAAATATACAATTGGTACCAAATTTAGTAACTTTTCGTACACTTATACAGTATCGGCCAAAACTAAAGCACCCCCTCAGTACATATTTTTAAAATGAAAATTTTTTTAAGAAAACAAAGTTGTAATTTTTATTTGTATTTTTAATTTTCTTTATTTGTATCCATATTAATAGAAAACACAATCAGAATGTATTCAGAATGTAATAAACAAAAGTTAAAATTCAAACATCATTTTAGGTCGTAAATGTAACCGGACAAAACTAAAGCACCCCCCTATTTGAAGTATAACAAAAACCATTGAAATCAATATTTCGTTGGGCCTCCTCTATTCTGGATGACACAATCACATCTTTTAGACATAAAGGATTCTAAATAATTAATTATTGCAGGCGAAATAATTGATTTTCGGAAAATTTAGCTTAAATCCTCAAAATACTGAAAATCCGAACTTATCGCTATATGGGGGCTATACCCAAACGTGGACCTAGGACAACGATCTTTGGTGGATAGGTTTTGTGACCACTAGGAACCCTAAGTACCAAATTACAGCTAATTTAGTGGGGAAATATGGCTTAAAAATTCAAAATTCCGAAGATCGGAAGGTACCGCTATAACGATGCTATACCAAAACATTACCCGATATTGTTCATATCCATCCGAAAATGATAATACAGCCTTCTCTGGCGAAATACAAAATCGCTTAAGTTTAAAAATTAGAAAAAGAACGATTCACAAAAGAACGGTACACGTCGACTTATTCAGTCGACGACCAGCAAGAAACCTTTAATATCGACTAAAAGTGAATTGGATTAGAAAATGGAGGATACTGCTATTTTCCGATGAAGCTATATTTAATTTAATGTATTCAGATGGTAAAAGACGTGTACCAAGTGGGCAACTGTTAAATCCTAAATATTGCTTGTTGGTCGTCGTCGACTGAATAAGCCGACGTCTACCGTTCTTTTGTGAATCGTTCTTTTGCTAATTTTTAAACTTAAGCGATTTTGTATTTGAACAGAAGAGGCTGTAGTATCTTTTTTAAATGGATATAAACAATATCGGGTAATGTTTTGGTATAGCATCCTTATAGCGGTACCTTCCGATCTTCGGTATTTTGAATTTTTAAGCCATATTTCCCCACTAAATTAGCTGTAATTTGGTACTTAGGGTTCCTAGTGGTCACAAAACCTATCCACCAAAGATCGTTGTCCTAGGTCCACGTTTGGGTATAGCCCCCATAAAGCGATAAGTTCCGATTTTCAGTATTTTGAGGATTTAAGCTAAATTTTCCGAAAATCAATTATTTCGCCTGCAATAATTAATTATTTAGAATCCTTTATGTCTAAAAGATGTGATTGTGTCATCCAGAATAGAGGAGGCCCAACGAAATATGATTTCAATGGTTTTTGTTATACTTCAAATAGGGGGGTGCTTTAGTTTTGTCCGATTACATTTTCGACCTAAAATGATTTTTGAATTTTAACTTTTGTTTATTACATTCTGAATACATTCTGATTGTGTTTTCTATTAATATGGATATAAATAAAGAAAACGAAAAATACAAAGACAAATTACAACTTTGTTTTCTTAAAAAAAATTTCATTTTAAAAATATGTACTGAGGGGGTGCTTTAGTTTTGGCCGATACTGTACGTCGAATTTCCAAAAACCCTTTGGTACATCTTTCTATCTCTCCATCAGTTACCCTCATTCCAAATTTCAGAATTCTAGCTCTTCCCGTTTGCCTAATACAAAGGGTACCAAATTTAGTACCTTTTAGTACTTTTCGTACCCTTCTAGGTCGAATTTCCAAAAACCCAGCCTTATCTCACCCCTACACACCGACAGGAACCCACAGTCAAAATTTCAGTTTTCTAGCTTCAGCGGTTTCGTCTGGGCGATGATATGTCAGTCACTCACTCAGTCACTCACTCAGTCACTCACTCAGTCACTCACTCACTCACTAAGCTCTTTTATATATAGACTAGCAAAATGCCCGCTACTTCGTATGCGGAAAAGGAATAATATACAAATAAACAATATTTAATATGGAGAACACTGAAAATTTTGATGTACTAATACATATTTGAATTGATATTTAATTTCCTTCAAGTATTGCTCGTACACGTTTTGTTCGAATTTCAAAAAAAGACCTCTACACTTCAACAGCGGCTTACATTTTAAATTCCAGTGTATGTTTTATTAGAACGGTATTTTGAAAATTTTATCCACATTCCAACCCAATTTTGGAATTTGTGATATAAAAATGTAGAATACCATTATTCAGAAGATGTTACCCTATATAACAGTTAATTTATGAGATAGTTTATTTTAGGCCTTTTTTCTCAGGATGTAAAAGCCTTCAGTTCATTATTTAGAAACCGAATTCGTGTTAACCTAGAAACAATAGTACATTATTCAGTACAATTTTTAAAATCCAGGGGGGTTACTCTCTATTGCGATGCGTTTTGTATTTTGTTAGCGCAAGATATTTGCGTTAACGCACGATTTAGACATGTGCTTTTGTATTACAGATTGAGGCGGTGCCATAAAGGAAAAAGGTACAAAAATAATTCAGAAAGGAGATACAAAAACGTGTAAGAGACGCATTTAATTTCCTATCGCATCGCATTATTCTAACGCATCGCAATAGAGAGTAACCCCCCCAGGACCTTAGCTCAAATGTTACAGTTTTAGCTCTACTTGTTCACCCAATGTCAATGGTATTACATGTAGAAACCTTTCATACATTTAAAGGCGGATTTAAATAAATATTCTGATCCAATCTCAACAGTGATCCTCATAACAAATTTTATTTATCGATTCACCCAATACCAGTGCTTCAATATTTAGTATTATTTAATACTTCTAGTACACTTATTGTACGACCAACTCTACCAATGAAGCTGACAAATCAACAATATATCAGAATTTCACTTCTATTCCTTAACCCATTACCAAATTTATTGCAATTTTGTACTTTTCACGCACTAATGATATAATTCCATCTTCATTGCTACACCCAACGTCCAATTTAATAACATTTAGTACATTACGTATTTCTCAAAAAATCATCCAGCCCTCAGTCTAACTTTAGAATTTGTATGCATTTCAAAAAATCCGTATATAAACACCAACACAATCCCTCATACAACAATTCGAAATTTCACCTACATGCAACACCAAACTGGTACCAAATTTAGTACTTATAGTATGTGTAAGTTTCTAAAATTACTTCCTTTTATCCAAAACTATATCCCAACCGCGATTTAGTATTTTTCGTATACATTAGTACGAATTTCCAAAACTTCCTCTCTATATCCACTCTAAACGTCAACTGCTATACTAATACCGAATTTTACAATTTCAGCTCTACGCCTTTACACAATAACAATTTGGACCAAATTCTGTGCCATTTAGTAATACACTTATTGTACTTATATCCACAACCACATCCATATCTAAACCCTACACACAAACAGCGGCTATAATAAAAAATTTCCGAATTCCACCTCTATTCATAATACCATTAATACTTTTCGTATGAAAGTACGACTTTCAATAACTATATCCAACAGTAATTGCGAATTTCAGGATTCCACCTCTATCCGTCCACCCAAATTTAAATTGCACCAAATTTAGTACCATTTAGTACTTTCCGTACCCATAAGTAAGAATTTCCAACACTAAGTCAATCCTACAGTCCAACAGTAATCTTACTTCCAAATTTCAGGATTCCAGCTCTATTCGTTCCCCAAAATCCAAATTGTACCAATTTTAGTACTTACCGTACCCATAAGTCCGAATTTCCAAAACTTCCTCAATCCCACACTCCAACAGTAACCTTAACTCGAAATTTAAGGGTTTCAGCTCTATTCGTTCACCCAAATATAAATTGTACCAAATTTAGTACCATTTAGTACTTTCCGTACCCATAAATTCGAATTTCCAAAACTACCTCAATGCTACACTCCATAAGTAATCTTAATGATAAATTTCAGGATTCCACCTCTATCTGTTCACCCAAATCCAAAATGTACCAAAATTAGTACCATTTAGTACCTTCCGTACCTATAAGTTCGAATTTCCGAAACTACCTCAATCCTACACTCCATAAGTAATCTTAATTCCAAATTACAGGATTCCATCTCTATCCGTCCACCTAAATTAAAATTGTACCAATTTTAGTACCATTTAGTACTTTCCGTACCCATAAGTACGAATTTCCAAGACTAAGTCAATCCTACAGTCCAACAGTAATCTTAATTCCAAATCCAAAATCCAAATTGTACCAAAACTTCCTCAATCCCACACTCCAACAGTAACCTTAACTCGAAATTTAAGGGTTTCAGCTCTATTCGTTCACCCAAATATAAATTGTACCAAATTTAGTACCATTTAGTACTTTCCGTACCCATAAATTCGAATTTCCAAAACTACCTCAATGCTACACTCCATAAGTAATCTTAATGATAAATTTCAGGATTCCACCTCTATCTGTTCACCCAAATCCAAAATGTACCAAAATTAGTACCATTTAGTACCTTCCGTACCTATAAGTTCGAATTTCCGAAACTACCTCAATCCTACACTCCATAAGTAATCTTAATTCCAAATTTCAGGATTACAGCTCTATCCGTCCACCTAAATTTAAATTGTACCAAATTTAGTACCATTTAGTACGAATAAGTACGAATTTCCAAGACTAAGTCAACCCTACAGTCCAACAGTAATCTCAATTCCAAATGTCGGGATCCCAGCTCTATTCGTTCCCCCAAATCCAAATTGTACCAAATTTAGTACTTTTCGTACACATAAGTACGAAATTCTAAAACTTCCTCAATCATACACTCCATCTGTAATCTTAATTCCAAATTTCAGCACTCCAGCTCTATCCGTTCACCCAAATCCAAATTGCGTACCATTAGTACTTTTCGTACCCCCTAAGTACGAATTTCCAAAACTTGCTCAATCCTACACACAATAGTAATCTTAAATCAAAATTTCACAATTCCAGCTCTATCCGTTCAACAAAATTTAAATTGCACCAAATTTAGTACCATTAAGTACTTTCCGTACCCATAAGTACGAATTTCCAATATTAACTCAATCCTACACTCCAATAGTAATTAAATTCCAAATTTCAGGATTCCAGCTCTATCCGTTCACCCAAATCCAATTTGTACCAAATTTAGTACCGTTTACTACTTTCGTACCCATAAGTAAGAATTTTCAAAACTACCTTCATTCTACCAGTAATCTTAATTCCAAATTTCAGGTTTTCATGTCCATCTAAATCCAAATTGTACCAAATTTGGTACCATTTAGTACTTTTCGTACACATAAGTACGAACATCCAAAATTACCCCCATATCTCAAGCGTACACTTCAACGGTAATCTAAATTCCAAATTTCAGGTTTTCAGCTCTATCCGTTCACCCAAATCCAAATTGTACCAAATTTAGTACCATTTAGTACTTCTCTTACACATAAGTACGAACTTCCAAAATCATTTCCTTATATCAACACCACTTCCAAACCTTGATTCCCATACCAAATATGAAGATTGTAGCTATATCCGCTCAAAATATACAATTGGTACCAAATTTAGTAACTTTTCGTACACTTATACAGTATCGGCCAAAACTAAAGCACCCCCTCAGTACATATTTTTAAAATGAAAATTTTTTTAAGAAAACAAAGTTGTAATTTTTATTTGTATTTTTAATTTTCTTTATTTGTATCCATATTAATAGAAAACACAATCAGAATGTATTCAGAATGTAATAAACAAAAGTTAAAATTCAAACATCATTTTAGGTCGTAAATGTAACCGGACAAAACTAAAGCACCCCCCTATTTGAAGTATAACAAAAACCATTGAAATCAATATTTCGTTGGGCCTCCTCTATTCTGGATGACACAATCACATCTTTTAGACATAAAGGATTCTAAATAATTAATTATTGCAGGCGAAATAATTGATTTTCGGAAAATTTAGCTTAAATCCTCAAAATACTGAAAATCCGAACTTATCGCTATATGGGGGCTATACCCAAACGTGGACCTAGGACAACGATCTTTGGTGGATAGGTTTTGTGACCACTAGGAACCCTAAGTACCAAATTACAGCTAATTTAGTGGGGAAATATGGCTTAAAAATTCAAAATTCCGAAGATCGGAAGGTACCGCTATAACGATGCTATACCAAAACATTACCCGATATTGTTCATATCCATCCGAAAATGATAATACAGCCTTCTCTGGCGAAATACAAAATCGCTTAAGTTTAAAAATTAGAAAAAGAACGATTCACAAAAGAACGGTACACGTCGACTTATTCAGTCGACGACCAGCAAGAAACCTTTAATATCGACTAAAAGTGAATTGGATTAGAAAATGGAGGATACTGCTATTTTCCGATGAAGCTATATTTAATTTAATGTATTCAGATGGTAAAAGACGTGTACCAAGTGGGCAACTGTTAAATCCTAAATATTGCTTGTTGGTCGTCGTCGACTGAATAAGCCGACGTCTACCGTTCTTTTGTGAATCGTTCTTTTGCTAATTTTTAAACTTAAGCGATTTTGTATTTGAACAGAAGAGGCTGTAGTATCTTTTTTAAATGGATATAAACAATATCGGGTAATGTTTTGGTATAGCATCCTTATAGCGGTACCTTCCGATCTTCGGTATTTTGAATTTTTAAGCCATATTTCCCCACTAAATTAGCTGTAATTTGGTACTTAGGGTTCCTAGTGGTCACAAAACCTATCCACCAAAGATCGTTGTCCTAGGTCCACGTTTGGGTATAGCCCCCATAAAGCGATAAGTTCCGATTTTCAGTATTTTGAGGATTTAAGCTAAATTTTCCGAAAATCAATTATTTCGCCTGCAATAATTAATTATTTAGAATCCTTTATGTCTAAAAGATGTGATTGTGTCATCCAGAATAGAGGAGGCCCAACGAAATATGATTTCAATGGTTTTTGTTATACTTCAAATAGGGGGGTGCTTTAGTTTTGTCCGATTACATTTTCGACCTAAAATGATTTTTGAATTTTAACTTTTGTTTATTACATTCTGAATACATTCTGATTGTGTTTTCTATTAATATGGATATAAATAAAGAAAACGAAAAATACAAAGACAAATTACAACTTTGTTTTCTTAAAAAAAATTTCATTTTAAAAATATGTACTGAGGGGGTGCTTTAGTTTTGGCCGATACTGTACGTCGAATTTCCAAAAACCCTTTGGTACATCTTTCTATCTCTCCATCAGTTACCCTCATTCCAAATTTCAGAATTCTAGCTCTTCCCGTTTGCCTAATACAAAGGGTACCAAATTTAGTACCTTTTAGTACTTTTCGTACCCTTCTAGGTCGAATTTCCAAAAACCCAGCCTTATCTCACCCCTACACACCGACAGGAACCCACAGTCAAAATTTCAGTTTTCTAGCTTCAGCGGTTTCGTCTGGGCGATGATATGTCAGTCACTCACTCAGTCACTCACTCAGTCACTCACTCAGTCACTCACTCACTCACTAAGCTCTTTTATATATAGATTATTTATTATTTATTATTTATTATTTATTATTTATTATTTATTATTTATTATTTATTATTTATTATTTATTATTTATTATTTATTATTTATTATTTATTATTTATTATTTATTATTTATTATTTATTATTTATTATTTATTATTTATTATTTATTATTTATTATTTATTATTTATTATTTATTATTTATTATTTATTATTTATTATTTATTATTTATTATTTATTATTTATTATTTATTATTTATTATTTATTATTTATTATTTATTATTTATTATTTATTATTTATTATTTATTATTTATTATTTATTATTTATTATTTATTATTTATTATTTATTATTTATTATTTATTATTTATTATTTATTATTTATTATTTATTATTTATTATTTATTATTTATTATTTATTATTTATTATTTATTATTTATTATTTATTATTTATTATTTATTATTTATTATTTATTATTTATTATTTATTATTTATTATTTATTATTTATTATTTATTATTTATTATTTATTATTTATTATTTATTATTTATTATTTATTATTTATTATTTATTATTTATTATTTATTATTTATTATTTATTATTTATTATTTATTATTTATTATTTATTATTTATTATTTATTATTTATTATTTATTATTTATTATTTATTATTTATTATTTATTATTTATTATTTATTATTTATTATTTATTATTTATTATTTATTATTTATTATTTATTATTTATTATTTATTATTTATTATTTATTATTTATTATTTATTATTTATTATTTATTATTTATTATTTATTATTTATTATTTATTATTTATTATTTATTATTTATTATTTATTATTTATTATTTATTATTTATTATTTATTATTTATTATTTATTATTTATTATTTATTATTTATTATTTATTATTTATTATTTATTATTTATTATTTATTATTTATTATTTATTATTTATTATTTATTATTTATTATTTATTATTTATTATTTATTATTTATTATTTATTATTTATTATTTATTATTTATTATTTATTATTTATTATTTATTATTTATTATTTATTATTTATTATTTATTATTTATTATTTATTATTTATTATTTATTATTTATTATTTATTATTTATTATTTATTATTTATTATTTATTATTTATTATTTATTATTTATTATTTATTATTTATTATTTATTATTTATTATTTATTATTTATTATTTATTATTTATTATTTATTATTTATTATTTATTATTTATTATTTATTATTTATTATTTATTATTTATTATTTATTATTTATTATTTATTATTTATTATTTATTATTTATTATTTATTATTTATTATTTATTATTTATTATTTATTATTTATTATTTATTATTTATTATTTATTATTTATTATTTATTATTTATTATTTATTATTTATTATTTATTATTTATTATTTATTATTTATTATTTATTATTTATTATTTATTATTTATTATTTATTATTTATTATTTATTATTTATTATTTATTATTTATTATTTATTATTTATTATTTATTATTTATTATTTATTATTTATTATTTATTATTTATTATTTATTATTTATTATTTATTATTTATTATTTATTATTTATTATTTATTATTTATTATTTATTATTTATTATTTATTATTTATTATTTATTATTTATTATTTATTATTTATTATTTATTATTTATTATTTATTATTTATTATTTATTATTTATTATTTATTATTTATTATTTATTATTTATTATTTATTATTTATTATTTATTATTTATTATTTATTATTTATTATTTATTATTTATTATTTATTATTTATTATTTATTATTTATTATTTATTATTTATTATTTATTATTTATTATTTATTATTTATTATTTATTATTTATTATTTATTATTTATTATTTATTATTTATTATTTATTATTTATTATTTATTATTTATTATTTATTATTTATTATTTATTATTTATTATTTATTATTTATTATTTATTATTTATTATTTATTATTTATTATTTATTATTTATTATTTATTATTTATTATTTATTATTTATTATTTATTATTTATTATTTATTATTTATTATTTATTATTTATTATTTATTATTTATTATTTATTATTTATTATTTATTATTTATTATTTATTATTTATTATTTATTATTTATTATTTATTATTTATTATTTATTATTTATTATTTATTATTTATTATTTATTATTTATTATTTATTATTTATTATTTATTATTTATTATTTATTATTTATTATTTATTATTTATTATTTATTATTTATTATTTATTATTTATTATTTATTATTTATTATTTATTATTTATTATTTATTATTTATTATTTATTATTTATTATTTATTATTTATTATTTATTATTTATTATTTATTATTTATTATTTATTATTTATTATTTATTATTTATTATTTATTATTTATTATTTATTATTTATTATTTATTATTTATTATTTATTATTTATTATTTATTATTTATTATTTATTATTTATTATTTATTATTTATTATTTATTATTTATTATTTATTATTTATTATTTATTATTTATTATTTATTATTTATTATTTATTATTTATTATTTATTATTTATTATTTATTATTTATTATTTATTATTTATTATTTATTATTTATTATTTATTATTTATTATTTATTATTTATTATTTATTATTTATTATTTATTATTTATTATTTATTATTTATTATTTATTATTTATTATTTATTATTTATTATTTATTATTTATTATTTATTATTTATTATTTATTATTTATTATTTATTATTTATTATTTATTATTTATTATTTATTATTTATTATTTATTATTTATTATTTATTATTTATTATTTATTATTTATTATTTATTATTTATTATTTATTATTTATTATTTATTATTTATTATTTATTATTTATTATTTATTATTTATTATTTATTATTTATTATTTATTATTTATTATTTATTATTTATTATTTATTATTTATTATTTATTATTTATTATTTATTATTTATTATTTATTATTTATTATTTATTATTTATTATTTATTATTTATTATTTATTATTTATTATTTATTATTTATTATTTATTATTTATTATTTATTATTTATTATTTATTATTTATTATTTATTATTTATTATTTATTATTTATTATTTATTATTTATTATTTATTATTTATTATTTATTATTTATTATTTATTATTTATTATTTATTATTTATTATTTATTATTTATTATTTATTATTTATTATTTATTATTTATTATTTATTATTTATTATTTATTATTTATTATTTATTATTTATTATTTATTATTTATTATTTATTATTTATTATTTATTATTTATTATTTATTATTTATTATTTATTATTTATTATTTATTATTTATTATTTATTATTTATTATTTATTATTTATTATTTATTATTTATTATTTATTATTTATTATTTATTATTTATTATTTATTATTTATTATTTATTATTTATTATTTATTATTTATTATTTATTATTTATTATTTATTATTTATTATTTATTATTTATTATTTATTATTTATTATTTATTATTTATTATTTATTATTTATTATTTATTATTTATTATTTATTATTTATTATTTATTATTTATTATTTATTATTTATTATTTATTATTTATTATTTATTATTTATTATTTATTATTTATTATTTATTATTTATTATTTATTATTTATTATTTATTATTTATTATTTATTATTTATTATTTATTATTTATTATTTATTATTTATTATTTATTATTTATTATTTATTATTTATTATTTATTATTTATTATTTATTATTTATTATTTATTATTTATTATTTATTATTTATTATTTATTATTTATTATTTATTATTTATTATTTATTATTTATTATTTATTATTTATTATTTATTATTTATTATTTATTATTTATTATTTATTATTTATTATTTATTATTTATTATTTATTATTTATTATTTATTATTTATTATTTATTATTTATTATTTATTATTTATTATTTATTATTTATTATTTATTATTTATTATTTATTATTTATTATTTATTATTTATTATTTATTATTTATTATTTATTATTTATTATTTATTATTTATTATTTATTATTTATTATTTATTATTTATTATTTATTATTTATTATTTATTATTTATTATTTATTATTTATTATTTATTATTTATTATTTATTATTTATTATTTATTATTTATTATTTATTATTTATTATTTATTATTTATTATTTATTATTTATTATTTATTATTTATTATTTATTATTTATTATTTATTATTTATTATTTATTATTTATTATTTATTATTTATTATTTATTATTTATTATTTATTATTTATTATTTATTATTTATTATTTATTATTTATTATTTATTATTTATTATTTATTATTTATTATTTATTATTTATTATTTATTATTTATTATTTATTATTTATTATTTATTATTTATTATTTATTATTTATTATTTATTATTTATTATTTATTATTTATTATTTATTATTTATTATTTATTATTTATTATTTATTATTTATTATTTATTATTTATTATTTATTATTTATTATTTATTATTTATTATTTATTATTTATTATTTATTATTTATTATTTATTATTTATTATTTATTATTTATTATTTATTATTTATTATTTATTATTTATTATTTATTATTTATTATTTATAACTTATTATTAATTATTACTTCCTTTTATAAACACCACTTCCCAACCTTCATTTACAACCCAAATCCAAGTTGTACTAAATATAGTACTTTTCGTTCACATAATTTACGAATTTCCAAACCTATCTCAATTCTACACTCCAACAGTAATCTTAATTTCAAATTTCAGGTGTCGAACTTTATCCGTTCACCCAAATCCAAGTTGTACTAAATTTAGTACCATTTAGTACTTTTCGTACACATAAGTTCGAATTTCCAAAACTACCCCCATATCTCAATCCTATACTCCGTCAGTAATCTTAATTCCAAATTTCAGGTTTCCAGCTATTTCCGTTAACCCAAATCCAAGCTGTACTAAATATAGTACCATTTAGTACTTTTCGTTCACATAATTTACGAATTTCCAAATCTATCTCAATTCTACACTCCAACAGTAATCTTAATTCCAAATTTCAGGTTTCGAACTTTATCCTTTCACCCAAATCCAAGTTGTACTGAATTTAGTACCATTTAGTACTTTTCGTACACTTAAGTACGAGTTTCCAAAACTACCCCCATATCTCAATCCTATACTCTGTCAGTAATCTTAATTCCAAATTTCAGGTTTCCAGCCATTTCCGTTAACCCAAATCCAAGTTGTACTAAATATAGTACCATTTAGTACTTTTCATACACATACATATCTACGAATTTCCAAACCTATCTCAATCCTAAACTCCAACAGTAATCTTAATTCCAAATTTCAGATTTCGAACTCTATCCGTTAACCCAAATCCAAGTTGTACTAAATTTAGTACTATTTAGTACTTTTCGTACACATAAGTACGAATTTCCAAAACCACCCCCATATCTCAATCCTATACTCCGTCAGTAATCTTAGTTCCAAATTTCAGGTTTCCAGCTCTATCCTTTCACCCAAATCCAAATTGTACTAAATTTAGTACCATTTAGTACTTTTCCTTCACATGAGTACGAATTTCCTAAACCATTTCCTTTTATAAACACAACTTCCCAACCTTCATTTGCATACCAAATTCAAAGTTTCTTGCTAAATCCGTTCAAAATATACAACTGGTACTAAATTTTGCAACTTTTAGTACTTTTCGTACACTTAGAGGTCGAATTTCCAAAAACTATTTGGTACATCTTTCTAGCTCTCCATCAGTTACCCTCATTCCAAATTTCAGAATTCTAGCTCTTCCCGTTTGCCTAATACAAAGGGTACCATATTTAGTACCTTTTAGTACTTTTCGTACCCTTCTAGGTCGAATTTCCAAAAACCCAGCCTTATCTCACCCCTACACACCAACAGCAACCCACAGTCAAAATTTCAGCTTTCTAGCTTCAGCGGTTTCGTCTGGGCGATGATATGCCAGTCAGTCACTCACTCACTCACTCATCACTAAGCTCTTTTATATATATAGATACTCTTATATCCAAAGCACAAGCATCAAATAGTTCCTTTTTTAGAAAATCCTTGTCGTAATATGAGTACATAATGTGTGTCTATAAAATACGTACAAAGTGTGTAAGAGTGTGTTTTCTAACGAATTATGAACAACAATTAAAATGAAGTGACACGCCAGCTTGAAATCTCTTCAAATGTCGGCATGTCTTTGTCCATTTGTGTTATTTGAATAAAAACATCATTATCCTATCTATGGGAATAGCTAACAATATAAGCATATGTGTACGTATGTATGCATGTTTGGTTGTTCTTCCTACAACACATACACTGGATGTTTTATTTACAATGTTGCCATTTCATAATTTTATTTTGGTACCAAGATTTCACTTCAAATTGTTAAAAAAAAAGTATTACCAGGAAATATGAGTTACGGATGCCATCGTGCTGCAATGGTATGAATACTAGGGTTGAATGCCCTTTTTCGATTCACGGTGCAGGCAACATCAAATTTTCAATTATAGCAAGATACCCCTCAGTGTAATGTTGGCGACTTTTCGTATTTGGTACGGACTCGGCGACAAACAGTAATTCCCGTATCATACACTAATATGAATCGGGGTACATTCATTGATATGAGAGAGGGAGACTTCTGTAGCTTCTGGGATGTTTGTGGAAAAATTATATGTATAATTATATATGGATGAGATACTGTATCCCGTATGTTAGCACGGTGCGCCTTAACCAACTTTAAATAAAATCGGCAGAGGGCTTTTTACATAAATTGCCGTCAAAGTTCAAATTTTTAGGGGTTTTTAGGATTCCAAGAAACCGCAAGTCCTATGGAAATGAAACTAATGAAAATGTTGTAGCAGTGAAAATTCTCTACAACATTGACCCGTACGATATTTTCGTAGGTTTTACCCCTTTTGAGATATATAAGGGACAATGCACTGTCTGTATCGTCTCCTTATAAAATAATGTCATGACTGCAGTCTCACAATTAAAATTTACATATCTCAAAACTGGCACAACCTGGGAAAATACATATTACAAAAGCCAATCTTGTAGAGAATGTTCACACTATAAGATTTTCTCTTGTCCCATTTCGATAAGACTAGACGTTTTCAAGCAAAATCGCTAAAACGTAAAAATGAGACCTTTGACCCGGATTTTTTTAAAAATCCATCAAGCTATTTTTTTTAGTTTTTTTTTTTTGATTTTCTCATCTATGTACATTGCTGTTTCAGAATCCGTAAAAACGAATAATAAAATATCGCTGTAAACATGTATCCCCGAACAGACCCTTAACCGTACTTTAACACAAATTTTGAACATTTGTGTGGGTGGTGGTACCCCATGGAGTGGACCGATAGTGCCAACTTTTGAACAAAAAACTAAGTTTGGACAAAATATTTCGAAATCCAAAGCTTGAACCAACTCAGTTGCTCTGTTTATCAGATATCGCGCGTACCATTTTAGCGTATATTTTCCAACATTTGTGGGGCAGGTGCCGGAAGGAGTTGATCTAATATTTAAAGAAATATTACAATATGCATAGTGTGGACCAACGCATTATTCGGTTCGAGAGTTGTCGTATACACCACGGTTTTTTACAGCTTTCAGGTCATTTTCTCAAGAATTACGGACTTGCCACTCAAGAAGCTTGTACCATCGTATTAGGGTTCTTGACCGCATCCTGCTGTAAGAAAAATCAAAACTATGCGAGAGGCGGTCCTAAACTGCATTTTTCGACATTTTTTTGTGTGAGGTACCCGAAGGTGTTGACATATATTGTCCATATTCGAACTTCATCTATTTCTCGTAGAAATATTACAATTTGCGAAGTATGGACTAAATCGGATACTACCTTCGGGAGTTATGGTGCACACCAGTTTAGCAAAAATTGTTGAGCTTTTGTGGGGGAGGTAGCCAAAGGAGTATACCGCTACGGTCCATCTTTGAACTTAATATAAGTTTGCGCAAAATATTACGACCGACAAATTTTGTACCGAATCGGTTTGTCCGTTTGAGAGATATCGTGCGCTACATTGTGTCATAGTGGGTTTTTACAGCCATTTTTTCATGAATTATGGACTTGCCCGTGAAAATACTTGTACCGTTGTAATGGGAGCAGTGAATACAAGTTGTTACAACAACAAATAAAAAAAGTATCAGTCGGCCTTGCCGACAGAGATATACCCTCAGCCTATATGAAGTGAAACGTTCATCTACAGACAGATCGCATGCGTTTGAGGCCTTTTCAGAATTTTGTGGCCCTTTTTGGACATTTGAACTTGCCGACAAAAATGTGGATTAGGATTCAAGTTCAAAAGTGTCACGGAGGAGGTACTTGAAGGAATGGACCGACGTATTCCATTATGGAAGTGGATCTTATTTTGGAAGTCATATCTGTTCGATAGATATCGCACCAACTGGTGACTTCAGTGGGTCATCGTATAACTTTTGGACCAGTATGCCCGGAAGCATGGACTTGTCCACGGAAAAATAATATCCAAAGGATCGCCGAACAGACTCTAAACTGCACTTAGGCACAAATTTTGAACTTTTGTGGGGGAGGTACCCTAAGGATTAAATTTAAATTTGAACAAAATGTTAGGAGATCCAATGTTTGGACCAAATTGGTTGCCCCGTTAAAATATTTGGGGAATTACTGAAAGTTGTGGACCGGTATTGTCCATCTTCGGACTGAAACTAAGTTTGGACTTTGTGTGAGAGGTACCCGAAGAAGTGGACAAATATAGTCCATATTCGAACCTGAATTGAATTATTGTATTAGAATGTATGAAGCATGGATCAAATCCGTCACTCCCTTCAAGTGTTATCGTGCGCACAATTTTTTCCGAACATTTTCGAACTTTTTTGGGTGAGGCTCCTGAAGGAGTGGACGGATATGGCTTATCTTCGAAGTAAAACTAAGCTTGGGCAAAATATTACGAAGGCCAAATGTTGGTCCGAATCGGCAGATCTGTTCGCGAGTTATCTTGCGCTCCAACCATAGGGGGGTTTTGCAGCTTTCAGACTATTTTCTCAGGAAGTATGGACTTGCCCCTGATGTAACTTGTTCCGTCTCCTGGGGGCAGTAAATACAAGTTGTTATAACAAAAATCAAAGCGATTCGAGAGCAGGTCCTAAACTAAACTAAACTTTTTGTGTGTGAGATACCCGCAGGAGTGGACCGATTGAGTCCATATTGGAACCTTATCTAAATCTCGTAAAAATTTCACGATGTGCAAAGTATGGAGCAAATTGGTTACTCCCTTCAAGAGTTATCGTGCGCACAAATTTTAGGAACATTTTCGAACTTTTGTGGGGGAGGTACCGGAAGGAGTGGACCGATATAACCCATCTTCGAGCTTAAACTGAGTTTGGACAAAATATAACGAAAGCCAAATATCGGTCCATCCGTTAGAGAGTTATCGTGCGCACCAGCCAGCCAGGCAGACAGACAGACGGACTGACGTTGCTAAATCGACTCCAAATTTTCTGAAACGGATTTCGTCCAAACAAGCTTGGGGTCTAAAACCATTATTTCGATGAGGCATACTTTGCCCGTATGAAAGTGTTATACCCTCGTTAGCATAAATGCTGAGGGTATAAAAATCAAAACGATTCGAGAAGAGGTCTTAAACTGCACTTTTCCGAAATTTTGTGTGGGAAGTACCCGAAGGAATGGACCAATATATATTCCATATTCTAACTTGAACTATGTCTGGTAGAAATATTATGACATGCAAATTACGCCCCTTCTAGAAATATTGTGCGCATAATTTATTTGAAAAAAGTTCAACTTTTGTTGAGGAGGTTGCCGAGGGAGTGGACCGATATGGCCCATCATCGCACTTAAACTAAGCTTAGACAAAATATTACGAAAGACAAATATTGGACCAAATCGTTTAATCCAATATTTGTTTAATATAATTGAACATAAAACTGTTAGGCTGCACTCATATGAATATATAAAGGCCTGCGTACATAAGCTGCTTTGCCTGATTGCCTTGCTTTGCTGCTTCAATAAAAAAATAAAAGAACAAAGAAGGCCGACCCAATTTCCAACTGATGGCAACCCAGTTCGAAATTTCGTCTTTATTCTATTATTTTTATTACGTCAGAAATGAAGCAGGTAAGCAAGGCAATCAGGCAAAGCAGCTTATGTACGCAGGCCTTTAGTCAGGTATCCATCCCCATTATTAGGCGTTCATGGGAAATATTATCAATAAAGGGGATAAAAGCCCAAAACTTGACAAAAAATTCATTGCTGGTAACTATAATGTAAAACTATTTTTTTTTTTTCTAAAAAGAACAACAAGGTAATCCTGCTAAGAGATATTAACGTTTAAACCATTAAATGCAAAATTTCCATATAAATGATGTAGATGGGAGTGAACTAGGAGATGGGCGGATGACAAACACACACTCAATGACCAAACATAAAGCAATGGCATTCTTAGTCTACCCCCATATCTCAATCCTATACTCTGTCAGTAATCTTAATTCCAAATTTCAGGTTTCCAGCCATTTCCGTTAACCCAAATCCAAGTTGTACTAAATATAGTACCATTTAGTACTTTTCATACACATACATATCTACGAATTTCCAAACCTATCTCAATCCTAAACTCCAACAGTAATCTTAATTCCAAATTTCAGATTTCGAACTCTATCCGTTAACCCAAATCCAAGTTGTACTAAATTTAGTACTATTTAGTACTTTTCGTACACATAAGTACGAATTTCCAAAACCACCCCCATATCTCAATCCTATACTCCGTCAGTAATCTTAGTTCCAAATTTCAGGTTTCCAGCTCTATCCTTTCACCCAAATCCAAATTGTACTAAATTTAGTACCATTTAGTACTTTTCCTTCACATGAGTACGAATTTCCTAAACCATTTCCTTTTATAAACACAACTTCCCAACCTTCATTTGCATACCAAATTCAAAGTTTCTTGCTAAATCCGTTCAAAATATACAACTGGTACTAAATTTTGCAACTTTTAGTACTTTTCGTACACTTAGAGGTCGAATTTCCAAAAACTATTTGGTACATCTTTCTAGCTCTCCATCAGTTACCCTCATTCCAAATTTCAGAATTCTAGCTCTTCCCGTTTGCCTAATACAAAGGGTACCATATTTAGTACCTTTTAGTACTTTTCGTACCCTTCTAGGTCGAATTTCCAAAAACCCAGCCTTATCTCACCCCTACACACCAACAGCAACCCACAGTCAAAATTTCAGCTTTCTAGCTTCAGCGGTTTCGTCTGGGCGATGATATGCCAGTCAGTCACTCACTCACTCACTCATCACTAAGCTCTTTTATATATATAGATTATTTATTATTTATTATTTATTATTTATTATTTATTATTTATTATTTATTATTTATTATTTATTATTTATTATTTATTATTTATTATTTATTATTTATTATTTATTATTTATTATTTATTATTTATTATTTATTATTTATTATTTATTATTTATTATTTATTATTTATTATTTATTATTTATTATTTATTATTTATTATTTATTATTTATTATTTATTATTTATTATTTATTATTTATTATTTATTATTTATTATTTATTATTTATTATTTATTATTTATTATTTATTATTTATTATTTATTATTTATTATTTATTATTTATTATTTATTATTTATTATTTATTATTTATTATTTATTATTTATTATTTATTATTTATTATTTATTATTTATTATTTATTATTTATTATTTATTATTTATTATTTATTATTTATTATTTATTATTTATTATTTATTATTTATTATTTATTATTTATTATTTATTATTTATTATTTATTATTTATTATTTATTATTTATTATTTATTATTTATTATTTATTATTTATTATTTATTATTTATTATTTATTATTTATTATTTATTATTTATTATTTATTATTTATTATTTATTATTTATTATTTATTATTTATTATTTATTATTTATTATTTATTATTTATTATTTATTATTTATTATTTATTATTTATTATTTATTATTTATTATTTATTATTTATTATTTATTATTTATTATTTATTATTTATTATTTATTATTTATTATTTATTATTTATTATTTATTATTTATTATTTATTATTTATTATTTATTATTTATTATTTATTATTTATTATTTATTATTTATTATTTATTATTTATTATTTATTATTTATTATTTATTATTTATTATTTATTATTTATTATTTATTATTTATTATTTATTATTTATTATTTATTATTTATTATTTATTATTTATTATTTATTATTTATTATTTATTATTTATTATTTATTATTTATTATTTATTATTTATTATTTATTATTTATTATTTATTATTTATTATTTATTATTTATTATTTATTATTTATTATTTATTATTTATTATTTATTATTTATTATTTATTATTTATTATTTATTATTTATTATTTATTATTTATTATTTATTATTTATTATTTATTATTTATTATTTATTATTTATTATTTATTATTTATTATTTATTATTTATTATTTATTATTTATTATTTATTATTTATTATTTATTATTTATTATTTATTATTTATTATTTATTATTTATTATTTATTATTTATTATTTATTATTTATTATTTATTATTTATTATTTATTATTTATTATTTATTATTTATTATTTATTATTTATTATTTATTATTTATTATTTATTATTTATTATTTATTATTTATTATTTATTATTTATTATTTATTATTTATTATTTATTATTTATTATTTATTATTTATTATTTATTATTTATTATTTATTATTTATTATTTATTATTTATTATTTATTATTTATTATTTATTATTTATTATTTATTATTTATTATTTATTATTTATTATTTATTATTTATTATTTATTATTTATTATTTATTATTTATTATTTATTATTTATTATTTATTATTTATTATTTATTATTTATTATTTATTATTTATTATTTATTATTTATTATTTATTATTTATTATTTATTATTTATTATTTATTATTTATTATTTATTATTTATTATTTATTATTTATTATTTATTATTTATTATTTATTATTTATTATTTATTATTTATTATTTATTATTTATTATTTATTATTTATTATTTATTATTTATTATTTATTATTTATTATTTATTATTTATTATTTATTATTTATTATTTATTATTTATTATTTATTATTTATTATTTATTATTTATTATTTATTATTTATTATTTATTATTTATTATTTATTATTTATTATTTATTATTTATTATTTATTATTTATTATTTATTATTTATTATTTATTATTTATTATTTATTATTTATTATTTATTATTTATTATTTATTATTTATTATTTATTATTTATTATTTATTATTTATTATTTATTATTTATTATTTATTATTTATTATTTATTATTTATTATTTATTATTTATTATTTATTATTTATTATTTATTATTTATTATTTATTATTTATTATTTATTATTTATTATTTATTATTTATTATTTATTATTTATTATTTATTATTTATTATTTATTATTTATTATTTATTATTTATTATTTATTATTTATTATTTATTATTTATTATTTATTATTTATTATTTATTATTTATTATTTATTATTTATTATTTATTATTTATTATTTATTATTTATTATTTATTATTTATTATTTATTATTTATTATTTATTATTTATTATTTATTATTTATTATTTATTATTTATTATTTATTATTTATTATTTATTATTTATTATTTATTATTTATTATTTATTATTTATTATTTATTATTTATTATTTATTATTTATTATTTATTATTTATTATTTATTATTTATTATTTATTATTTATTATTTATTATTTATTATTTATTATTTATTATTTATTATTTATTATTTATTATTTATTATTTATTATTTATTATTTATTATTTATTATTTATTATTTATTATTTATTATTTATTATTTATTATTTATTATTTATTATTTATTATTTATTATTTATTATTTATTATTTATTATTTATTATTTATTATTTATTATTTATTATTTATTATTTATTATTTATTATTTATTATTTATTATTTATTATTTATTATTTATTATTTATTATTTATTATTTATTATTTATTATTTATTATTTATTATTTATTATTTATTATTTATTATTTATTATTTATTATTTATTATTTATTATTTATTATTTATTATTTATTATTTATTATTTATTATTTATTATTTATTATTTATTATTTATTATTTATTATTTATTATTTATTATTTATTATTTATTATTTATTATTTATTATTTATTATTTATTATTTATTATTTATTATTTATTATTTATTATTTATTATTTATTATTTATTATTTATTATTTATTATTTATTATTTATTATTTATTATTTATTATTTATTATTTATTATTTATTATTTATTATTTATTATTTATTATTTATTATTTATTATTTATTATTTATTATTTATTATTTATTATTTATTATTTATTATTTATTATTTATTATTTATTATTTATTATTTATTATTTATTATTTATTATTTATTATTTATTATTTATTATTTATTATTTATTATTTATTATTTATTATTTATTATTTATTATTTATTATTTATTATTTATTATTTATTATTTATTATTTATTATTTATTATTTATTATTTATTATTTATTATTTATTATTTATTATTTATTATTTATTATTTATTATTTATTATTTATTATTTATTATTTATTATTTATTATTTATTATTTATTATTTATTATTTATTATTTATTATTTATTATTTATTATTTATTATTTATTATTTATTATTTATTATTTATTATTTATTATTTATTATTTATTATTTATTATTTATTATTTATTATTTATTATTTATTATTTATTATTTATTATTTATTATTTATTATTTATTATTTATTATTTATTATTTATTATTTATTATTTATTATTTATTATTTATTATTTATTATTTATTATTTATTATTTATTATTTATTATTTATTATTTATTATTTATTATTTATTATTTATTATTTATTATTTATTATTTATTATTTATTATTTATTATTTATTATTTATTATTTATTATTTATTATTTATTATTTATTATTTATTATTTATTATTTATTATTTATTATTTATTATTTATTATTTATTATTTATTATTTATTATTTATTATTTATTATTTATTATTTATTATTTATTATTTATTATTTATTATTTATTATTTATTATTTATTATTTATTATTTATTATTTATTATTTATTATTTATTATTTATTATTTATTATTTATTATTTATTATTTATTATTTATTATTTATTATTTATTATTTATTATTTATTATTTATTATTTATTATTTATTATTTATTATTTATTATTTATTATTTATTATTTATTATTTATTATTTATTATTTATTATTTATTATTTATTATTTATTATTTATTATTTATTATTTATTATTTATTATTTATTATTTATTATTTATTATTTATTATTTATTATTTATTATTTATTATTTATTATTTATTATTTATTATTTATTATTTATTATTTATTATTTATTATTTATTATTTATTATTTATTATTTATTATTTATTATTTATTATTTATTATTTATTATTTATTATTTATTATTTATTATTTATTATTTATTATTTATTATTTATTATTTATTATTTATTATTTATTATTTATTATTTATTATTTATTATTTATTATTTATTATTTATTATTTATTATTTATTATTTATTATTTATTATTTATTATTTATTATTTATTATTTATTATTTATTATTTATTATTTATTATTTATTATTTATTATTTATTATTTATTATTTATTATTTATTATTTATTATTTATTATTTATTATTTATTATTTATTATTTATTATTTATTATTTATAACTTATTATTAATTATTACTTCCTTTTATAAACACCACTTCCCAACCTTCATTTACAACCCAAATCCAAGTTGTACTAAATATAGTACTTTTCGTTCACATAATTTACGAATTTCCAAACCTATCTCAATTCTACACTCCAACAGTAATCTTAATTTCAAATTTCAGGTGTCGAACTTTATCCGTTCACCCAAATCCAAGTTGTACTAAATTTAGTACCATTTAGTACTTTTCGTACACATAAGTTCGAATTTCCAAAACTACCCCCATATCTCAATCCTATACTCCGTCAGTAATCTTAATTCCAAATTTCAGGTTTCCAGCTATTTCCGTTAACCCAAATCCAAGCTGTACTAAATATAGTACCATTTAGTACTTTTCGTTCACATAATTTACGAATTTCCAAATCTATCTCAATTCTACACTCCAACAGTAATCTTAATTCCAAATTTCAGGTTTCGAACTTTATCCTTTCACCCAAATCCAAGTTGTACTGAATTTAGTACCATTTAGTACTTTTCGTACACTTAAGTACGAGTTTCCAAAACTACCCCCATATCTCAATCCTATACTCTGTCAGTAATCTTAATTCCAAATTTCAGGTTTCCAGCCATTTCCGTTAACCCAAATCCAAGTTGTACTAAATATAGTACCATTTAGTACTTTTCATACACATACATATCTACGAATTTCCAAACCTATCTCAATCCTAAACTCCAACAGTAATCTTAATTCCAAATTTCAGATTTCGAACTCTATCCGTTAACCCAAATCCAAGTTGTACTAAATTTAGTACTATTTAGTACTTTTCGTACACATAAGTACGAATTTCCAAAACCACCCCCATATCTCAATCCTATACTCCGTCAGTAATCTTAGTTCCAAATTTCAGGTTTCCAGCTCTATCCTTTCACCCAAATCCAAATTGTACTAAATTTAGTACCATTTAGTACTTTTCCTTCACATGAGTACGAATTTCCTAAACCATTTCCTTTTATAAACACAACTTCCCAACCTTCATTTGCATACCAAATTCAAAGTTTCTTGCTAAATCCGTTCAAAATATACAACTGGTACTAAATTTTGCAACTTTTAGTACTTTTCGTACACTTAGAGGTCGAATTTCCAAAAACTATTTGGTACATCTTTCTAGCTCTCCATCAGTTACCCTCATTCCAAATTTCAGAATTCTAGCTCTTCCCGTTTGCCTAATACAAAGGGTACCATATTTAGTACCTTTTAGTACTTTTCGTACCCTTCTAGGTCGAATTTCCAAAAACCCAGCCTTATCTCACCCCTACACACCAACAGCAACCCACAGTCAAAATTTCAGCTTTCTAGCTTCAGCGGTTTCGTCTGGGCGATGATATGCCAGTCAGTCACTCACTCACTCACTCATCACTAAGCTCTTTTATATATATAGATACTCTTATATCCAAAGCACAAGCATCAAATAGTTCCTTTTTTAGAAAATCCTTGTCGTAATATGAGTACATAATGTGTGTCTATAAAATACGTACAAAGTGTGTAAGAGTGTGTTTTCTAACGAATTATGAACAACAATTAAAATGAAGTGACACGCCAGCTTGAAATCTCTTCAAATGTCGGCATGTCTTTGTCCATTTGTGTTATTTGAATAAAAACATCATTATCCTATCTATGGGAATAGCTAACAATATAAGCATATGTGTACGTATGTATGCATGTTTGGTTGTTCTTCCTACAACACATACACTGGATGTTTTATTTACAATGTTGCCATTTCATAATTTTATTTTGGTACCAAGATTTCACTTCAAATTGTTAAAAAAAAAGTATTACCAGGAAATATGAGTTACGGATGCCATCGTGCTGCAATGGTATGAATACTAGGGTTGAATGCCCTTTTTCGATTCACGGTGCAGGCAACATCAAATTTTCAATTATAGCAAGATACCCCTCAGTGTAATGTTGGCGACTTTTCGTATTTGGTACGGACTCGGCGACAAACAGTAATTCCCGTATCATACACTAATATGAATCGGGGTACATTCATTGATATGAGAGAGGGAGACTTCTGTAGCTTCTGGGATGTTTGTGGAAAAATTATATGTATAATTATATATGGATGAGATACTGTATCCCGTATGTTAGCACGGTGCGCCTTAACCAACTTTAAATAAAATCGGCAGAGGGCTTTTTACATAAATTGCCGTCAAAGTTCAAATTTTTAGGGGTTTTTAGGATTCCAAGAAACCGCAAGTCCTATGGAAATGAAACTAATGAAAATGTTGTAGCAGTGAAAATTCTCTACAACATTGACCCGTACGATATTTTCGTAGGTTTTACCCCTTTTGAGATATATAAGGGACAATGCACTGTCTGTATCGTCTCCTTATAAAATAATGTCATGACTGCAGTCTCACAATTAAAATTTACATATCTCAAAACTGGCACAACCTGGGAAAATACATATTACAAAAGCCAATCTTGTAGAGAATGTTCACACTATAAGATTTTCTCTTGTCCCATTTCGATAAGACTAGACGTTTTCAAGCAAAATCGCTAAAACGTAAAAATGAGACCTTTGACCCGGATTTTTTTAAAAATCCATCAAGCTATTTTTTTTAGTTTTTTTTTTTTGATTTTCTCATCTATGTACATTGCTGTTTCAGAATCCGTAAAAACGAATAATAAAATATCGCTGTAAACATGTATCCCCGAACAGACCCTTAACCGTACTTTAACACAAATTTTGAACATTTGTGTGGGTGGTGGTACCCCATGGAGTGGACCGATAGTGCCAACTTTTGAACAAAAAACTAAGTTTGGACAAAATATTTCGAAATCCAAAGCTTGAACCAACTCAGTTGCTCTGTTTATCAGATATCGCGCGTACCATTTTAGCGTATATTTTCCAACATTTGTGGGGCAGGTGCCGGAAGGAGTTGATCTAATATTTAAAGAAATATTACAATATGCATAGTGTGGACCAACGCATTATTCGGTTCGAGAGTTGTCGTATACACCACGGTTTTTTACAGCTTTCAGGTCATTTTCTCAAGAATTACGGACTTGCCACTCAAGAAGCTTGTACCATCGTATTAGGGTTCTTGACCGCATCCTGCTGTAAGAAAAATCAAAACTATGCGAGAGGCGGTCCTAAACTGCATTTTTCGACATTTTTTTGTGTGAGGTACCCGAAGGTGTTGACATATATTGTCCATATTCGAACTTCATCTATTTCTCGTAGAAATATTACAATTTGCGAAGTATGGACTAAATCGGATACTACCTTCGGGAGTTATGGTGCACACCAGTTTAGCAAAAATTGTTGAGCTTTTGTGGGGGAGGTAGCCAAAGGAGTATACCGCTACGGTCCATCTTTGAACTTAATATAAGTTTGCGCAAAATATTACGACCGACAAATTTTGTACCGAATCGGTTTGTCCGTTTGAGAGATATCGTGCGCTACATTGTGTCATAGTGGGTTTTTACAGCCATTTTTTCATGAATTATGGACTTGCCCGTGAAAATACTTGTACCGTTGTAATGGGAGCAGTGAATACAAGTTGTTACAACAACAAATAAAAAAAGTATCAGTCGGCCTTGCCGACAGAGATATACCCTCAGCCTATATGAAGTGAAACGTTCATCTACAGACAGATCGCATGCGTTTGAGGCCTTTTCAGAATTTTGTGGCCCTTTTTGGACATTTGAACTTGCCGACAAAAATGTGGATTAGGATTCAAGTTCAAAAGTGTCACGGAGGAGGTACTTGAAGGAATGGACCGACGTATTCCATTATGGAAGTGGATCTTATTTTGGAAGTCATATCTGTTCGATAGATATCGCACCAACTGGTGACTTCAGTGGGTCATCGTATAACTTTTGGACCAGTATGCCCGGAAGCATGGACTTGTCCACGGAAAAATAATATCCAAAGGATCGCCGAACAGACTCTAAACTGCACTTAGGCACAAATTTTGAACTTTTGTGGGGGAGGTACCCTAAGGATTAAATTTAAATTTGAACAAAATGTTAGGAGATCCAATGTTTGGACCAAATTGGTTGCCCCGTTAAAATATTTGGGGAATTACTGAAAGTTGTGGACCGGTATTGTCCATCTTCGGACTGAAACTAAGTTTGGACTTTGTGTGAGAGGTACCCGAAGAAGTGGACAAATATAGTCCATATTCGAACCTGAATTGAATTATTGTATTAGAATGTATGAAGCATGGATCAAATCCGTCACTCCCTTCAAGTGTTATCGTGCGCACAATTTTTTCCGAACATTTTCGAACTTTTTTGGGTGAGGCTCCTGAAGGAGTGGACGGATATGGCTTATCTTCGAAGTAAAACTAAGCTTGGGCAAAATATTACGAAGGCCAAATGTTGGTCCGAATCGGCAGATCTGTTCGCGAGTTATCTTGCGCTCCAACCATAGGGGGGTTTTGCAGCTTTCAGACTATTTTCTCAGGAAGTATGGACTTGCCCCTGATGTAACTTGTTCCGTCTCCTGGGGGCAGTAAATACAAGTTGTTATAACAAAAATCAAAGCGATTCGAGAGCAGGTCCTAAACTAAACTAAACTTTTTGTGTGTGAGATACCCGCAGGAGTGGACCGATTGAGTCCATATTGGAACCTTATCTAAATCTCGTAAAAATTTCACGATGTGCAAAGTATGGAGCAAATTGGTTACTCCCTTCAAGAGTTATCGTGCGCACAAATTTTAGGAACATTTTCGAACTTTTGTGGGGGAGGTACCGGAAGGAGTGGACCGATATAACCCATCTTCGAGCTTAAACTGAGTTTGGACAAAATATAACGAAAGCCAAATATCGGTCCATCCGTTAGAGAGTTATCGTGCGCACCAGCCAGCCAGGCAGACAGACAGACGGACTGACGTTGCTAAATCGACTCCAAATTTTCTGAAACGGATTTCGTCCAAACAAGCTTGGGGTCTAAAACCATTATTTCGATGAGGCATACTTTGCCCGTATGAAAGTGTTATACCCTCGTTAGCATAAATGCTGAGGGTATAAAAATCAAAACGATTCGAGAAGAGGTCTTAAACTGCACTTTTCCGAAATTTTGTGTGGGAAGTACCCGAAGGAATGGACCAATATATATTCCATATTCTAACTTGAACTATGTCTGGTAGAAATATTATGACATGCAAATTACGCCCCTTCTAGAAATATTGTGCGCATAATTTATTTGAAAAAAGTTCAACTTTTGTTGAGGAGGTTGCCGAGGGAGTGGACCGATATGGCCCATCATCGCACTTAAACTAAGCTTAGACAAAATATTACGAAAGACAAATATTGGACCAAATCGTTTAATCCAATATTTGTTTAATATAATTGAACATAAAACTGTTAGGCTGCACTCATATGAATATATAAAGGCCTGCGTACATAAGCTGCTTTGCCTGATTGCCTTGCTTTGCTGCTTCAATAAAAAAATAAAAGAACAAAGAAGGCCGACCCAATTTCCAACTGATGGCAACCCAGTTCGAAATTTCGTCTTTATTCTATTATTTTTATTACGTCAGAAATGAAGCAGGTAAGCAAGGCAATCAGGCAAAGCAGCTTATGTACGCAGGCCTTTAGTCAGGTATCCATCCCCATTATTAGGCGTTCATGGGAAATATTATCAATAAAGGGGATAAAAGCCCAAAACTTGACAAAAAATTCATTGCTGGTAACTATAATGTAAAACTATTTTTTTTTTTTCTAAAAAGAACAACAAGGTAATCCTGCTAAGAGATATTAACGTTTAAACCATTAAATGCAAAATTTCCATATAAATGATGTAGATGGGAGTGAACTAGGAGATGGGCGGATGACAAACACACACTCAATGACCAAACATAAAGCAATGGCATTCTTAGTCTACCCCCATATCTCAATCCTATACTCTGTCAGTAATCTTAATTCCAAATTTCAGGTTTCCAGCCATTTCCGTTAACCCAAATCCAAGTTGTACTAAATATAGTACCATTTAGTACTTTTCATACACATACATATCTACGAATTTCCAAACCTATCTCAATCCTAAACTCCAACAGTAATCTTAATTCCAAATTTCAGATTTCGAACTCTATCCGTTAACCCAAATCCAAGTTGTACTAAATTTAGTACTATTTAGTACTTTTCGTACACATAAGTACGAATTTCCAAAACCACCCCCATATCTCAATCCTATACTCCGTCAGTAATCTTAGTTCCAAATTTCAGGTTTCCAGCTCTATCCTTTCACCCAAATCCAAATTGTACTAAATTTAGTACCATTTAGTACTTTTCCTTCACATGAGTACGAATTTCCTAAACCATTTCCTTTTATAAACACAACTTCCCAACCTTCATTTGCATACCAAATTCAAAGTTTCTTGCTAAATCCGTTCAAAATATACAACTGGTACTAAATTTTGCAACTTTTAGTACTTTTCGTACACTTAGAGGTCGAATTTCCAAAAACTATTTGGTACATCTTTCTAGCTCTCCATCAGTTACCCTCATTCCAAATTTCAGAATTCTAGCTCTTCCCGTTTGCCTAATACAAAGGGTACCATATTTAGTACCTTTTAGTACTTTTCGTACCCTTCTAGGTCGAATTTCCAAAAACCCAGCCTTATCTCACCCCTACACACCAACAGCAACCCACAGTCAAAATTTCAGCTTTCTAGCTTCAGCGGTTTCGTCTGGGCGATGATATGCCAGTCAGTCACTCACTCACTCACTCATCACTAAGCTCTTTTATATATATAGATACTCTTATATCCAAAGCACAAGCATCAAATAGTTCCTTTTTTAGAAAATCCTTGTCGTAATATGAGTACATAATGTGTGTCTATAAAATACGTACAAAGTGTGTAAGAGTGTGTTTTCTAACGAATTATGAACAACAATTAAAATGAAGTGACACGCCAGCTTGAAATCTCTTCAAATGTCGGCATGTCTTTGTCCATTTGTGTTATTTGAATAAAAACATCATTATCCTATCTATGGGAATAGCTAACAATATAAGCATATGTGTACGTATGTATGCATGTTTGGTTGTTCTTCCTACAACACATACACTGGATGTTTTATTTACAATGTTGCCATTTCATAATTTTATTTTGGTACCAAGATTTCACTTCAAATTGTTAAAAAAAAAGTATTACCAGGAAAAGTAACTGCATGTAAATATGAGTTACGGATGCCATCGTGCTGCAATGGTATGAATACTAGGGTTGAATGCCCTTTTTCGATTCACGGTGCAGGCAACATCAAATTTTCAATTATAGCAAGATACCCCTCAGTGTAATGTTGGCGACTTTTCGTATTTGGTACGGACTCGGCGACAAACAGTAATTCCCGTATCATACACTAATATGAATCGGGGTACATTCATTGATATGAGAGAGGGAGACTTCTGTAGCTTCTGGGATGTTTGTGGAAAAATTATATGTATAATTATATATGGATGAGATACTGTATCCCGTATGTTAGCACGGTGCGCCTTAACCAACTTTAAATAAAATCGGCAGAGGGCTTTTTACATAAATTGCCGTCAAAGTTCAAATTTTTAGGGGTTTTTAGGATTCCAAGAAACCGCAAGTCCTATGGAAATGAAACTAATGAAAATGTTGTAGCAGTGAAAATTCTCTACAACATTGACCCGTACGATATTTTCGTAGGTTTTACCCCTTTTGAGATATATAAGGGACAATGCACTGTCTGTATCGTCTCCTTATAAAATAATGTCATGACTGCAGTCTCACAATTAAAATTTACATATCTCAAAACTGGCACAACCTGGGAAAATACATATTACAAAAGCCAATCTTGTAGAGAATGTTCACACTATAAGATTTTCTCTTGTCCCATTTCGATAAGACTAGACGTTTTCAAGCAAAATCGCTAAAACGTAAAAATGAGACCTTTGACCCGGATTTTTTTAAAAATCCATCAAGCTATTTTTTTTAGTTTTTTTTTTTTGATTTTCTCATCTATGTACATTGCTGTTTCAGAATCCGTAAAAACGAATAATAAAATATCGCTGTAAACATGTATCCCCGAACAGACCCTTAACCGTACTTTAACACAAATTTTGAACATTTGTGTGGGTGGTGGTACCCCATGGAGTGGACCGATAGTGCCAACTTTTGAACAAAAAACTAAGTTTGGACAAAATATTTCGAAATCCAAAGCTTGAACCAACTCAGTTGCTCTGTTTATCAGATATCGCGCGTACCATTTTAGCGTATATTTTCCAACATTTGTGGGGCAGGTGCCGGAAGGAGTTGATCTAATATTTAAAGAAATATTACAATATGCATAGTGTGGACCAACGCATTATTCGGTTCGAGAGTTGTCGTATACACCACGGTTTTTTACAGCTTTCAGGTCATTTTCTCAAGAATTACGGACTTGCCACTCAAGAAGCTTGTACCATCGTATTAGGGTTCTTGACCGCATCCTGCTGTAAGAAAAATCAAAACTATGCGAGAGGCGGTCCTAAACTGCATTTTTCGACATTTTTTTGTGTGAGGTACCCGAAGGTGTTGACATATATTGTCCATATTCGAACTTCATCTATTTCTCGTAGAAATATTACAATTTGCGAAGTATGGACTAAATCGGATACTACCTTCGGGAGTTATGGTGCACACCAGTTTAGCAAAAATTGTTGAGCTTTTGTGGGGGAGGTAGCCAAAGGAGTATACCGCTACGGTCCATCTTTGAACTTAATATAAGTTTGCGCAAAATATTACGACCGACAAATTTTGTACCGAATCGGTTTGTCCGTTTGAGAGATATCGTGCGCTACATTGTGTCATAGTGGGTTTTTACAGCCATTTTTTCATGAATTATGGACTTGCCCGTGAAAATACTTGTACCGTTGTAATGGGAGCAGTGAATACAAGTTGTTACAACAACAAATAAAAAAAGTATCAGTCGGCCTTGCCGACAGAGATATACCCTCAGCCTATATGAAGTGAAACGTTCATCTACAGACAGATCGCATGCGTTTGAGGCCTTTTCAGAATTTTGTGGCCCTTTTTGGACATTTGAACTTGCCGACAAAAATGTGGATTAGGATTCAAGTTCAAAAGTGTCACGGAGGAGGTACTTGAAGGAATGGACCGACGTATTCCATTATGGAAGTGGATCTTATTTTGGAAGTCATATCTGTTCGATAGATATCGCACCAACTGGTGACTTCAGTGGGTCATCGTATAACTTTTGGACCAGTATGCCCGGAAGCATGGACTTGTCCACGGAAAAATAATATCCAAAGGATCGCCGAACAGACTCTAAACTGCACTTAGGCACAAATTTTGAACTTTTGTGGGGGAGGTACCCTAAGGATTAAATTTAAATTTGAACAAAATGTTAGGAGATCCAATGTTTGGACCAAATTGGTTGCCCCGTTAAAATATTTGGGGAATTACTGAAAGTTGTGGACCGGTATTGTCCATCTTCGGACTGAAACTAAGTTTGGACTTTGTGTGAGAGGTACCCGAAGAAGTGGACAAATATAGTCCATATTCGAACCTGAATTGAATTATTGTATTAGAATGTATGAAGCATGGATCAAATCCGTCACTCCCTTCAAGTGTTATCGTGCGCACAATTTTTTCCGAACATTTTCGAACTTTTTTGGGTGAGGCTCCTGAAGGAGTGGACGGATATGGCTTATCTTCGAAGTAAAACTAAGCTTGGGCAAAATATTACGAAGGCCAAATGTTGGTCCGAATCGGCAGATCTGTTCGCGAGTTATCTTGCGCTCCAACCATAGGGGGGTTTTGCAGCTTTCAGACTATTTTCTCAGGAAGTATGGACTTGCCCCTGATGTAACTTGTTCCGTCTCCTGGGGGCAGTAAATACAAGTTGTTATAACAAAAATCAAAGCGATTCGAGAGCAGGTCCTAAACTAAACTAAACTTTTTGTGTGTGAGATACCCGCAGGAGTGGACCGATTGAGTCCATATTGGAACCTTATCTAAATCTCGTAAAAATTTCACGATGTGCAAAGTATGGAGCAAATTGGTTACTCCCTTCAAGAGTTATCGTGCGCACAAATTTTAGGAACATTTTCGAACTTTTGTGGGGGAGGTACCGGAAGGAGTGGACCGATATAACCCATCTTCGAGCTTAAACTGAGTTTGGACAAAATATAACGAAATCCAAATATCGGTCCATCCGTTAGAGAGTTATCGTGCGCACCAGCCAGCCAGGCAGACAGACAGACGGACTGACGTTGCTAAATCGACTCCAAATTTTCTGAAACGGATTTCGTCCAAACAAGCTTGGGGTCTAAAACCATTATTTCGATGAGGCATACTTTGCCCGTATGAAAGTGTTATACCCTCGTTAGCATAAATGCTGAGGGTATAAAAATCAAAACGATTCGAGAAGAGGTCTTAAACTGCACTTTTCCGAAATTTTGTGTGGGAAGTACCCGAAGGAATGGACCAATATATATTCCATATTCTAACTTGAACTATGTCTGGTAGAAATATTATGACATGCAAATTACGCCCCTTCTAGAAATATTGTGCGCATAATTTATTTGAAAAAAGTTCAACTTTTGTTGAGGAGGTTGCCGAGGGAGTGGACCGATATGGCCCATCATCGCACTTAAACTAAGCTTAGACAAAATATTACGAAAGACAAATATTGGACCAAATCGTTTAATCCAATATTTGTTTAATATAATTGAACATAAAACTGTTAGGCTGCACTCATATGAATATATAAAGGCCTGCGTACATAAGCTGCTTTGCCTGATTGCCTTGCTTTGCTGCTTCAATAAAAAAATAAAAGAACAAAGAAGGCCGACCCAATTTCCAACTGATGGCAACCCAGTTCGAAATTTCGTCTTTATTCTATTATTTTTATTACGTCAGAAATGAAGCAGGTAAGCAAGGCAATCAGGCAAAGCAGCTTATGTACGCAGGCCTTTAGTCAGGTATCCATCCCCATTATTAGGCGTTCATGGGAAATATTATCAATAAAGGGGATAAAAGCCCAAAACTTGACAAAAAATTCATTGCTGGTAACTATAATGTAAAACTATTTTTTTTTTTCTAAAAAGAACAACAAGGTAATCCTGCTAAGAGATATTAACGTTTAAACCATTAAATGCAAAATTTCCATATAAATGATGTAGATGGGAGTGAACTAGGAGATGGGCGGATGACAAACACACACTCAATGACCAAACATAAAGCAATGGCATTCTTAGTCGATCCCAGCAAAATAAAATGAACTATTTCATGATAAAAAGGGCTTCCCTCTCGAATCAATCCACAAAGAGTCATGACAGAAACACACTGTTTCTCATCTTTTGACAAATTCGATTTTATTTAAAAATGTATTTTATATAAAAACGTATGATTATAAAAATATATATAGAATGGATACATTTTAATATTTATGTTAGAACATATTTTGAAGCAGGAATTATTATATTTTACTTTTGAGAGCTTTTGTTGCTCAAGTTTTCTCACAAAACATCACTACGATTGCTGTTTCCATAGATTCATGAAAAATATGGCATCAGGATGTAAAATAAATCACATTCTCGTTACAACAAGCTCTTCTTCAACGTATAAAGATGTAGTCCGGAATCACTTGCATTCATGATTCCACTATTTTTTTTTTTATTTTTGCTACATTTTTTTTATTTTTGCAAACAGTTTGCTGGGATTGCTTATCTTGTGATGTCTATTTATCATTGTTGTGCAGAGTAAAATCAGTATGTAATCCATATGTTTATGGGATATTTCAAAAACTTGATACAGTTTAAAATTGAATGCTTTCAAGTGGAAATATCTTCATGCAGATTATTTAGATTATACTTAAAATTCTTTAAAAATAAAGAACGGCAACAAAATAGTTTTAATGGAACGATATCTAGGAATTTCATTTGTTGTGTGTTAATATATATATTGTTGTTGTTGTAACTTTGTTTTTGTTATGTTTATTTCTTCGTTCCTCTGTTCAATCTGGCTCTGGGTCTATCTCCAGTTCCAGAAAAGTAGCTGCTTCGATGGGGTGTAGCCACAGATCCACTGGAGTTAGATGGGTAGGTTTGGCGGGGCAGTTAAAAAGGTGTTGTGTGTCGTGCGGGCCCATGCCGCATACTTGGCATATGTCTTGCACGGCGCGATCGATTTCCGCCCTATACGAATTTAGGCGACTGCAATATCCCGAGCGGAGTTGAGCCAAAACTACTCTGGTTTGTCGTGGCAGCTGACGCTCCTCAGCTGCGATAGATGGAGGATGTACTCCGAGTACTTTATTCACACTATAATTGCTTAAGGCCTTGGCAACTGCGTCCGTGTGAATGCTATTCAATCCTGCTTGATATGCTTGTTGATCTAGGGGTTTTCTCCTGTATCGTTCGACCTCTCCCTCTAGAGCATGGATATCCTTCCTGATCTCCCTGAATGGGCCGGGCCTACCCACAAGATGGTGATTGGGATGGCTCACACGATAACATCCAAGCAGGTACTGCAACGAAAGCATCTCGTTGTGTTGCTTTACAGGAAGAATTTTTGCCTCCTCATGTAGATGGTCCACTGAAGATTTGAGGAGGCACCCTGTCGCTGTTCTCAGGGCGGCATTCTGGCAACTTTGAATCTTTTTCCAGTTCGAATCACACAATCTCGGGGACCAGACTGGAGCCGCATAGCTTACCAGAGACCGACCTATCGCGTTATACGTGGCCAACAAGGTTTCTTTATCTGCACCCCAAGTGCTGCCGCCTAGGTTCTTGAGACCTTGTTCCTACTTTTCAACTTGTCGCAGATAGCTGTGGAGTGTGCGCACGACGTGAATGTAGTGTCGAATGTGACCCCTAAAATTTTAGGGCATACCGTCGACCACGACATTCAACTCACGTCCAAACTGCGCTGTCCATGTGGTGAACAGAGTGGCTGTAGATTTTGTGGGGGAAATCAGCATATTCCTCGAATGGAAAAAGGTGGTTAGATCGGTTAAATAGTTGTTCAGTCGCTCACAGATGTCATCAGGATAGGTACCGGACGCCAGGATCGTGCAATCATCCGCATACGTCACGATCTCAATGCCGTCTGGAAGTGGTGGAATACAGGAGAGGTAGAGGTTAAACAGTTCCGGAGATATCACCCCACCTTGGGGAACTCCCTGTTTCACTCCACGGGGTTTGGACTTCTTATTCCTGAATTCCACGTACGACTGGCGTCCACACATATAGTTGACTATCCAACGTTTCAAGCTTGGCCGGAGGGTTGTCTGCTCAATGTCCTCAAACAGCGTGGAGTGCCTGACTGTATCAAAGGCTTTTGATAAGTCAATCGCCACCATCACTGTTCTATCGCACGGCCGTCTCTGGTTGAGTCCTTTACAGATATATGTGGCAATGGCGTGCAGCGCTGTTGTCGTGCTGTGCTGCTTACGAAATCCATGTTGATGATCGGCAACTTGTAACTATTTCTGATACTGGGGAGGAGCAAGGCCTCAATTGTCTTTGCTACGGGCGACAAAAGCGAAATCGGTCTGTACGATTCACTTTTGCTGGCATCCTTGCCTGGCTTCCGTAGTGGGACCACCCTGCCCATTTTCCAGACTTCGGGAACAACGAGGGTGACTAGCGACAAGTTGAAGATTTTGGTGAGATACTCGACTCCCGGCTCATCCAGCTGCTTCAACATTACCGTGGAGATTCCATCAGGGCCCAACGCTTGGATGATTTAGCGATCCTGATGGCATTGGCAACATCATCCATTGTAAATTGTGGTGGTTCATCCTCGGCAGGAAGAGATATGATGCGACGTAATACTGTTCTCTTCGCCCTGTCACTCTCGGGATGCTCGACAAACTGTCGATTGAAATTACTTGCGCATCTCTTCGGGTCAGTCAACGTAACGTTGCCAAACGTGACTGAGGTCCTATCTTCCCTTCTTCCAGGGTTCGAGAGTGACTTAACCGTTGCCCACAATTCACCTATACCGGCTCCAATGTTGCAGCTCTTCAGATGATTTAACCATTTGTTCCGCTTATGCTCGCCGACCAGCCTGTTAACTTCCAGTGTCAGCTCGCTAACTCTGGGGTCATTGGGGTTGATACGACGAAGCTTATCACGCTCATTTGCTAATCCCGTCGCCTCTGCTGGGAAATTTGGTCTTATGTCGGGTATTCGACCAGCAGGGATATGGCGAGCGGCTGCAGCAGTGATGATGTCCCGGAACGTCCTTTCCGCTACCCGAACATCAGAAGGATTGGGCAATTCTCTGAAGCGGTGAACTCCTTGAAACTCGGCCAATCAGCTTTTTTATGATTGACGAACGTGCGGCGTTCAGAGGTGATGAAGTCGGGTGGTCAGCTAATGGAGACAATTATGGGGAGATGGTCTGATCCAAGGGAAATGACGGGTTGCCAGGTAACGTCATTTGTCAGACCAGGTGACACGATGGTTATGTCAGGCGAACTGTGACACTCTCCTCTAATTCTGGTAGGGGCGTCCTCATGGACCGTGCAAAACGTAGAGCTATCAATCTGCTCAGCCAGCGCTGTACCTCTCTGGTCGTTTCCGAGGGCCAAATACCACATCTCATGATGCGCATTAAAATCCCCCAGGACCAGACGATTATGACCTTGCAAGAGCGGGCTAATGTCAGGCCTATAATCAGGGATACAGCTATTTCTCGGCGGGATGTATACATTCAGCAACTCTATCTCGGCAGCTCCACACCTGACTGCTACCCCCATACATTCCATGTACGGGTCATTAGAGACAGGCTCAAGTGAAATAGGTCTGTATTGGACAGACTGGTGCAATAGGAAAGCCAATCTCCCACCTCCACTTCTGGTGCGATCTTTCCTCAGAACATTGTAACCATCACAGTGCTCTAAGCTGTGGTTGTTGTTCAGCTTGGTTTCCTGCACCGCCGCGACCTTGATGTTCTTCCGACTCATAAAATGTACTATCTCCTCTATCTTACCACGGAGTCCATTGCAATTCAATTGCAAAAAGGCTGCATTTTCGGGGATTGGGACAACAACGGCTGGTGTTAAAGGCTGTGTGTGCGGTTGTTGACGAGGGGACTGCGGGGGAGTTTCGTAATCAGACGACGAGGGAGTCTCGTAATCCGACGACGACTCACTGGGGACTGTGTTCACACAGCATGCAGCAACATAGTCCCTGTCGTAGTCCCTCACGTGGACGAGTCCAGAGCAACCCCTTAGGTGCACCCACTCCTGACATCTATTGCATCTCACCGAAGGTTAGATGTGGGTGAAGATGCGGATGTGACAAACTGAGCACAGATTTATTGGACCTGGGTTTTCCTCCGTCCCGGCTCGGACCAATAGAATTCGGAGCAGGCATTCCGGGATATGCTGCTCCCAATACAGAAAAACGAAACAAATACGAACATGTACACACTGAGGTGGCAGCCGCTGGTCCGAACATTGGTTTTGTGTTGTACCGGGTCAATCCGGTACGGAAGAACCCGCTGCCGTGGGATTGATCTATATTGTTAGGAGGTGTTTATTAATAACACAGCAAGTTGAGAGATACCAGAGGAGCAAAACTTAAAAACAAAAACAGTTTTCAAGCTTCAATATGAAAACATAGGTTTAAGCTGGACGTAGGGAAAAACTTCATCTGTGAAATGCATTATTTAAAACTTTTGTTGAGTATGGAGCTTTGTATTGAATAGTTAAGGCTGCAAACGGGAAACATCAAACAAAACTTGTGAGCTTCTACACATTTTTTTCTTTTTTAATTCATTTCTAATTTACATTAGGTAATTTCACTTTCTACAATTCCCACTTTGCACAGTGGTTCCAGTTGAATGGAGGAAGTGGTCAATGCAAATAGCAAGCTAGTGTTTTGGTACAGCTTTGTGCAGCTCCGAAGATTTTTTAGGAAACATCAATATAGTATTTTCTCCTCGTTCCCCTCTGGAGTGGGTATGAAAAAAAGTACCGATTATATTATGATGCAAAAATGGGTAGGGGGAAACACAAAAAAGTCACCAAAACCAGAAAAAACAAACCGAACTTTTTATATCCTCTACCATGAAATATTCGCAACTTATATGGAGTAATAACTTTTTTTCTATTACGAAAGTACCAATGCCCACAATTTTAAACGAAGAAATTTTTTTACCATTGCGTTCTTAAATTTTTTGCTAATTCGGTCGGTTAAAAACTTGAAAATACCTTAAATCAAGTGGTACGGTTATGTGGGATCTATACCAGAACTAGGGCCTATGTCCACAATTGTTAATGTAGAAGTTTTTAACCACTTGGAACCATTTAGGGGGCTAATCCAAAACGTGGACCTATGTAAGATGACCATTTTTTGGTGGAAATGTTTTGTAACCATTGAGAATCTCAAATGTCAAACAAGTAAAAAAGTCTCAATCGCCTTTACCGAATATACTATTATTATATATATTATTACACTATGCAACACTAAAAATGCAAACAATTTCTAAATGCATTTTTTGAAAGTACATATTGAGACTATAAAAACCCTAGTAGGGGTTTGTCCTGTTAGATCCAGTTGGGATTTTATAGCCTCATCTAAAACGGGCGTTTATTGGGCCTTTATATCAGAAACGATTAGGAATTTGGCCTTGCTGTCTTTGGCAATATTGTAGCCCTAAAATAGTAGAACTTATCTTAGAACTTATCTTTTGAAACAAAAAACTATTATATTTTTAAAAAGTGTGATGTCATAGCTGTCGGAGTTGCACAAAAAATTTGACATTACATTTTTTATTTTTGGCCAATGACTGGATCCACTGTGCCATGTGGCGAACAATGCCAAATTTTCTCCACTAATAAATTCGTTATTTTAAAATATTAAAACAACAACAATGGCATTTAACCCATATAACTATGGTGGAGGGTATCAAAATATCTATCCGTGAAATAGTTACAGAATTTTAGCCCCTAAAATACGATTTTGTATCACTGTGTGGCGCTTTAAGCATTTTTTTTAAGTTCGCTATTTAGGACGAATGCTCCATATCTTCGATATACATAAAGGATTTAAAATACAACAATGACATCCCGAGCGTGTAATGTTTTGTAATCAAGCTTTCCACTAAAAACTATTTTAAATAACGATTACATTTTTTGTTACACTTTTATCGTTCGCTTAACAATGTGTCGTTACGAAATTGTATTGCCATTAAAACAAATGGCCCTTGCGAGAACCATAAACAAACATCTTTTGTAACAACAACTAACTGAAAATAAGGAGACAAGCAATTTGACAAATGAACGTTGTTTTTTAATAGTGCAGAAGTTACCCAAATAATTCGTTTAAGTGAATTTGGTTTGTAACAACAGCAACATTTGAAGTTTTATGGAAGGGGGAAATTCTCAAATTCCTGTCATTGACTAAAGGGCCTTATTTACAGTATAAATGGCTGACAATAAATTAAAAAGATATTTAATAAATAAATTAAATTTCACAATTATATGTTAAAAACTCTTAAAACACTGCAATGAATTGTAAAACAAAAAAATAAAATGTTTTTTATTTAGTGCGATTTTATTTATTTTATTTCTAACACAATTTAAAAATGCTCACCTCAACATCATCCCTACCACTTGACACCATTCATAATATCTTTGATATAAATGGTAATTTTACTTTTTCACTCAAACCAAATGACAGCAGAAGTTGCATAATATTTTTTCACTTCTTCAATGTGAATATCAAAAAGCGGAAAACTATTCTCCAAATATGTACATAGAAATATTACCTAAGAATACATAAATAATGTTAGCTCAACTTACGGTGCTGCTGTGGTCTTCTTTGTGATAGTTTTCGCCTTTGTGGCGGTGTTTCCGTTTCACTCAGGCGTGGCTCACTCGTACAATATGAACGGGTTTCTTGTAAATTATGCTGCATTGGTTGTTGTACTTGTGGACGTCGTCGTACCTGCAAACAAGAACAGCAAAAACATTAGATGTTAAAGGAAGCAGAAAAGCAAAAAAAAAACTTTGTTGCACTCAGTGCCAGGAGAAAACGAAATATTTTTAATTGAATTTTTTAAGAGGCGTTCAAAGTACATGGGTGTGTGGGCGGTTATGTGATATATTCATAACTTTCAATTACAAACAAACAAACAAACAAACAAATGTTTGTTGATTTTGTAAAGATATATAAAAGTCATGAAATAGATTATAAAAATTGTGAAATAGTAAAACAACAGAATTGAGTAACATGAAAATTTCAATTTTAGTGGGAAGCTGTTGTGTTAAATATTCAGGGAAATTGAAAAGTTGCCAAGATTTGACATTAACTAAAATCTGCTATGTTATAACCGTTATTAAGTCAAGTTATTTAATCACATAAAATGTATAGGCTTTAGTCGGGACGGGGCCGACTATGTGATACCTAGACAGCGGACTCCTATGCAAATGCACATATGGTTAGGATGGGCGTAGAGAAAAATTTGATTATACAGAAACTCGTTTTATCACAAAATAAAATAAATTTTTGCATATTTTGCATATCTTGAATATTTTGACAGATTTGCATAAAATGAGCATATGCAAAACCGAAATGGTTGAAATTTGGTATTAACAGCCTGTTTATGTTACACACCCAAACTTTAGTTCTGGAAGTACTGTTTCCTTTGCATTTGCTTCAAAACAAACAAGTAAAAAGTCGTTAAGTTCCGCCGGGCCGAACTTTTTATACCCTCCACCATAAAATAGTCTTGATTAAAATGGAATAATTAGGGTCCTTTTACAATTTTAGGTGGAACAACTTTTCGACAATGGATAGACTCCTACTGCCTCCCACTATTGCTTAAATTACATTTTGAACACAAATGTTGGGGCAGAGATAATTCCTTTTGGAGATGAAAGCCCTTGGTGTGTGTACATTAAAAACCCCGAAGGACAGATGCGCCGTGAGTCGAACTTCCGCGTTATGGCGTGATGAAGTTTTTGCAAGAGACCCTGTAAGCCATCATGAATTAGCATTATATCTTTGTTTGTTGTTTTTGTAGAGCACTTAAGCAACAGTGAACAAAGATATAAAGCTAATTCCTGATCACGACATAACGCGGAAGTTCGACTCACGGCTTATCTGTCCTTCGGGGTTCATAATATACTCACCAAGGCCTTTCTTCCCCAAGAGGAATTTTCCGTGCCCCAGACTTTCACCTCCATTTTGTTGCACAGTGTTATCTAATCTAATCTAAACAAATGTGTTCAGCTAGGTGAATGGTATCATCTACGGGGCTATATCAAAGAGTCAACCTATCTTTAAATTTTTTGGCTGAAAAGTTTTATAGCTGCAGGGAACTTCAAGAGTCAAATTGAGGGTAGTTTCATCAAAACAATGTAGACCCTCAAAAATGAACCCATGCTGACGAATTTTAGTGAACAAATTTCGTGACCACTGAAAATTCCCGAAAATCGGGAGGTACAGTTATATGGGGGGATATACCAAAACATGGACCTATATTGACGATTATTTTTGAATAGACAAAATTTTAGCTAAAATTCTCAAAATACCAATCATTACAGCTAGTTCGGTTAAAAACTGCAGCTCAAATTCTCAAAATACCGAAAATCGGGAGATACCGTTATATGGGAGCTATACCAAAACATGGACCTATGTTGGCGATGTTTCGTTGGAGATGTTTTATGACCACTGAGAACTTCAAATGTCAAATTACAGCTATTTCGGTTAAAAACTGTAGTTAAAATTCTCAAAATACCGAAAATTGGGAGGTACCGTTATATGGGGGCTATACCAAAACATGGACCTATGTTGGCGATGTTTGGTGGGGATGTTTCATGACCACTGAGAACCTCAAATGGCAAATTACAGCTGGTTCCGTTAAAAATTGTAACTAAAATGCTCAAAATACCGAAAATAGGGAGGTACCGAATATGGAGGCTATACCAAAACATGGACCTATGTTGACGATGTTTGGTGGAGATATTTCATGACCACTGAGAACCTCAAATGTCAAATTGCATATAGTTCGGTTACAAATTGTGGCTAAAATTCTCAAAATACCGAAAATCGGGAGGTACCGTGTGACGGCAAAAATCCCTACGGTCATTTTTACCTACACCAATCGTGTGATCTTTTGTCGCTGCCCATAAATATTTAATAAAATCATGTCCTCTCTTTATATCCTGCGTTTTATTTTAAAGGGGGTAGACACACTACGAGGTAACCCTAACTCACCGTCGTCATCACTACCTTTAGTGGTAATGATCAATAGTGTTGTTGTTGTGGTGACAATGTTTCTGGTAAACAAGTTACCGTTACTCCTGCGTAGAGTCCCACAGCATCATCACAACAGCATCAGCTCATCACTGCCATTGGTGGAGATGATCACTGGCTATGTTGTTGTGATGACAAATTGAAGTAAACAAGTTCCCGTTACCCCACTAAGAAAACACGTGGTGGGAGCTAGTATAAATGGGGCGACCGAAATTAGAATTGGGACAGTCAGTAACAGACCAGCAAAGCGAGCACATCATTCGACGGTAAGTAACCCATTCAGAAGATTAGCCTTGGACATCCTTAGAGTACTTATCCAGGTCTCTAAGCCAGGAATCCTTGCATCCTTGCCTATCTTTTGATCCTTGAATATCCTTTGATCCTAACATATCCTTTGATCCTTACATATCCTTTGATCCTTGCATATCCTTTGATCCTTACATATCCTTTGATCCTAGCATATCCTTTGATCCTTACATATCCGTTGATCCTAGCATATCCTTTGATCCTTACATATCCTTTGATCCTTGATTATCCTTGTAGTGCTTGAGTACTTATTAAGGTCTCTTGCAACCGTAGCCTTTGATTATCCTTGTAGTGCTTGAGTACTTATTAAGGTCTCTTGCAACCGTAGCCTTTGCTTATCCTAGTAGTGCTTGAGTACTTATTAAGGTCTCTTGCAATCGTAGCCTTGAATATCCCCGTAGTGCTTGAGTACTTATTAAGGTCTCTTGCAATCGTAGCCTTGAATATCCTTGTAGTGCTTGAGTACTTATTAAGGTCTCTTGCAATCGTAGCCTTGATTATCCTTGTAGTGCTTGAGTACTTATTAAGGTCTCTTGCAACCGTAGACTTGAATATCCTTGTAGTGCTTGAGTACTTATTAAGGTCTCTTGCAACCGTAGTCCTTGATTATCCTTGTAGTGCTTGAGTACTTATTAAGGTCTCTTGCAACCGTAGTCCTTGATTATCCTTGTAGTGCTTGAGTACTTATTAAGGTCTCTTGCAACCGTAGACTTGATTATCCTTGTAGTGCTTGAGTACTTATTAAGGTCTCTCGCAACCGTAGCCTTGTATATCCGTGTAGTGCTTGAGTACTTATTAAGGTCTCTGGCAGCCGTAGCTTTGAAAATCCTTGTAGGTCCTGCGTGAGTACTTATCCAGGTCTCTCGCATATCAGCTGATCTTGTAGCCTTAGACGATCCATCCCATATCCCGGAGATCCAGAGTACTTATCCAGGTCTCTGGCCTATTAATCCCCGACTCTCCTGGCTTATCGAGTACTTATCCAGGTCTCTCGCATATCAGCTGATCTTGTAGCCTTAGACGATCCATCCCATATCCCGGAGATCCAGAGTACTTATCCAGGTCTCTGGCCTGTTAATCCCCGACTCTCCTGGCTTATCGAGTACTGACCCAGGTCTCGAAGTGATGAACTTGGTGGCTTAGAATTCCTGTGCGGACTGAGGACCGAATTATCACTTTATTTATATTAAGTAGATTAATTTAACTTTAAAGATAAACGCTCTATTTACGAGCACAATAAAAGTGCATTAAACGGTAACAACTGTCTTTTCCTTTCTGTCTCAAATAAATAAATTTTCTGTAAGGATCCTTGGACCCCGACTAGCTACTCTAGCCATAGGGGGAAAACCCGTCGTTACAGTGGCGCCCGAGCAGGGACAGAAAGGTTTAGGCAGTGTGTGTAGAGTTTGGTGAATAAGTAAAGTGAAAAAGTGAGAAAAGAAAATGGCTTTAGAGCTACGCGTATCCTGGGCATACAGTCTCCGAAAAGATGACCTGAATAAATACCTCAACGAATTCGGTTGTGAAGTCGAGGGAACGGTAGAAGAGCAGAGGAAGAGATTCGCTATGTTCCTAGCACAACTGCACGACGCAGAAGTCACAAAAAGGTTGCTAGAACTCCAAGCCATCCACGAGAAAGAGTCGAAAGTGGCATCCCCGCGGACGCTAAGTGAGACAGATGGTGCTGAAGCCCCGCGTTTAGAGCTGCCTACCACAAAAGCAAAAAAGACACCTGACCTCCAGAGCACAGCTGAGCAAGTTCGGAAGTGGGGCGTTAGTTTCACAGGGGAGAGTAAGCCCTTCGAATTCGTAGAGAGGTTAGAAGAACGTGCCGAAATGTATATGATACCTAAAAAGGACCTGATCAAGATGATGCCGGAAGTTCTCCACGGACGGGCGTTGATGTGGTTCAGGAATAACCGCAAGCCGTGGCAATCGTGGGATTCGTTCAAAAAGGACTTTCTGAAATTCTTTCTCCCGCCGAGATTCCTTGAAAATTTGGAAGATGAAATCCGGCAACGAAAGCAGAAGCCCCGGGAATTATTCAAGGACTACATGTTGGCCATGCAGGACCTCATGCGTCACAGTAGCCACACTGAACAACAGAAGGTGGAACGAATTTTCCAAAACGCATCACCAGAATACATGTGGTACATACGGCGAACGGACTTCACTGACCTGGCAGGCCTACTAGAAATGGCCGAAGACCTGGAGAGTATACCAGCCATGCCAAGCGTTCCCAAAGACCACCACCGAAGAATTGAGCAAGAGAACCCTAAGAGAAACCCCGAGCAAACAATTAACCCTACCACGGCCTGTCGAAGGTGTGGACAGGACGGACACTTCGCCACTGGCTGTCGCAATCCCCAAATACTCTTTTGTTGGGAATGCGGTCGGAGAGGTGTCAGAACGATCCAGTGCTGTCGACAGCGAGCGGGAAACGGGCAACGAGCCCCCAGAGAGGTAGGAAATGCGGGCTCCAAGACAAGATATCCTACCACAGAGGGACCACTCTCGAATTCCAAGACTCACGTTTAGTAGCGAATATCTCCATTAGAGAACGCCTTTGGTCAGCAACGGTCGATACGGGAGCCACGAAGTGCTTTGTCAGCGAATCCTGTGCACACGCAATAGATCCCGATGGAGTTAAGACAACCCGAAGCACTACCATTAGCTTAGCCGACGGTTCCAGACGACAAATCCACCAAAGCCTGCTCGTGGAGGTAATATTCGGAAGGTGCCGTCTCAACATTGAATTCTTAGTATTACCAGATGCAAGCGAGGACATAATACTGGGGCTGGATTTTCTTCTGCAGAGCCAAACCAAAATAGTATGCGCCGGACTGAGCTGTGTCCTCCCGATCCCCGAAGAAACAACACCAGGAATCTTAAGATGTCGACACCTCACCATTACATCCGATCAGTCCGAGTCAGATGAAGATAAGAACAGCCCTAACACGGAAGCGGCCGAGACACAGCAGCAGAGTCCACCACCCACAGTGACTGTTCCGAACATAATCGATCAAGAGAGAGTAAATACTTTCCTAAATGAAGAGCTCCAAAAATTCAGTGAATTGCACGGTGTTTCCACAGTCGCTACTCATAGGATCGTGATGAATGACGATCGACCTTTTAAGCTACGATACGCAGCGAGAAATCCGGCAATGCAAGCTATTATTCACGAGAAGGTCAACGAACTACTGGCAAAAGGCTTTATTGAACCATCGAGAAGTCCTTATAACTCTCCTATCACCTTAGCACGGAAGAAGAACGGCACGTGGAGACTCTGTATGGATTTTCGTCACCTGAACAGTAAATCGAGTCCCGATGCCTACCCCTTGCCCAGGATTTCATCCATTCTTGACCGCCTAAGAGAAGCCAACTATGTGAGTAGCCTAGATCTAAAGGACGGGTATTGGCAAATACCGTTGGAAATGTCCAGATTTTTCTGTACCATTCACCCTGCAAACCGATGCTAGTGACAACGGATTAGGCGCCGTTTTGACACAAGTCCTCGACGGGAGCGAAAGAGTCATTGCGTACGCTAGCCGAGTCTTAAATGGAGCCGAGAAAAACTACTCCGCTACGGAGAAAGAGTGCCTAGCAATTATTTGGGGAATACGAAAGATGCGTCCTTACCTGGAGGGTTACCCCTTTAATGTGATCACCGATCACCTTTCCTTGAAGTGGCTCAACTCCATTGAGAACCCTACCGGAAGACTGGCTCGATGGGCCCTTGAACTCCAGTAATTTAAATTCTCGATCCAGTATCGCAAAGGACGGAATAATATCATAGCTGACGCACTATCCCGTCAACCCCTGGAATATCTCAGAAAGACTACCGTGGAGTCGAACGACTGCCCCTGGATCGCGAAGAAGATGGCGGCCATGAAAGAGAATCCGGGAAAATTTTCCGACTATGCGGTGGTGGATCACCAGTTGTTCCGACATATCGCAGGGAACAAACATGACGAGGATTGTGCACCCTGGAAGCTCTGCGTTCCCACATCCCAACGAGAGAGGGTGTTGCGGGAAAACCATAGCCAGGTAGCAGCAGGACACATGGGAATACGTAAAACGATAAACCGAATTTGTAGCAGATATTACTGGCCGGGCATGTCGAGAGACATAACCAAATTTGTGAGAAGTTGTGAATCCTGCCAAAAATTCAAACCCTATCAGGTCGCTCCAGCGGGAGAGATGCTGGTATCTGTACCCGAAGAACCATGGGCAACAGTTTGTACAGACTACGTGGGGCCCCTGCCGAGGACGAAACACGGAAACACGATGCTCTTGGTTTTTTTGATCGTTTCTCCAAATGGGTTGAACTGGTGCCACAGAGGAGAGCCACCGCGGAGGGAGTTGTGAAAGCATTTCGGGAGAGGATACTCGCTCGGTTTGGTACACCGAAGGTACTCATCTCGGACAACGGGAGCCAGTTCACCAGTAAGGTACTTAAGAAATACTTGCGAGAGATAGGGGTTCATCACCAATTGACGGCACCGTACTGTCCACAAGAAAACCCTACTGAGAGAGCCAATAGGACTATCAAAACAATGATCGCTCAAATAAGCCAAAACAAGCACAACAGGTGGGACGACTTCCTTCCAGAAATCTCCCTAGCTATCAACACGGCCACCTCAGAGTCCACAGGATATAGCCCAGCGTATCTCACTCAATGTCGCGAACCGAGACTCCCTACCACTCTGTATGACGAAGCAGTCCTTGGTACGGGAAACACAAAGAAGGCACCGGAGGAACGGGAATCTGACCTACAGGAGGTATTTAAAATAGTACGGAACCAGCTCAGCCGGGCCGCAGAGGAACAACGTAGGCACTATAATCTTCGCCGCCGTTCTTGGAAACCTATTGTCGGAGAACGCGTTTTGGTGAAACAGCACCCACAGTCAAAGGCAATCGACCAATTCGCAGCCAAACTCGCTCCTAAGTATGATGGGCCATTCTCTGTCATTGAATTCATTTCCCCGGTAATCGTCAGGTTGCAAGGACAAGACGAACGCTCGACCAAAGTAGCTCATCTTAGCGAGCTAAAACCATTCACCTCAAGCTAATTCACGTTTCTTTTGTCTTCTTCACAGTTAACCTTAAAACCATGCCATCCAACAAGACCATGCCACGAACCAAGGCAGCCATGAAGCAAGGTGGCAATTTCCCAACAACAATGCCGTGCAAGGTACCATTGGTGAAACTCACTCCCCAGAGCATCATCCAAATTATGCAGGAGTTAAAGACCACCTCGCGCCCCCGCCCAGAAGAAATCAGGGAGGCTTTACACACCCTTAGACGCAGGGGACTTGTGGCCGAACCCGTCTCAGAGGTGATCACGATATCTTCGGATGATGGAGCCTACACCCCACCAAGGCCTAATAAGCGAGCCCGTGAAGCACCCGCAACACCATCGCCCACGGTATCACCGATGTCGAGAAACAGATCGGGGCCCCAGTTGGCACCCCACGGCGACTGGGACTGGATGATTCCGAGCCCAGCCTCAGTTAAGTCGAACGGGCTTCCTAATACCCCAGGAAGAAACATAAATTTGGCTACCCCTAGTAGCACCGTAATCGGTAGTCCTGGGAGCGACGTCATCTTCATCGACAACTGCATGGATGAAACCCCAAATCCACAAAGCTCAGCCCAGACAAGACAACCGGTGGAGAAGGGGCCACAGATCCGGAGCGCGGTAGTTGTACCAGATAGGGTGGAGACAGCGGTCGATTTTGTTTGTGACATCGAGCTACCAGCACAGGTTGAACGGGAACTGCAACCCTACCTAAAAACGGCAGTAGCACTGCACCGCCCCGGGGAGCAGTACAAGAGAGTGGTCGCGGTCCAGGGCCAAAAATTCAGGATTCTCGTTGGACGAAAAGGACAGGTTGTGGTAATCCCAAGGTCTTAAAAGACCCCACCCAAGGAAGGGGGGAAGTGTGACGGCAAAAATCCCTACGGTCATTTTTACCTACACCAATCGTGTGATCTTTTGTCGCTGCCCATAAATATTTAATAAAATCATGTCCTCTCTTTATATCCTGCGTTTTATTTTAAAGGGAGTAGACACACTACGAGGTAACCCTTACTCACCGTCGTCATCACTACCTTTAGTGGTAATGATCAATAGTGTTGTTGTTGTGGTGACAATGTTTCTGGTAAACAAGTTACCGTTACTCCTGCGTAGAGTCCCACAGCATCATCACAACAGCATCAGCTCATCACTGCCATTGGTGGAGATGATCACTGGCTATGTTGTTGTGATGACAAATTGAAGTAAACAAGTTCCCGTTACCCCAATAAGAAAACACGTGGTGTGAGCTAGTATAAAAGGGGCGACCAAAACTAGAATTGGGACAGTTAGTAACAGACCAGCAAAGCGAGCACATCATTGGACGGTAAGTAACCCATTCAGAAGATTAGCCTTGGACATCCTTAGAGTACTTATCCAGGTCTCTAAGCCAGGAATCCTTGCATCCTTGCCTATCTTTTGATCCTTGAATATCCTTTGATCCTAGCATATCCTTTGATCCTGACATATCCTTTGATCCTTGCATATCCTTTGATCCTTACATATCCTTTGGTCCTAGCATATCCTTTGATCCTTACATATACTTTGATCCTAGCATATCCTTTGATCCTTACATATCCTTTGATCCTTGAATACCCTGGTAGTGCTTGAGTACTTATTAAGGTCTCTTGCAATCGTAGCCTTGAATATCCTAGTAGTGCTTGAGTACTTATTAAGGTCTCTTACAACCGTAGACTTGAATATCCTTGTAGTGCTTGAGTACTTATTAAGGTCTCTTGCAACCGTAGCCTTTGATTATCCTTGTAGTGCTTGAGTACTTATTAAGGTCTCTTGCAACCGTAGCCTTTGATTGTCCTTGTAGTGCTTGAGTACTTATTAAGGTCTCTTGCAACCGTAGCCTTTGATTATCCTTGTAGTGCTTGAGTACTTATTAAGGTCTCTTGCAACCGTAGCCTTGATTATCCTTGTAGTGCTTGAGTACTTATTGAGGTCTCCTGCAATCGTAGCCTTGAATATCCTTGTAGTGCTTGAGTACTTATTAAGGTCTCTCGCAACCGTAGCCTTTGATTATCCTTGTAGTGCTTGAGTACTTATTAAGGTCTCTTGCAATCGTAGCCTTGAATATCCTTGTAGTGCTTGAGTACTTATTCAGGTCTCTTGCAACCGTAGCCGTTGATTATCCTTGTAGTGCTTGAGTACTTATTAAGGTCTCTTGCAACCGTAGCCTTTGATTATCCTTGTAGTGCTTGAGTACTTATTAAGGTCTCTTGCAACCGTAGCCTTTGATTATCCTTGTAGTGCTTGAGTACTTATTAAGGTCTCTTGCAACCGTAGCCTTGATTATCCTTGTAGTGCTTGAGTACTTATTGAGGTCTCCTGCAATCGTAGCCTTGAATATCCTTGTAGTGCTTGAGTACTTATTAAGGTCTCTCGCAACCGTAGCCTTTGATTATCCTTGTAGTGCTTGAGTACTTATTAAGGTCTCTTGCAACCGTAGCCTTGATTATCCTTGTAGTTCTTGAGTACTTATTAAGGTCTCTTGCAACCGTAGCCTTTGATTATCCTTGTAGTGCTTGAGTACTTATTAAGGTCTCTTGCAACCGTAGCCTTGATTATCCTTGTAGTGCTTGAGTACTTATTAAGGTCTCTTGCAACCGTAGCCTTTGATTATCCTTGTAGTGCTTGAGTACTTATTAAGGTCCCTTGCAACCGTAGCCTCTGATTATCCTCGTAGTGCTTGAGTACTTATTAAGGTCTCTTGCAACCGTAGCCTTGATTATCCTTGTAGTGCTTGAGTACTTATTAAGGTCTCTTGCAGCCGTAGCTTTGAAAATCCTTGTAGGTCCTGCGTGAGTACTTATCCAGGTCTCTCGCATATCAGCTGATCTTGTAGCCTTAGACGATCCATCCCATATCCCGGAGATCCAGAGTACTTATCCAGGTCTCTGGCCTGTTAATCCCCGACTCTCCTGGCTTATCGAGTACTTACCCGGGTCTCGAAGTGATGAACTTGGTGGCTTAGAATTCCTGTGCGGACTGAGGACCGAATTATCACTTTATTTATATTCAGTAGATTAAGATAACTTTAGAGAGAAACGCTCTATTTACGAGCAGTAGATTAAGTTAACTCTAAAGAGAAACGCTCTATTCACGAGCACAATAAAAGTGCATTGAACGGTAACAACTGTCTTTTCCTTTCTGTCTCAAATAAATAAATTTTCTGTAAGGATCCTTGGACCCCGACTAGCTACTCTAGCCATAGGGGGGAAAACCCGACGTTACAGTGGCGCCCGAGCACTACAAGGATATTCAAGGCTACGATTGCAAGAGACCTTAATAAGTACTCAAGCACTACGGGGATATTCAAGGCTACGATTGCAAGAGACCTTAATAAGTACTCAAGCACTACTAGGATAAGCAAAGGCTACGGTTGCAAGAGACCTTAATAAGTACTCAAGCACTACAAGGATAATCAAAGGCTACGGTTGCAAGAGACCTTAATAAGTACTCAAGCACTACAAGGATAATCAAGGATCAAAGGATATGTAAGGATCAAAGGATATGCTAGGATCAACGGATATGTAAGGATCAAAGGATATGCTAGGATCAAAGGATATGTAAGGATCAAAGGATATGCAAGGATCAAAGGATATGTAAGGATCAAAGGATATGTTAGGATCAAAGGATATTCAAGGATCAAAAGATAGGCAAGGATGCAAGGATTCCTGGCTTAGAGACTTGGATAAGTACTCTAAGGATGTCCAAGGCTAATCTTCTGAATGGGTTACTTACCGTCGAATGATGTGCTCGCTTTGCTGGTCTGTTACTGACTGTCCCAATTCTAATTTCGGTCGCCCCTTTTATACTAGCTCCCACCACGTGTTTTCTTATTGGGGTAACGGGAACTTGTTTACTTCAATTTGTCATCACAACAACATAGCCAGTGATCATCTCCACCAATGGCAGTGATGAGCTGATGCTGTTGTGATGATGCTGTGGGACTCTACGCAGGAGTAACGGTAACTTGTTTACCAGAAACATTGTCACCACAACAACAACACTATTGATCATTACCACTAAAGGTAGTGATGACGACGGTGAGTTAGGGTTACCTCGTAGTGTGTCTACCCCCTTTAAAATAAAACGCAGGATATAAAGAGAGGACATGATTTTATTAAATATTTATGGGCAGCGACAAAAGATCACACGATTGGTGTAGGTAAAAATGACCGTAGGGATTTTTGCCGTCACACTTCCCCCCTTCCTTGGGTGGGGTCTTTTAAGACCTTGGGATTACCACAACCTGTCCTTTTCGTCCAACGAGAATCCTGAATTTTTGGCCCTGGACCGCGACCACTCTCTTGTACTGCTCCCCGGGGCGATGCAGTGCTACTGCCATTTTTAGGTAGGGTTGCAGTTCCCGTTCAACCTGTGCTGGTAGCAAAAATCCCTACGGTCATTTTTACCTACACCAATCGTGTGATCTTTTGTCGCTGCCCATAAATATTTAATAAAATCATGTCCTCTCTTTATATCCTGCGTTTTATTTTAAAGGGAGTAGACACACTACGAGGTAACCCTAACTCACCGTCGTCATCACTACCTTTAGTGGTAATGATCAATAGTGTTGTTGTTGTGGTGACAATGTTTCTGGTAAACAAGTTACCGTTACTCCTGCGTAGAGTCCCACAGCATCATCACAACAGCATCAGCTCATCACTGCCATTGGTGGAGATGATCACTGGCTATGTTGTTGTGATGACAAATTGAAGTAAACAAGTTCCCGTTACCCCAATAAGAAAACACGTGGTGTGAGCTAGTATAAAAGGGGCGACCAAAACTAGAATTGGGACAGTCAGTAACAGACCAGCAAAGCGAGCACATCATTCGACGGTAAGTAACCCATTCAGAAGATTAGCCTTGGACATCCTTAGAGTACTTATCCAGGTCTCTAAGCCAGGAATCCTTGCATCCTTGCCTATCTTTTGATCCTTGAATATCCTTTGATCCTAACATATCCTTTGATCCTTACATATCCTTTGATCCTTGCATATCCTTTGATCCTTACATATCCTTTGATCCTAGCATATCCTTTGATCCTTACATATCCGTTGATCCTAGCATATCCTTTGATCCTTACATATCCTTTGATCCTTGATTATCCCTGTAGTGCTTGAGTACTTATTAAGGTCTCTTGCAACCGTAGCCTTTGATTATCCTTGTAGTGCTTGAGTACTTATTAAGGTCTCTTGCAACCGTAGCCTTTGCTTATCCTAGTAGTGCTTGAGTACTTATTAAGGTCTCTTGCAATCGTAGCCTTGAATATCCCCGTAGTGCTTGAGTACTTATTAAGGTCTCTTGCAATCGTAGCCTTGAATATCCTTGTAGTGCTCGGGCGCCACTGTAACGTCGGGTTTTCCCCCCTATGGCTAGAGTAGCTAGTCGGGGTCCAAGGATCCTTACAGAAAATTTATTTATTTGAGACAGAAAGGAAAAGACAGTTGTTACCGTTCAATGCACTTTTATTGTGCTCGTGAATAGAGCGTTTCTCTTTAGAGTTAACTTAATCTACTGCTCGTAAATAGAGCGTTTCTCTCTAAAGTTATCTTAATCTACTGAATATAAATAAAGTGATAATTCGGTCCTCAGTCCGCACAGGAATTCTAAGCCACCAAGTTCATCACTTCGAGACCCGGGTAAGTACTCGATAAGCCAGGAGAGTCGGGGATTAACAGGCCAGAGACCTGGATAAGTACTCTGGATCTCCGGGATATGGGATGGATCGTCTAAGGCTACAAGATCAGCTGATATGCGAGAGACCTGGATAAGTACTCACGCAGGACCTACAAGGATTTTCAAAGCTACGGCTGCAAGACACCTTAATAAGTACTCAAGCACTACAAGGATAATCAAGGCTACGGTTGCAAGAGACCTTAATAAGTACTCAAGCACTACAAGGATAATCAAAGGCTACGGTTGCAAGAGACCTTAATAAGTACTCAAGCACTACAAGGATAATCAAGGCTACGGTTGCAAGAGACCTTAATAAGTACTGAAGCACTACAAGGATAATCAAAGGCTACGGTTGCGAGAGACCTTAATAAGTACTCAAGCACTACAAGGATATTCAAGGCTACGATTGCAGGAGACCTCAATAAGTACTCAAGCACTACAAGGATAATCAAGGCTACGGTTGCAAGAGACCTTAATAAGTACTCAAGCACTACAAGGATAATCAAAGGCTACGGTTGCAAGAGACCTTAATAAGTACTCAAGCACTACAAGGATAATCAAAGGCTACGGTTGCAAGAGACCTTAATAAGTACTCAAGCACTACAAGGATAATCAACGGCTACGGTTGCAAGAGACCTGAATAAGTACTCAAGCACTACAAGGATATTCAAGGCTACGATTGCAAGAGACCTTAATAAGTACTCAAGCACTACAAGGATAATCAAGGCTACGGTTGCAAGAGACCTTAATAAGTACTCAAGCACTACAAGGATAATCAAAGGCTACGGTTGCAAGAGACCTTAATAAGTACTCAAGCACTACAAGGATAATCAAAGGCTACGGTTGCAAGAGACCTTAATAAGTACTCAAGCACTACAAGGATAATCAAAGGCTACGGTTGCAAGAGACCTTAATAAGTACTCAAGCACTACAAGGATATTCAAGTCTACGGTTGTAAGAGACCTTAATAAGTACTCAAGCACTACTAGGATATTCAAGGCTACGATTGCAAGAGACCTTAATAAGTACTCAAGCACTACAAGGATAATCAAAGGCTACGGTTGCAAGAGACCTTAATAAGTACTCAAGCACTACCAGGGTATTCAAGGATCAAAGGATATGTAAGGATCAAAGGATATGCTAGGATCAAAGGATATGTAAGGATCAAAGGATATACTAGGACCAAAGGATATGTAAGGATCAAAGGATATGCAAGGATCAAAGGATATGTCAGGATCAAAGGATATGCTAGGATCAAAGGATATTCAAGGATCAAAAGATAGGCAAGGATGCAAGGATTCCTGGCTTAGAGACCTGGATAAGTACTCTAAGGATGTCCAAGGCTAATCTTCTGAATGGGTTACTTACCGTCGAATGATGTGCTCGCTTTGCTGGTCTGTTACTGACTGTCCCAATTCTAGTTTTGGTCGCCCCTTTTATACTAGCTCACACCACGTGTTTTCTTATTGGGGTAACGGGAACTTGTTTACTTCAATTTGTCATCACAACAACATAGCCAGTGATCATCTCCACCAATGGCAGTGATGAGCTGATGCTGTTGTGATGATGCTGTGGGACTCTACGCAGGAGTAACGGTAACTTGTTTACCAGAAACATTGTCACCACAACAACAACACTATTGATCATTACCACTAAAGGTAGTGATGACGACGGTGAGTTAGGGTTACCTCGTAGTGTGTCTACCCCCTTTAAAATAAAACGCAGGATATAAAGAGAGGACATGATTTTATTAAATATTTATGGGCAGCGACAAAAGATCACACGATTGGTGTAGGTAAAAATGACCGTAGGGATTTTTGCCGTCACACTTCCCCCCTTCCTTGGGTGGGGTCTTTTAAGACCTTGGGATTACCACAACCTGTCCTTTTCGTCCAACGAGAATCCTGAATTTTTGGCCCTGGACCGCGACCACTCTCTTGTACTGCTCCCCGGGGCGGTGCAGTGCTACTGCCGTTTTTAGGTAGGGTTGCAGTTCCCGTTCAACCTGTGCTGGTAGCTCGATGTCACAAACAAAATCGACCGCTGTCTCCACCCTATCTGGTACATCTACCGCGCTCCGGATCTGTGGCCCCTTCTCCACCGGTTGTCTTGTCTGGGCTGAGCTTTGTGGATTTGGGGTTTCATCCATGCAGTTGTCGATGAAGATGACGTCGCTCCCAGGACTACCGATTACGGTGCTACTAGGGGTAGCCAAATTTATGTTTCTTCCTGGGGTATTAGGAAGCCCGTTCGACTTAACTGAGGCTGGGCTCGGAATCATCCAGTCCCAGTCGCCGTGGGGTGCCAACTGGGGCCCCGATCTGTTTCTCGACATCGGTGATACCGTGGGCGATGGTGTTGCGGGTGCTTCACGGGCTCGCTTATTAGGCCTTGGTGGGGTGTAGGCTTCATCATCCGAAGATATCGTGATCACCTCTGAGACGGGTTCGGCCACAAGTCCCCTGCGTCTAAGGGTGTGTAAAGCCTCCCTGATTTCTTCTGGGCGGGGGCGCGAGGTGGTCTTTAACTCCTGCATAATTTGGATGATGCTCTGGGGGGTGAGTTTCACCAATGGTACCTTGCACGGCATTGTTGTTGGGAAATTGCCACCTTGCTTCATGGCTGCCTTGGTTCGTGGCATGGTCTTGTTGGATGGCATGGTTTTAAGGTTAACTGTGAAGGAGACAAAAGAAACGTGAATTAGCTTGAGGTGAATGGTTTTAGCTCGCTAAGATGAGCTACTTTGGTCGAGCGTTCGTCTTGTCCTTGCAACCTGACGATTACCGGGGAAATGAATTCAATGACAGAGAATGGCCCATCATACTTAGGAGCGAGTTTGGCTGCGAATTGGTCGATTGCCTTTGACTGAGGGTGCTGTTTCACCAAAACGCGTTCTCCGACAATAGGTTTCCAAGAACGGCGGCGAAGATTATAGTGCCTACGTTGTTCCTCTGCGGCCCGGCTAAGCTGGTTCCGTACGATTTTAAATACCTCCTGTAGGTCAGATTCCCGTTCCTCCGGTGCCTTCTTTGTGTTTCCCGTACCAAGGACTGCTTCGTCATACAGAGTGGTAGGGAGTCTCGGTTCGCGACATTGAGTGAGATACGCTGGGCTATATCCTGTGGACTCTGAGGTGGCCGTGTTGATAGCTAGGGAGATTTCTGGAAGGAAGTCGTCCCACCTGTTGTGCTTGTTTTGGCTTATTTGAGCGATCATTGTTTTGATAGTCCTATTGGCTCTCTCAGTAGGGTTTTCTTGTGGACAGTACGGTGCCGTCAATTGGTGATGAACCCCTATCTCTCGCAAGTATTTCTTAAGTACCTTACTGGTGAACTGGCTCCCGTTGTCCGAGATGAGTACCTTCGGTGTACCAAACCGAGCGAGTATCCTCTCCCGAAATGCTTTCACAACTCCCTCCGCGGTGGCTCTCCTCTGTGGCACCAGTTCAACCCATTTGGAGAAACGATAAAAAAAAACCAAGAGCATCGTGTTTCCGTGTTTCGTCCTCGGCAGGGGCCCCACGTAGTCTGTACAAACTGTTGCCCATGGTTCTTCGGGTACAGATACCAGCATCTCTCCCGCTGGAGCGACCTGATAGGGTTTGAATTTTTGGCAGGATTCACAACTTCTCACAAATTTGGTTATGTCTCTCGACATGCCCGGCCAGTAATATCTGCTACAAATTCGGTTTATCGTTTTACGTATTCCCATGTGTCCTGCTGCTACCTGGCTATGGTTTTCCCGCAACACCCTCTCTCGTTGGGATGTGGGAACGCAGAGCTTCCAGGGTGCACAATCCTCGTCATGTTTGTTCCCTGCGATATGTCGGAACAACTGGTGATCCACCACCGCATAGTCGGAAAATTTTCCCGGATTCTCTTTCATGGCCGCCATCTTCTTCGCGATCCAGGGGCAGTCGTTCGACTCCACGGTAGCCTTTCTGAGATATTCCAGGGGTTGACGGGATAGTGCGTCAGCTATGATATTATTCCGTCCTTTGCGATACTGGATCGAGAATTTAAATTGCTGGAGTTCAAGGGCCCATCGAGCCAGTCTTCCGGTAGGGTTCTCAATGGAGTTGAGCCACTTCAAGGAAAGGTGATCGGTGATCACATTAAAGTGGTAACCCTCCAGGTAAGGACGCATCTTCCGTATTCCCCAAATAATTGCTAGGCACTCTTTCTCCGTAGCGGAGTAGTTTTTTTCGGCTCCATTTAAGACTCGGCTAGCGTACGCAATGACTCTTTCGCTCCCGTCGAGGACTTGTGTCAAAACGGCGCCTAATCCGTTGTCACTAGCATCGGTTTGCAGGGTGAATGGTACAGAAAAATCAGGACACGCTAAAACAGGTGCTTCAGTCAGTCGTAGTTTCAGGATTTCGAAGACCGTTTGCTGATCTTCCGTCCACCGCCAGTGTTTCCCTTTCTTTAACATGGAAGTTAGAGGATGGGCTATTGTCGCGAATTCCGGGACGAATCGTCTGTACCATGAGACAATCCCGAGGAATCGACGCAGTTCCTTAAGGCTCGTTGGTGCTGGTAGCTCTCTTATCGCTGCTATCTTGTCAGGATCTGTGTGGATACCCTGAGCGCTCACCACATGACCAAGATATTTTGTCTCCTTCTTGAAAAACTCACACTTGTCTGGGTTGATTCTAAGGTTGACGCTTCTCAGTCAACGGAACACCTCTTTTAAGGTTTCCAGATGTTCCTCCAAGGTCCGACCTGTGACGATGATGTCGTCCAAGTAAGCAAAAGCGTGTGGTTCCATATCGGCCCCGATTACTATGTCAAGTGCGGGTTGGAACGTTGCTGGAGCCGAGTGCAGGCCGAATGGCATTACACACCACTGGTACAATCCTCTACCAGGTACTGTAAATGCCGTGTACTTTCGGCTGGACATTTCCAACGGTATTTGCCAATACCCGTCCTTTAGATCTAGGCTACTCACATAGTTGGCTTCTCTTAGGCGGTCAAGAATGGATGAAATCCTGGGCAAGGGGTAGGCATCGGGACTCGATTTACTGTTCAGGTGACGAAAATCCATACAGAGTCTCCACGTGCCGTTCATCTTCCGTGCTAAGGTGATAGGAGAGTTATACGGACTTCTCGATGGTTCAATAAAGCCTTTTGCCAGTAGTTCGTTGACCTTCTCGTGAATAATAGCTTGCATTGCCGGATTTCTCGCTGCGTATCGTAGCTTAAAAGGTCGATCGTCATTCATCACGATCCTATGAGTAGCGACTGTGGAAACACCGTGCAATTCACTGAATTTTTGGAGCTCTTCATTTAGGAAAGTATTTACTCTCTCTTGATCGATTATGTTCGAAACAGTCACTGTGGGTGGTGGACTCTGTTGCTGTGTCTCGGCCGCTTCCGTGTTAGGGCTGTTCTTATCTTCATCTGACTCGGACTGATCGGATGTAATGGTGAGGTGTCGACATCTTAAGATTCCTGGTGTTGTTTCTTCGGGGATCGGGAGGACACAGCTCAGTCCGGCGCATACTATTTTGGTTTGGCTCTGCAGAAGAAAATCCAGCCCCAGTATTATGTCCTCGCTTGCATCTGGTAATACTAAGAATTCAATGTTGAGACGGCACCTTCCGACTATTACCTCCACAAGCAGGCTTTGGTGGATTTGTCGTCTGGAACCGTCGGCTAAGCTAATGGTAGTGCTTCGGGTTGTCTTAACTCCATCGGGATCTATTGCGTGTGCACAGGATTCGCTGACAAAGCACTTCGACCGTTGCTGACCAAAGGCGTTCTCTAATGGAGATATTCGCTACTAAACGTGCGTCTTGGAATTCGAGAGTGGTCCCTCTGTGGTAGGATATCTTGTCTTGGAGCCCGCATTTCCTACCTCTCTGGGGGCTCGTTGCCCGTTTCCCGCTCGCTGTCGACAGCACTGGATCGTTCTGACACCTCTCCGACCGCATTCCCAACAAAAGAGTATTTGGGGATTACGACAGCCAGTGGCGAAGTGTCCGTCCTGTCCGCACCTTCGACAGGCCGTGGTAGGGTTAATTGTTTGCTCGGGGTTTCTCTTAGGGTTCTCTTGCTCAATTCTTCGGTGGTGGTCTCTGGGAACGCTTGGCATGGCTGGTATACTCTCCAGGTCTTCGGCCATTTCTAGTAGGCCTGCCAGGTCAGTGAAGTCCTTTCGCCGTATGTACCACATGTATTCTGGTGATGCGTTTTGGAAAATTCGTTCCACCTTCTGTTGTTCAGTGTGGCTACTGTGACGCATGAGGTCCTGCATGGCCAACATGTAGTCCTTGAATAATTCCCGGGGCTTCTGCTTTCGTTGCCGGATTTCATCTTCCAAATTTTCAAGGAATCTCGGCGGGAGAAAGAATTTCAGAAAGTCCTTTTTGAACGAATCCCACGATTGCCACGGCTTGCGGTTATTCCTGAACCACATCAACGCCCGTCCGTGGAGAACTTCCGGCATCATCTTGATCAGGTCCTTTTTAGGTATCATATACATTTCGGCACGTTCTTCTAACCTCTCTACGAATTCGAAGGGCTTACTCTCCCCTGTGAAACTAACGCCCCACTTCCGAACTTGCTCAGCTGTGCTCTGGAGGTCAAGGGTCTTTTTTGCTTTTGTGGTAGGCAGCTCTAAACGCGGGGCTTCAGCACCATCTGTCTCACTTAGCGTCCGTGGGGATGCCACTTTCGACTCTTTCTCGTGGACGGCTTGGAGTTCTAGCAACCTTTTTGTGACTTCTGCGTCGTGTAATTGGCCAAGGAACGCGGCGAATCTCTTCCGTTGCTCTTCCACCGTTCCCTCTACTTCGCACTTGAATTCCGCCAGGTATTTATTGAGTTCTTCCTTGCGGAGGCTGTATGCCCAGGACACGCGGATCTCTAACGCCATATTATCTCTGTTTCACTTTGTTTACTCACTTTGTCACTTCACTTAACCACTTATCTCTACACACACTGTCTAAACCTTTCTGTCCCTGCTCGGGCGCCACTGTAACGCCGGGTTTTCCCCCCTATGGCTAGAGTAGCTAGTCGGGGTCCAAGGATCCTTACAGAAAATTTATTTATTTGAGACAGAAAGGAAAAGACAGTTGTTACCGTTCAATGCACTTTTATTGTGCTCGTGAATAGAGCGTTTCTCTTTAGAGTTAACTTAATCTACTGCTCGTAAATAGAGCGTTTCTCTCTAAAGTTATCTTAATCTACTGAATATAAATAAAGTGATAATTCGGTCCTCAGTCCGCACAGGAATTCTAAGCCACCAAGTTCATCACTTCGAGACCTGGGTAAGTACCTCGCCAGGAGAGTCGGGGATTAACAGGCCAGAGACCTGGATAAGTACTCTGGATCTCCGGGATATGGGATGGATCGTCTAAGGCTACAAGATCAGCTGATATGCGAGAGACCTGGATAAGTACTCACGCAGGACCTACAAGGATTTTCAAAGCTACGGCTGCAAGAGACCTTAATAAGTACTCAACCACTACAAGGATAATCAAGGCTACGGTTGCAAGAGACCTTAATAAGTACTCAAGCACTACGAGGATAATCAGAGGCTACGGTTGCAAGGGACCTTAATAAGTACTCAAGCACTACAAGGATAATCAAAGGCTACGGTTGCAAGAGACCTTAATAAGTACTCAAGCACTACAAGGATAATCAAAGGCTACGGTTGCAAGAGTCCTTAATAAGTACTCAAGCACTACAAGGATATTCAAGGCTACGATTGCAAGAGACCTTAATAAGTACTCAAGCACTACAAGGATAATCAAGGCTACGGTTGCAAGAGACCTTAATAAGTACTCAAGCACTACAAGGATAATCAAAGGCTACGGTTGCAAGAGACCTTAATAAGTACTCAAGCACTACAAGGATAATCAAGGCTACGGTTGCAAGAGACCTTAATAAGTACTAAAGCACTACAAGGATAATCAAAGGCTACGGTTGCGAGAGACCTTAATAAGTACTCAAGCACTACAAGGATATTCAAGGCTACGATTGCAGGAGACCTCAATAAGTACTCAAGCACTACAAGGATAATCAAGGCTACGGTTGCAAGAGACCTTAATAAGTACTCAAGCACTACAAGGATAATCAAAGGCTACGGTTGCAAGAGACCTTAATAAGTACTCAAGCACTACAAGGATAATCAAAGGCTACGGTTGCAAGATACCTTAATAAGTACTCAAGCACTACAAGGATAATCAACGGCTACGGTTGCAAGAGACCTGAATAAGTACTCAAGCACTACAAGGATATTCAAGGCTACGATTGCAAGAGACCTTAATAAGTACTCAAGCACTACAAGGATAATCAAGGCTACGGTTGCAAGAGACCTTAATAAGTACTCAAGCACTACAAGGATAATCAAAGGCTACGGTTGCAAGAGACCTTAATAAGTACTCAAGCACTACAAGGATAATCAAAGGCTACGGTTGCAAGAGACCTTAATAAGTACTCAAGCACTACAAGGATAATCAAAGGCTACGGTTGCAAGAGACCTTAATAAGTACTCAAGCACTACAAGGATATTCAAGTCTACGGTTGTAAGAGACCTTAATAAGTACTCAAGCACTACTAGGATATTCAAGGCTACGATTGCAAGAGACCTTAATAAGTACTCAAGCACTACAAGGATAATCAAAGGCTACGGTTGCAAGAGACCTTAATAAGTACTCAAGCACTACCAGGGTATTCAAGGATCAAAGGATATGTAAGGATCAAAGGATATGCTAGGATCAAAGGATATGTAAGGATCAAAGGATATGCTAGGACCAAAGGATATGTAAGGATCAAAGGATATGCAAGGATCAAAGGATATGTCAGGATCAAAGGATATGCTAGGATCAAAGGATATTCAAGGATCAAAAGATAGGCAAGGATGCAAGGATTCCTGGCTTAGAGACCTGGATAAGTACTCTAAGGATGTCCAAGGCTAATCTTCTGAATGGGTTACTTACCGTCGAATGATGTGCTCGCTTTGCTGGTCTGTTACTGACTGTCCCAATTCTAGTTTTGGTCGCCCCTTTTATACTAGCTCACACCACGTGTTTTCTTATTGGGGTAACGGGAACTTGTTTACTTCAATTTGTCATCACAACAACATAGCCAGTGATCATCTCCACCAATGGCAGTGATGAGCTGATGCTGTTGTGATGATGCTGTGGGACTCTACGCAGGAGTAACGGTAACTTGTTTACCAGAAACATTGTCACCACAACAACAACACTATTGATCATTACCACTAAAGGTAGTGATGACGACGGTGAGTTAGGGTTACCTCGTAGTGTGTCTACTCCCTTTAAAATAAAACGCAGGATATAAAGAGAGGACATGATTTTATTAAATATTTATGGGCAGCGACAAAAGATCACACGATTGGTGTAGGTAAAAATGACCGTAGGGATTTTTGCTACCAGCACAGGTTGAACGGGAACTGCAACCCTACCTAAAAATGGCAGTAGCACTGCACCGCCCCGGGGAGCAGTACAAGAGAGTGGTCGCGGTCCAGGGCCAAAAATTCAGGATTCTCGTTGGACGAAAAGGACAGGTTGTGGTAATCCCAAGGTCTTAAAAGACCCCACCCAAGGAAGGGGGGAAGTGTGACGGCAAAAATCCCTACGGTCATTTTTACCTACACCAATCGTGTGATCTTTTGTCGCTGCCCATAAATATTTAATAAAATCATGTCCTCTCTTTATATCCTGCGTTTTATTTTAAAGGGGGTAGACACACTACGAGGTAACCCTAACTCACCGTCGTCATCACTACCTTTAGTGGTAATGATCAATAGTGTTGTTGTTGTGGTGACAATGTTTCTGGTAAACAAGTTACCGTTACTCCTGCGTAGAGTCCCACAGCATCATCACAACAGCATCAGCTCATCACTGCCATTGGTGGAGATGATCACTGGCTATGTTGTTGTGATGACAAATTGAAGTAAACAAGTTCCCGTTACCCCAATAAGAAAACACGTGGTGGGAGCTAGTATAAAAGGGGCGACCGAAATTAGAATTGGGACAGTCAGTAACAGACCAGCAAAGCGAGCACATCATTCGACGGTAAGTAACCCATTCAGAAGATTAGCCTTGGACATCCTTAGAGTACTTATCCAGGTCTCTAAGCCAGGAATCCTTGCATCCTTGCCTATCTTTTGATCCTTGAATATCCTTTGATCCTAACATATCCTTTGATCCTTACATATCCTTTGATCCTTGCATATCCTTTGATCCTTACATATCCTTTGATCCTAGCATATCCTTTGATCCTTACATATCCGTTGATCCTAGCATATCCTTTGATCCTTACATATCCTTTGATCCTTGATTATCCTTGTAGTGCTTGAGTTCTTATTAAGGTCTCTTGCAACCGTAGCCTTTGCTTATCCTAGTAGTGCTTGAGTACTTATTAAGGTCTCTTGCAATCGTAGCCTTGAATATCCCCGTAGTGCTTGAGTACTTATTAAGGTCTCTTGCAATCGTAGCCTTGAATATCCTTGTAGTGCTTGAGTACTTATTAAGGTCTCTTGCAATCGTAGCCTTGAATATCCTTGTAGTGCTTGAGTACTTATTAAGGTCTCTTGCAACCGTAGACTTGAATATCCTTGTAGTGCTTGAGTACTTATTAAGGTCTCTTGCAACCGTAGTCCTTGATTATCCTTGTAGTGCTTGAGTACTTATTAAGGTCTCTTGCAACCGTAGTCCTTGATTATCCTTGTAGTGCTTGAGTACTTATTAAGGTCTCTTGCAACCGTAGACTTGATTATCCTTGTAGTGCTTGAGTACTTATTAAGGTCTCTCGCAACCGTAGCCTTGTATATCCGTGTAGTGCTTGAGTACTTATTAAGGTCTCTGGCAGCCGTAGCTTTGAAAATCCTTGTAGGTCCTGCGTGAGTACTTATCCAGGTCTCTCGCATATCAGCTGATCTTGTAGCCTTAGACGATCCATCCCATATCCCGGAGATCCAGAGTACTTATCCAGGTCTCTGGCCTATTAATCCCCGACTCTCCTGGCTTATCGAGTACTTATCCAGGTCTCGAAGTGATGAACTTGGTGGCTTAGAATTCCTGTGCGGACTGAGGACCGAATTATCACTTTATTTATATTAAGTAGATTAAGTTAACTTTAAAGATAAACGCTCTATTTACGAGCACAATAAAAGTGCATTAAACGGTAACAACTGTCTTTTCCTTTCTGTCTCAAATAAATAAATTTTCTGTAAGGATCCTTGGACCCCGACTAGCTACTCTAGCCATAGGGGGAAAACCCGTCGTTACAACCGTTATATGGGGGCTATACCAAAACATGGACCTATGTTGACGGTGTTTCGTGGAGATGTTTCATGACCACTGAGAACCTCAAATGTCAAATTGCAGATAGTTCGGTTACAAATTGTGGTTAAAATTCTCAAAATACCGAAAATCGGGAGGTACCGTTATATGGGGGCTATACCAAAACGTGGACCTATGTTGACGATGCTTGGTGGAGATGTTTCATGACCACTTACAACCTCAAATGGCAAATTGCAGATAGTTCGGTTAAAAATTGTGGCTAAAATTCTCAAAATACCGAAAATCGGGAGGTACCGTTATATGGTGACTATACCAAAACACGGACCTATGCCCATATCCTTTGGGATATATGTTTGTTGATCACTAGGAACCCTAAGTGCCAAATTATAGCTAATTCGGTCTGCAAATGTGACAAAGAACGTCAAAATACCTGAAATCCGGAGGTACCGTTATATGGGGGCTATACCAAAGAGTGGACCGATATAGCGCATCTTCGAACTTGACCTGCCTATGGAAAAAGACCCTCGCGTGCAAAATTTCAGCACTCTATCTCAATTATTGCGGACGCTAGAGTGATTACAACAGACAGACGGACGGACAGACGGACATGGCTAGATCGTCTTAGAATTTTATCCTGATCAAGAATACATACACTTTATAGGGTCGTAAATGATTAGTTCGATGTGTTACAAACAGAATGACAAACTTAATATACCCTCCATACTATGGTGGAGGGTATAAAAACAAATTAAAAAAACTAACTCGAGTTTGGTAGTGTTTCTTACGTATTCATTTTGGGGGTATACAATTTTCCACCTGAAATCTGTCGGTATAGGTCCTCGTCTTCATATAACCCCCATAAAACAATACCTCCGGATGTTCTGTGTTTGGAAGTTTATGGCCCCAACATTCCACGAAATGCCTGAAATTTTGTATCAAGTCTTCGTTAGTGGTATAAAATTTTCCATCTGAAATGTTTCCGCAAAGTTCCACGGCTTCATATAGCCCCCATAGAACGGAACCTCCCGATTTTCGGTATTTTGAAGGTTGTGGCCCATACAGCTCCCGTACCTCCCGATCACCGGTATTTTGAAGGTTCTGGTCTCAATATAGCACTGAAATGACTGACATTTTGTATTAAGTCTTCGTTGGGGGTACACGCAGAGAAAAAATATTTTTCGCTTTTGTTGGAACAAAAATATATGTTTTGGTTCCAAAAATGTATTTGTTTTGTTCAAACATTGTAATCCAAATCCAAAAATACCATCTTTTGTTCCAAACATAGAAAACAAAAACAACTTTCGAACTTCCGCAATATTGTTAAAATCGTTAACAATACCGATTGTAGGAACTATCATAATCTAATTTTGTTTACAAAAAGTATTGTCAATACAGAAAACCAGCCCAGAAATTTTTGATTTGAGTGCATATACTTCTCATATACACTTTTCGCATAACTTGGATATAAATGTCGCGTATAATATTGCAATCATTGATGAACACAATACATGGTTTGCTGCATTGGCTGACAACAAAGACAAACAAAAAGCCACAAGAACCCACCACAACATAAGGAATAATTAAACACCATAACAAACATGAAAAGGAAAGAAGAATGAAACAAAACAGAAACAACCCTGTAGGAAATGTCAATAGTGAATCTATACTGACTTACTACTGACATTGTCAACAGTAGTACTGACAAACTGTAGACAACTAATGTAATTTCCTATAGACATTTTGTATGAACGTGTCATTCGAAAGTCAGTACTGACAATGGAACTAGTATGTCAATAGTAAGTCAGTAGTTCCTGAGGAACCATGTGTTGACATTGGAGGTAGTGAGTCAGTATAGACATTAGAGGTAGTAAGTCAGTATAGACATTGGAGCTAGTGAGTCAGTATAGACAATGGAGGTAGTGAGTCAGTATAGACATTGGAGGTAGTGAGTCAATAGTACCAGATTTTCAATACTATTTTTTTAGCTTATTTGGAACTTTTCATATATAAAACAGCTATATAGTACGTTTAATAAGAAGATGAAGCTACACATTTGTTTAAATACTATATTTCATTAAAAAATAAAACAAATAATATTGAAAATGCTAAAAATGTACGAATTGCGTATTACAGTATTTTTATCTTTTTAAATGGCTAAGCCAAAGATTCCACATAAGTAAAAATTAGTAAATAAAGACAATGTTTTCAAGCTGCTTAAACATTTTAGCACATAAATAATAAAAAACGTTTTCGTTTTATTTTCTTGGCCAAGTCGCACCAATGACTTGTCTGCTTAAAATAGTTATTCTTCTGTTGCACATAACGTTTTATTAGGCGATTCGCTGAATGTTGATATAACATCTAGGAATTGAAAAGAATAAACATGTATAAATAAACATAAATAAAAAATATGTCCTTAAATTTGCTTGCCTATTACAGCTGTATAACATTGGAAAAATCCCACAATCGATTTTTGCCAAATAATTCTTCAACATTGTAATTCTTTATTATGTTTAGTTGCATTCAGCATTTCCAGCGAGACGGGACAATGTATACATCAGGCTCCACAATCTTCTCTAAAGGTTCCACATAATGTCTAATTGTCGAAATTTCACCACAAATGTTAGTCGCCTCAGAATTCTTACTTTGCTATAGAATTGTTTATTTTTTACTTGTCTTTTATATTTTCTTTTGCTCATACTTGTTTTTGAAATTATATGCTTTAAGTTTTCACGATATTTTATTGATTTTTACAAAAACACTTTTTTCCACCAACCACAAAAATTATTTTACGCCAAACGATTAAGAAAATTAAAAAAAGATGCTTCGTTGGGCTATCATCTGTCAATATATACACAATGCTTCTTCTTATTAAGGTAAAGGTATTAATAGTTGACAACCTGCTGACAAAGTGTTGACTTTGTCACCATATTAGTAGACAAAGTGACGACATGTCAACACATGACCCCACACTTCCTACAGGGAAATATAAACAAGAGTCTCACAAGTACATACACACAAAAACAAAGGTAAAGGCAGCATGTCATACAAACACACCACAACTCACCAAAATTGTTTTTTCAACACGGCATCGAATAGCGAGAGAAGAGAAACAAATTTTCGAAGAAAAGAGAGAAATATTGTTCAGTTGACACAAACTATTTTTGGATTTACAATACTACATGAGGAATCCAACAATATGTTAACAATACATATTTTGCTCTTGGAATATTGTTGGATCAAACATATTTTTTTCTCTGCGTGTATACAACTTTCCACCGGAAATTTGTCATTGAAGGTCCTCGTTTTCATATAGCCCCCACAGAACGGTACCGTGGTGCGCCTTAACTAATTTTAAATGGAAAGTGCTTACACCTGGGAAGTTTTTGCAGATTCCGAAACTACAATGTTCATAGATGAGAAATATCAAGAAACAAAAAAATCGCCGCAGGAATTTTCAAATAAATCGCGATTGAAATTCACATTTTTAGGGGTTCTTTAGCTTTTCACGATTTTGCTTGGAAACCGCGAGTCCTATATAAATAGACCTAAAGAAAATGTTGTAGCTGTGAAAATTTTCCACTTATGATATTTTCGTAGGTTTTACCGTTTTTGAGATATAGAAGTTCAAATTGAGACAATGCAGTGACTGTATCGCCTCCTTATAAAACAATGTCATTACTGTGATTTCCCAAATTATACTTATACATCTTGAAAATGGTACAACCTAGGAAAAAATAAATCATCCAATCTTGTAGAGAATTTTCACAGCTTCAACATTTTCTTCAGTCCCATTTTGATATGACTTGCGGTTTCCAAGCTAAATCTTGAAGACTTAAGATAAAAACCTAAAAATTTGAACTGAATCTTTATATCTCAAAAATGGTAAAACCTACGAAAGAACCTATAGGTCAGTCTTGTAGAGAATTTTCACAGCTACAACATTTTCTTTAGACTCATTTCGATACGACTTGCAGTTTTCAAGCAAAATCGTGAAGACCTAAAAAAACCCTAAAATTGTGAATTTTGATCGCGATTTATTTAAAAATCACTCCGGCGATTTTTTCTTTTTTTGTATTTTTCTTATCTATGAGCATTGTAGTTTCAGAATCTGCAAAAACTTTCCAGGTGTAAGCACCTTCTATTTAAATTTAGTTAAGGCACACCGTGTACCTCACGATCTTCGGTATTTTGAAGATTGCGGCCTAAATATTAGGTTGGGGCTATTTGTGTGTAAGGAAAAAAACCTTAATGGGCTCTTCGCGTTTCTGATTCCTGGGATTGAACTGAGCAAAAAAGTCCACTAGACCATATGTCTACGGTAAAAATCGAGCCTCCCGATTTTTACTTGAAGTTTTTTAATGACGTTTTTTGGATATTTAGGCATATAACAGCCAAACCCTTGAGATTTGCGATCCAACACAAAGAACAAAATTGTAGCCAACGCAATAATTACATCGCAAGAACATTGGAATGCTCCTTCAGGCAATTTTGGCCTTAAGACTGCGCAAATATTTCGGAAAATATCGATAAATGACACTGTGCTATAAATGTTGAGCAGAAAAATATTCAAGCGTTCTGTTACAATTTTCTATCATGTGGGGGTCCATGGACAACGAAAATGCATTTGGTTCGTTTGGGTCACTTCGTTTTATTGTTCTTTAACGGTAAAAGTAGTAAAAATCTGGGTTTCTTACATTCAAATTTAAACGGATTTCAACTGGTCCTTTTTCCTTTTAAAGGGGTGAATAATATCTTTCGAATAAGCTAAGCTTTTAAATCGGGTAATAAATGACTAAATTATAGTGTTTGAAGTATAAAAAACCGGACCAAAAAAAAAAAAAAAAAAAAACGGGAAAATTATTTTCCTCGTGCGCTACGCTGATGAGAAGATACCACACGGTATAATTATTTATTTTCACCAAAAAGGAAATTAAATTAGCTTCCGAAAACGGGAAAAAGTAATGAAATCGGTTGAAAAATAGAGGAGCTATGCAATTTTTTGTGTTTTAACTTTTTGGTTTTTTTATGCAAGTCCGCCTCTCCGTCCGTCTGCGGTAATCACTCTAGCATCCACAAAAATTGAGATAGGACGCTGAAATTTTGGAAATATAGTTTTTTGTGTGGGGGCATGTCAAGTTTGAAGATGGACTATATCGGTCCACGTTTTACTATAGCCCCCCATATAACGGTACCGCCCGATTTGAGATATTTTGACGTTTTTGGCTAATTTTTTTTTTGGTGAATGAGCTATAATTTTACATTTAGTGTTTCCAGTGATCAAGAAACGTCTGTAGCAAAAATTATGGACATGGTTCCACGTTTTCGTATACCACCCATATAACGGTGCCACCCGATTTCTGGTGTTTTGACATGGACTTATGTAGTTAAGAAGTTTTGTGGCCATAGGGTATCTCTAGTTAAGAAGTTTTGTGGCCATAGAGTACCTCAAATATTAAATTAAAGATATTTAGTTCTGTCAATAAAAAAATGCTCAAAATTCCGAAAATGGAGATGTGTCGTTATATGGGTGTTATACCAAAATATGGACCTATATATGTCTATAATTCTTGTCCAATTTTATCTACAGGAAACTTAAACTGCAAATGGCTATTTTGATCGAAAAATATAGTTAAAGTCCTTTAAGTACCTCGGTACCAAAATGTCGACATGTGGCGCCAATTCTTTGTAATTTTATTTACTGACCTCTTGAAACCTTAAATTTCGAATTACTGTTTTTTGTAAGCTAAAATCTTCAAAATAGCAAAAATCGGGAATAGCAATTCGGGAAATACCAATTCAGAATACAAATAAGTCAAAAACATGTAAGAACAGAGTTAAGTTTGGTATTGAAGTAAAATGGAACAATTAGTTTCCTTTCGTTTATGAAGAAGACTAAATACCAAACTTCAGCAAGTTCGATAAAACAATGTGGCTAACCTTCAAAATACCGAAAATCGGGAGGTACCGTTCTATGGAGGCTATATCAAAACGTCGATCTATACCTGTAAATTTCTGGCGGAAAGTTTTTAGACTTAAAGAAGACTAAATACAAAATTTCCCATATTTCGGTAAAACCATCAAAATACCGAAAATCAAGAGGCACGCTTCTATGGGGGATATAGGCACGCTTCGTTCGGTGGGATATTGACGTCACAACCTTCAGAATTACTAAAATCGGGAGGTACTATGGTCTATGGGGCTACATCGAAACGTGACTCCAACAATGACTAAATACCAAATTTCAGCCATATCGGTGGGTTGCTGTGTCCACAATCTTCAATATACCGAAAATCTGGAGGTACCGTTCAATGGGGGCTATATGAATGCGTGGACCTATACCGACTAATTTCATATGGAACGTTTAATAAATCAAATGAAGACCAAATTCCAAATTTCAGCCATTTCGGTGGAATATTGAGGCCACAACCTTCAAAATACCGAAAATCGGGGGGTGCCGTTCTATGGGAAATATATTGTTACGAATGTAACTGATAGGTTTAAGTTAGTTTAGTTTAATTTCCGTTAATTTAAATATTTGAATTGTAACGTAAAGTTTTTATTACGCAGTTACTTTATTTAAGCAGCAACAACTACCATGTAGAACTCTCTTCATTATTCTGGATGTTACTTTACCTTTCATTAATGTGCTTTTATTTTGTTTTGCCATAGTCATGTAATTATTGTTTAGTTTGTCACTTCTTTTCTTACAGTTATTTGTTGTTGTAATTACATCATTGATCATCCCCCATGTATGTATGTGAGTATGGTTGTTCGCTTAGTGCGAATGTGCGTCTGTGTGTTCGTTGTACAGATTCGAGGTGTTGCCATATGCTCTAGATATTTCTCGAACAGGGAGACTTTGGGATATAAATGCAGGGGAACTGGCAATGACGAGAGTAGTTGTGTTTTGAGCGTTGAACTGAACAGATCGGTAAAAGAATAGCTGCGTGCTAACTAGAGACAAGCTGCGTGCTTAGTAATTAAAGTCGGTTACGAATAAGTGTAATAAAGTAAATAAAGCATTGTAGAAACGTAATCTAAAACGAACCCTGTTTTATTTGGTACAAATCGTATCGGGGAATAAAACAACGTCTACACGGAGATTAGTCAAACCTAATTCCGTAACAATATGAAGGCGTGGACCTATACCGACAAATTTCTGGGGGAAAATTATATACCCACAACGAAGGCTAAGTACCAATTTTCAGCCATTTTGGTGTGATAATTAGGCTAAAACCTTCAAAATTTCGAAAACGTGGACCGATATAGCCCATTTGCAAATTACAAAGCTCTATCTTAAAAATTGGCAAATTAGAGTAAATTTTGGCGGAAAATGTAGATAAAAACCTAGCAATCGGGAGATACCGTTATATGGGGGCTATACCAAAACGTGGGCCTCTTCGAATTTGACCTGCCTATGGAACAAATGGTGACGTAGGGGATGGAAGATACCAAGCAACGGTCCTGACCGGTTTTAACATGGCAAAGCCCAGGATTTATATTGGTCCCTCTTTCATCTCAAGTGGACACTGACCTCCCCGTGGTGTCACCTGGGGAACTGCCTTTAACACCCGTTAAAGGTAGTGAGCTAACATGTGCCGCGCGTTCTCCCATAAGAACGTTAAAAACTTGGGTTTGGGCGTCGGGTTAGTAAACCTCCCCTAGAAAAAACAGCATACTATGAAAAAACGAAAGAAAAGAAAAACAAAGCCCTCTAAAGTTGACGAACCCCGCAAACGTTTTAAGGACCATGATCTGCGAATCTGCACCTGGAATGTTCGCACTCTTTATAGAGAAGGTGCAGTCTTCGCATTGGCAGACGTACTTGAAAAGTACAAGGCCGATATTACTGCCATACAGGAAATACGATGGATTGGGAAAGGCGTCACAACAACACCTAAAGGTGACGCACTGTATTATAGCTGCCATGACGTAAAGCATGAGTTTGGTTGCGGATTTGTAGTTAGTCGGAGACTAAAACATCTGGTATCCAGCTTCACTCCAGTGAATGAAAGACTTGCTGCAATTCGAATAAAAGCTAAATTCTTCAACATCAGCTTTATTTGCGCTCATGCTCCCACTGAAGAAAAGGACGAACAGACCAAAGATATATTTTACGAGCGCTTAGAAGAAACATATGACAGTTGCCCTGCCCATGACATTAAAATCATTCTAGGCGATTTTAATGGCAAAATTGGAAAGGAGAATATCTTTTGCCCAACAGTCGGGAAATTCAGCCTCCACAGTGAAACATCTGACAATGGTATGAGGCTGATAAACTTTGCAGCTGCAAAAAACATGGTAGTTAGCAGTACCAGATTTAATCATCTCGATATTTATAAGGGCACCTGGCTGTCTCCAGATCAGAAAACAAGAAATCAAATTGATCACGTTGTGATAGATGGAAGACATTCATCGAGCGTGTTGGATGTACGATCGTTCCGAGGCGCAAACATTGATTTGGACCGCTACCTTGTTGTAGCAAAGGTACGCACCCGCTTAAACGTAGCAAACAAAGTACGAACAGACACAACACGAAAGTTAGACATCGGTAAGCTGCAATCACAACAGATAGCCACAGCATATTCCACTCAACTAGCCCAATTGCTTAATCAAAATACTCCTCATCTCGATAACATATCAGCGCAATGGCAAAGCATTGCCCACTCCATGCAAACAGCCGCAAAATCCATACTTGGATACCAGAGGCCTCCACCAAGAAATCCATGGTATGATCAGGAGTGTCGTGCTGCCACCGAAGAGAAAAATGCGGCATATACTTTACAATCCGTAGCAACGCGTAGCGCACAAGAGATATACAGGGAGAAAAGTAGAGAGGAGAAACGTCTTTTCCGCAGGAAAAAGAGAGAGATGGAAAAGCGGGAGGCTGAAAAAATCGAGATGTACAGGAGCCAGAATGAAGTCCGAAAATTCTACCAAAGAGTCAAGCATCAAACTGATGGCTTTGGTATAGGCACATCCTCCTGTAGAGACCAGCAAGGTAATTTGGTAACTGATACAGATAGTGTACTCAGGATATGGAAAGAACATTTTTCAAAACTGTTTGTATCCAATAGCAGCGAAGACGACGAAGATACCACAGTCCCAATCCCAGAAGATGGTATTGACTGTATACCGCCCAGCCAAGATGAGGTAAAGACAGCAATAAATCGGCTGAAGAATAATAAGGCAGCAGGAGCCGATGGCTTACCAGCCGAGCTGTTCAAAACCGGAGGCGACACGCTGATAAGGTATATTCATCAGCTAGTTAGCACCATCTGGCAGGAAGAACGAGTACCCGACGATTGGAACCTGAGTATCCTGTGCCCCGTCCACAAGAAGGGAGATACGACTGTATGCTCTAACTACAGGGGCATAAGTCTACTCCCTATTGCCTACAAGATCGTGTCAGGGATATTGTGCGAACGACTAAAGCCTATGGTCAACGAGATAATTGGACCATACCAATGCGGCTTTAGACCTGGCAAGTCCACCATTGACCAGATATTTACCCTGCGGCCTACCACCTTTTTGTCGATTATAAAGCAGCCTTCGACAGCCCGCTGCGTTCAAAGGTATTCCAAGCCATGTCTGAATTTGGTATCCCCGCAAAGCTCATCCGTCTTTGCAAAATGACTTTAACTGACACGAGGTCCTCAGTTAAAATAGGAAAGAACCTCTCCGAAGAGTTTGGTACCAAAAGAGGTTTCAGACAAGGAGACAGCCTTTCGTGTGATCTCTTTAACATCCTGCTGGAAAAGGTTATACGAGAGGCAAACGTCAAAAGAAGAGGCAAACGTCAAAAGAAGTGGCAAAATCTACACCAATAGTCACATGTTACTTGCTTATGCTGATGATATAGACATCATAGGCCGATCAGTAAAAGAAGTAACTGATACCTTTATGAAGGTCGAAGGAGAATCTGCTAAAGTGGGTCTTGCGGTAAACGGTGAGAAGACCAAGTTGATGGTGTCGACGCGAAATGCGTCCATTGAGCTCGGACCAACTGTGGAAGTTGGTTCCTATAATATTGAGGTAGTAAAAGACTTCGTCTACCTCGGCACCTCCGTAAACACAACAAACGACATCAGTTGTGAAATAAAAAGAAGAATTGTATTGGCCAACAGATGCTACTTTGGTTTAAGTAAGCAGTTCAAAAACAAAGCCACATCTCGTCAAACAAAAATAACGCTCTACAAAACACTGATACTACCCGTGCTGATGTATGGCTCCGAAGCCTGGGTACTTGCGCAAGCAGACATGGCAGTGCTTGGTGTGTTTGAGAGAAAAATTCTTCGAACGATCTACGGACCAATCTGCGTTGACGTTGAATATCGACGTCGCATGAACCACGAGCTGTATCTGCTGTACAATGACATCAATATTGTTAAGCGTATCGAGATGCAGCGATTGCGTTGGCTAGGCCATATCATAAGAATGAGCGATGATGACCCCGCTAAAAAGGTGTATAAACACGGACCGCTTGGCGGTGCACGCAGAATTGGCAGGCCAAGGAATAGATGGCGCAAACAAGTGGATGATGAGATGAAAATGCGCGGTATTCCAGAAAGCGAAGCAACAAATAGAGAGAATTGGAGATCTTTTCTTAGTTCGGCCTATAGAACAAATGTTCTGTAATGGGCCAGCTAAGTAAGTAAGTAAGTATTGAAAAAAATACACTCGGCTGCAAAATTATAGCGTTCTCAATTATTGCTGACTCTAAAGTGATTACAACATGACAAACGCTTAGCGCTGCCTTTGAAAGTAATGAGTGTGGCTCTGAACGCTAACACGCCATGGCAACAGTTTTTTTCTTCAGTTTTTCAAGGACGTGGGTTCAAACCCCAGCCTGGCTCAGCTGATTTTATTTATTTGAAAATTTTGCCTTTTAAGGGCGAAGATCATTTTTACTATTAATTCTTAATTCATTTCTCGTTGGAATCGTGATTAATAATCAATGATGCACGTGAAAAAGGAAAGACGACGATTCGAGCCCACACAACCACCACTATGTGACATGCATGTTTCGCCTTTGGCAGCAGCTCTTCAGACATATCGGCTGTGGAGCGGCTTCGCTGTCATCGAACATTTTTCAATCAAACAAAAATTGTCTACAACAACATGAGTTTGGTAGTATTTTGAAGGAATTTGAATTCGAATCGTCTTAGAGGAACAGGCCATAAATTCACATTTGTTATAAAATCCCCATTAAGCTTTATTAGCTTGTGATTATGACTCCACATGTGCTTTTAGAGTTTGCTGTCGACTGTTGTAACTCACAATTTCTCTACTAATTAAGAATTCAATTAAAATACAGATATGAATAAATGATTTCAACATTTTATTTGCCTTTTTTTGTAAACCGTATTTGTTGTCATTCTTATTTGCCACTGGATTAAGTGTTAACACTTTTAACCCCAAAGCAACTGTCTCATTAAAATTAATAACAATTATGAGAATAATAACGAAGGAACATACCAAAGTTTGGGTGAAATATTTATTGTTGAAAAAATAAGGGTGGAAAACATGATAATTTACTTAACAAGACAGAGTGACAACTTCATTCTATACATACCCACAGGATAAAATGTATGCATGTTGAACATATTTCGCAGTTAGATACACTTCAAATAAGGAATACGTACTTTTTATAAACTTTTACATGTCTAAAAGTAATTTGGGACTGACTGAATATACAGAAATATTTCTTAATCACTTTTTTTGAATAGGATTTGCTTTTACAGAGATTTTTCCGTGGGTGTGCGGGCCTTTCTCCTCACAAAAAGTATGTTGCTATGTATATTTAAAATACATTTACTACAAAAGGTAATCACAAAACTCGGACCCCAAAACGAGGATAACGAATATAACAACTAAATTAATTTTCTTTTTTACATGACGAAAAATGGCATTTTCTGCTGGAAAGTTGACTATTGTCCAAAAGCTAATAGTATGCCCCGAATCGGCAATTGTAGACCGGTATAAATGTGTTTTACTGCAACAAGAACATCGAACAAACAAACAACCACCCTACACCTACATACATACATACTCGTACATGTAAATAGACAACAAGCAAAGGCCAGAATTTGTCGGAAGTGAACAAAAACCAACAAAAAATATTCAACCACCTTTTGGACACAACAATATCCTCAGGATTAAAAGGAGTCGTGTTAACCTCCACTAGTTGGTGTGTGGTTATGCAAAATGTATCTGGTGGCTTACCTGAGAACTGCATGACACAATGCAGACACTTTTAAGCTCTGTCGAATCTAGTGGCCTACATGTCAGAAGCAGTATTTTTTGATAGAGGGTGGTAAATAAAACTTGTTTTAATTTTTATTTTTTTTTTTTTTTACCTTGCTGACATGAGTTAAGTCAGTTTTGTATTTGACTTGACTTTAAGTGGGCATTTTTAGCCAAGTTATTATTTTTTATGGAAATATGAACGACCACTCGTCTCACTCATATTGCCGTACGAAATTGAGATATTAATATGTAAGTCAAATATTCAATGTTAGGTCGGGAAGGAAAAGTCAAAGGTCCTTGCTTGATGTAGAAAATATAAAGAATGAATAAAATTTACATAGATTCGGTTTGCAATGTGAAGCGATTACTTAACAAAATTGCTAATGAAATTTTTTTTTCTGGCGATGGCTACATAATGTTAAGGGTTCGAAATCGGCAAAAATCCTTTGTAGGTGTATTTTAATAAAAAATCAATTTAGTGAAGAAGCGTTATAAAAAATAAAAGTTATAAAATATTAAATATAAAATAAAAAATTAAAATATAAAATATAGAATATAAAATATAAATTATAAAATATGAAGTATAAACTATTAAAATATAAAATTTAAAATATAAAATAAAAAATCTAAAATATAGAACATAAAATATAAAATAAAAAAATATAAAAAATAAAATATAAGACATAAAAAATAAACTATTAAACACAAAATATAAAATAAAATAAAAAATATAGAATATAAAATAAAAACAAGTCAGCCAAGGCTATAGTCTAGTCGGGGCTGACTATGTGATACCCTACACCACTACCATTGTGCAAAAGCTGTTGACTGGTATAAGTCAAAATATTAAAATTGGGATAACTTAGCGCCTTTGCACTGAAAGTCTTCATTAAAACATATACATTTTATTGAAACGCATTGAAGTGCATCGTCAGTATAATTCAAATAAAAAAATGGAAAAGTGGTATGTACGCCAGCCATCAATAGGTTCCTTTCTCAGTGAGACCCCCTATTGCTATTGATATAAAATTATGACTTGGTCTCCAAATAAGTTTTTTGCCCACTCCGACACCTGAATATTATCCGACCATCACCAAAATCAGTAGGCTTCTTCCCCTCCGCGACCTTCATCAACAGCCAAAATTGAAAATGACGATCGGATATAAATATAAAAGATAAAATATAAGTAGACAGCGGAATCCTATGCAAATGCATATATGATTAGGATGGTCGTACAGAAAATCTGATTAGACAGAAACTTGTTTTATCACAAAATAAAACGAATTAGCTTTTTTTTATTTTTGCCTTATTAAGGCGAAGGTCATTTATAGTGATATTTAATTCTCTTTCGAGTTGAGCTTATTAGACCTATTATGTACATTGATAAATTAGGCCCAGAATTTTTTGCATATTTTGCATATCGTACATATTTTGACATATTTGTACATATTTGCCTAAAATGAGCATATGCAAAACCATATGGAAAAATATATACAAGGATTTGTGGTCTGAAAATCCCACCGAAATGGCTGAAATGTGGTATTAAGTTTTCGTTATGGGTATGAAACTTTACACCTGCAATTGGTCCGCATTGGTCCACGTCTTCATATAGCTCCCATAGAACGTACCTCCCGAATTTCCGATCATTTGAAGCTTGTGGCCTCAACGTCACACTTAAATGGCTTACATTTTGTAAAAAGTTGTCGTTGGGAGTATAAAACTTTCCACCTGAAATTTGTCAGTATAGGTCCACGTCTTCATATACCCCCATAGAACGGTACTTCCCGATTTTCGGTATTTTGAAAGTTGTAGCCTCAATATCCCTCCGAAATGGCTGCAATTTGGTATTAAGTCTTCGTTGGGGGTATAAAACATTCCACCTGAAATTTCTCGGTATAGGTCCACGTCTTGATATAGCCTCCATAGTACCTCCCGATTTCTGGTATTTTGAAGGTTGTGGCCTCAATATTCCGACAAAATGGCTGAAATTTGGTATTAAGTTTTACTTGGGAGTTTTACCTAAAATTTGTCGGTTAAGGTTCAGGCCTTCATATAGCCCCTATAGAACGATACCTCTCGATTTTCGGTATTTTGTAGGTTGAGGCTGTGGTTACACATTTCTCTATTTTATTGACTTGTCTGAAAAGAATTTTAAACAGAAAAATTGTACATACAAACATTTTTGTACCTATTATTAAAATATTTGTTGCATAAGAAAATATGTAAAAATACTCGTATGTATGTATGCATGGTTCGATTGCAATTGAATCAGAAGCCAAAAATATACCCAGTCCCAAAATTTGACATGAATCGGACCAAAAATAGGGGTTGCATAACATTCCGCTGTCTAGATATAAGATATAAAATATAAACTATAAAATAAAAGTGCACACATTTGTACGAAAAGTACTAAATGGTACTAAATTTGGTACAATTACGATTTGAGCGAACGGATGGAGCTGGAATCCTGACATTTTGAACTAAGGCTACTGTTGGAGAGTAGAACGGACGAAAAGTACTTAATGATACTAAATTTGGTACAATTACGAATTGGGCGAACGGATAGAGCTGGAATCCTGAAATGTGAATAAGAGAGTAGAATGGAAGCAGTTTTGAAAATATAAGTAGAATGGAAGTAGTTTTGAAATTTCGTACTTATGGGTACGAAAAGTACTAAATGGTACTAAATTTGGTACAATTACGATTTGGACGAACGGATAGAGCTGAAATCCTGAAATTTGAATTAGAGAGTAGAATGGAAGCAGTTTTGAAAATTCGTACTTATGGGTACGACAAGTACTAAATGGTACTAAATTTGATACAATTTGGATTTAGGTTGAACGGATAGAGCTGGAATCCTGAAATTTTGAATTAAGGCTTCAGTTGGAGGGTAGAATGGAAGTAAGTTTGAAAATTCGTACTTATGTGTACGAAAAGTACTAAATGGTACTAAATTGGGTACAATTAAGATTTGGGCGAACGGATAGAGCTGGAATCCTGAAATTTGAATTAGAGAGTAGAATGGAAGCAGTTTTGAAAATGGGAGTAGAATGAAAGTAGTTTTGAAAATTCGTACGAAAAGTACTAAATGGTACTAAATTTGGTACAATTACGATTTGGACGAACGGATAGAGCTGGAATCCTTAAATTTGAATTAGAGAGTAGAATGGAAGCAGTTTTGAAAATACGTACTGATGGGTACGACAAGTACTAAATGGTACTAAATTTTGTACAATTTGGATTTAGGTTGAACGGATAGAGCTGGAAACCTGAAATTTTGAATTAAGGCTGCAGTTGGAGGGTAGAATGGAAGTAGTTTTGAAAATTCGTACTTATGGGCAAGAAAACTACTAAATGATACAAAATTTGGTACAATTATGATTTAGGCGAAAGGATAGAGCTGGAATCCTGTAATTTGAATTAAGGCTGATGTTAGAGAGTAGAATGGAAGTAATTTTGAAAATTCGTACTTATGGGTACGACGGATAGAGCTGGAGTCCTGAAATTTGAATTAAGGCTGCTGTTAGAGAATAGAATGGAAGCAGTTTTGAAAATTCGTACTTATGGGTACGACAAGTACTAAATGGTACTAAATTTTGTAGAATTTGGATTTAGGTTGAGCGGATAGAGCTGGAATCCTGAAATGTTTGAATTAGGGCTGCAGTTGGAGGGTAGAATGAAAGTAGTTTTGAAAATTCGTACTTATGGGTACGAAATGTACTAAATGATACTAAATTTGGTACAGAGCTGGGATTATGAAATTTTGAACTAAGGCTACTGTTGGAGAGTAGAATGGAAGTAGTATGGTACTAAATTTGGTACAATTTGGATTTACGGTGAAATTTCGAATTAACATTGATGTTAGAGTATGGGATTGAGATAATTTGGAAATTCGTACTTCGTAGGCTACATTTGGAGTGTAAAATGGAAGTAGTTTTAAAAATTCGTACTTATTGGAACAAAAGGTACCAAATTTGGATTTGGGTGAACGAACAGAGCTGGAATAATGAAAATTAGAATTAAGCTTGCTGTTGGGGTGAAAGATGGAGTTAGTTTTGCAAATTCTTACTTTAGGGTAAGAAAAATACTAAAGTTTGGATTTGGGTGAACGAATAGAGCTGGAAACCTTAAACTTGTAATTGAGATTAATGTTGAAGTGCAGGATTGAGGTAGTTTTGGAAATTCGTACTTATGGATACGAAAAGCACTAAATTTGATATAATTTGGATTATAATGTGGAATTGAGATTTCGGTTGGAGTGTAGGATTGTGGTAGTTTTGGAAATTCGTACTTATGGGTACGAAAAGTACTAAATTTGCTACAATTGGGATTTGGAATCTGGAATCCTGAATTTTGGAATTGAGATTATTGTTGAAGTGTAGGATTGAGGTAGTTTTGGAAATTCGTACTTATGGGCACGAAATATACCAAATGGTACAATTCGAATTTGAGTGCACCGATAGCGCTGGTGAAGTGAAAGATTGAGGTAGTTTTGGAAAATCGTACTTATAGTACTAAGAGTACTTAATGGCACTCTATTTGTGGTAGGGACAGTGCTGGAATCTGTATTTTTTGGATTTAGTGTGAGTATTGGTGTGCAATGTTGGTCTCGCTGTTAACATGTAAGGGTGAGATACGGCTGAACGGTACGAACAGTACTAAAATAACAATAAATATTGATTAAAATTGGTATAAGTACAATAAAATTTTCAGTGTTAGCCATTTCCATATTATATATTGTTTATTTGTTTATATAACCTTTCCGTATACGAAGTAGCGGGCACTTTGCTAGTAAACTATAAAACATAAAAGAAAAAATAAGATATAAAATATAAAATATGAAAAATAAAATATAAACTATAAAATATAAACTAAAAAACATATAATCTATATGATTGTTTTTAAGTCTGGAGTGCTACCCCCAATGGCTTAAACTTCATCATTACTCTCTATTACAGAGAGTAATGTTTTTCAAAACGAACTGACAATGTTGCAAAATTTTACTGATCGCTACCAATATCATGATTCATCCCGGCGAAGGGAATTATCAATTGGGTTCTTAGTTTTTGAAATGATGCCTTTTTAGCGAAAAAACGAACTCTTTAAGTGTCTAGTATTCTCATATGAATGAAAATCACACTCACATATAAAATATAAAACATAAAATAGAGGTTTTAAATTATAAATTTAAAATATAAAATATAATTCTGTAACACATTTCTTAAGGACAAAAATCGGTAAGATTTACCCCCAGTTTTTGTAAAAAAAATTATTCTTCTCACACGAATTGTCAAATTTTGTATATCGATTTACTCGCTTTAGCGCAAATGAAGAGCGCTGATTTTTAAATGAGGAATCCTTAACGATATATGGAACGGGTATACCAAAAATTAGATGTGTGTCTGGGGTCTGAGCTATGAATGCCTAAATTATTGCGAATATAGACGAACGAACAAAAATAAGTTACAAAAACAGGGGGTTTAATGCTTACAATATCGGATTTTTCGAAAGCAACAGTGTTGTCAACATTTATTGATACTTTTCATTCATAATTTTGCGTTTTAATTTTATCGATTTTTTTCGTTAACTCAAAAAATGGGTTACAGAATTTCACTACTGTCAACAACAAAATAAATAACTCTTATGAAACATCTTGAAAATTTGTCAATATAACAATAAAATATACTCAAATGTAATCTGGCAATAAATATTGTATGGACAAAAGCTGCATATTATGTGAATGTGCTTCGAATGGCATTTTATTGAGAACATATTTATTTCATTTGACATTTATTACCAGATGGTGCTTTGTGTCTCTAATATTTCTTACAATAAAAAGGAAGGATAGTAACGTTTTAAAAATAAAAAATAAATTAAAGGAACTACTTAAATTTTTTAGTTCCGTACATGAATGAGGATAGCAATATAAGACTGTCTGAATAGAATAAAACTTTGTTAAAAAAAATTAGGTTGTGACATTATTATTCGATTTGAACTATCGGAAAACTATTTTACTTTGTTCCAAAATATCGGCATGATCTGGGTTCTTCTGCTACTTCATTTAAACTCCATTTTAATTGTGCTTCCCTCATTAGAACTTATGATTTAGGTTATCTTAAAAAAATCATATCCTTGCTATCCAAGCTTCATTTCAGAATTTTAGTTTATAAACGTATATCACCAACGTAATGTTTGTGTGTGTATATCATTTGAATATTTAACCTGCTGTTAAAGAACATACATACATGTTGTTTTTTCTCTCCTATGTCTATCACTTAATTTCACAGACAATTTGTTCGTCTATGTAGTTTGTTAATAAAATAAATAAAATAGAAATTGCCAAAGGAAATGTCTTTCTATAAAAATGTACTGAAGAACGTCTAAAGAGAGAACAAAAATAATATACATACATAAAAGTACAAGAAAAATATGGAAATGTATGTCTCGTAGAGACAAAACTGTGGAGAAAAAATACTTAGCAACACATGTGAGATATGTGCACATCTCATGTAAACAAAGACCCAAGGATGCGAGTACGTGAACATCCGTTGTGGAGAAATATGATTGTTCTTAAAAGGTTACAAGGCACAGTGGGACTCAAACAATGTATAATGTCACATTGTAGATAACACTGTGTGTCATTTTTGGAGTCCTGGAATATTCACCACTATTGCGGTTATGAAACCCCAAAGATTTGAGGCATTGAGCTCTTCTCATAAAGAACAAACAAGTTAAAAATTGTCAATGTCAAATTTCTTTTGTAATTTTTTCTTGGTTTTTCTACAAAAAGTTATTTATTATTCATATTGCAAAACAGCAAAAAACTTTTAATAAATGCGACGTTTTGTGCATTTTATTTTAACTAACCATTGCACGATGGGGCCAACGACAGGTTTTCGAGGCAACAAATCACTGGGGCAAGCTAGACCTTCCAAATTTTGTACAGATGTTTATAATGGGCTTAGAACCTAATATGCCAAATTTGGTTCATATCGGTTCATATATACATATAGCTGCCGTATATATGTTCGCCCGATTTCAAGTAATTGATGGACCAAACACGCAAATTCTGCCCAATTTTTATGCGATTTGGAAAATACCACGAAATTAGGGCTACAAATAAGTTTGCCAAGTTATATTGAAATCGGTTCAGATATTGATATTGCTCCCATATATATTTTCGCCCGATTTTAGGTATTTGGTGCACCAATCCCGCTATGTATGTACAATCATGATGAAATTTGAAATGTGTGACGGATTTTAGTCTAGAAACATTTTTGGCAAATCATATTGAAATCGGTTCAGAATTGGATATACTTCTCATATATGTTCGCCCGATTTCAGGAAAATGATTGACCAAGCATGCAAATTCCATCAAATTACAATAAAATTTGGAAAATGTTACGGAATTCGGACTACAAATAAGTTTGTCAAGTTATATTGAAATCGGTTCAGATATAGAAATAGCTCCCCTACATACATATGTTCAAATTTCATGGTTTTGTCTGTGGTTTGTATAAGTTAATAAAAAAGGTTCCAAATTTAGTAAAAATCGGCTAAGATTCCGCCACAAAAGCCAAAGTTTGCGATATCTTTGAAATTATATATTATTATTATTATATACGTCTATTAAATTTTTCCGAAATCCAATTGGTAACATTAATGGGTTTCCGATTAATCGCCAACCAAAACATAAAAATGTCCATATTTTTAAGTATTACGACATCTGAAATCAGATTTTTATGAAAAGGCGCAGATAGGCGCAGCTAATTTTTTCACAAAATGATAGTACACATTAATACCTTTCACCACATATATATAATATCCTAGATCTACCTAGATCTCAAAAGTTATACTCCAGAGAACACATGGATAACAAAGCAAAATACTCCAAAAAAGACATAACATCTTAACTCAAAAATACATTTACCACACATAACATTTTTATTATTTGTTAACACTATCTTATTTTACATACCCTTTGAAGTGTTTTCCATGTTTAAAAAATATAAAAATGTTGAAATGTTCTTTTTGGCGCCTAAAATGCTTTCACTACTTAGTTATAATGAATTTCGGAAAATGATGCATAAGAAAATATGTCACTATTGCCAGATCAGTATGTCGCTATGTGATGTTACCAGATTGATTTATTGTTTTATTTTTAGTGATTCAGAGTGTTGGCAATCGAAATCAGTTATTATTTTTTTCAAATTGTTCACTTCAAAAATTGACTTTTTGCCTCGAAAACCTGCTATTGGCCCCATCGTGCATTGTACCATTGTATACTTTTTTATCAATTGGATTCGAATCATTGTTGGGTAGTTGAGACAATATTCTGTGTCATACCGCATATCCTGAATAGGTTAGAATTACTTAGCAGAAGCGACTTGTTTCTCAGAAGTGAGTGTGATTAGTTTTTAACTCACCTATCTCGTATGACCCAGGAACGCTCGTGGCATTTAAAACGCTGTAAAATTCCTAATGAAAAAACGGCTTTATAATCTCTGAATGCAATAAATTTGTGGACAATGGGAGAGTTTATTTTATTAATATCCGAGAATTACCTCTCCTCTGCCTCTGATCCTACTGTAGCTGAGAGAATTTTCCCCGATATTGTCAATACTATAGTCGTATGCGTATTCCAAAAGAGATTAAAGAGTTAGGTATCTTACTCTTAAACAGCTTAATCCCCCTGCACATTGCTATCGGAACAAGAAAATTGTTGATTGGCTAACCAATCCGTGAAAGAAAGTCTATTCAAAAGTTGTTTTCTTTTAACAAATGTGAACTGCTGTGTTTATTGCTTTATAGCCGGTGACTGAAGGGCATCCTGAAAATGATCGTTCAAAATATAGAAGGAAAATTGGAAAAATTATATTGCAAACTTTATACAAAATTCAAAATGTTTCACCGACTTTTTTATGGTAATTGCTTTACAATTAAATATTTCAGGTGTTGTGCAACAAAAGAGTTGGAGGAGGAGTTGGAAGCCAAATGCTCAAAAGTGTACGAACAATTTTAATTTCGACGTACGTTATTGCTGGTTGATATCTCTGGCTATTGTAATACTCCCTAGTTTTCGGGAGTCGCCAGGCGCTGCACAGTGGTGGCATTACATGGGAAGGTGTGACAAAAATACTTCTATATAATATATCGAACTGAATTTTTTATCAAAGGGTCCTCGTGGCCTAGAAACACTCTAACAAAAATATTGCAGTCCTACGTCCAAGATTTCACGAATCATCTTGAATTTAATTAGTTTACTGTTACCAAGACATTGTTCAACGACATTTGCTGTAAGCCGGTACCAGCAGTTATTATTGCATATTAATACTGACCATTTTACCACACGAACATTTTTCAGTATTGGTCAATGATTTGGTTTACTCCACATATGATTTATATATCGATTTATTTGGGCAGATGTCAACCAAATACTCTAACCGAATAGGTTTTACTCGTAATAATGAACTTAGAGTTCAGAACACCGCCTTATAAAGACATTTTATATCGGTTCACTTTTGACTACAGCCTCCATATAGGGTTTCCATCCTTTTTCGGCCTTTATAAACTTTAATCACCGTTTTCTGCAGAATTACCTGTAATAATGTATTTTTAGTTCTCAGTGCAGAGAAAATCTTCACGTTTCGGCGAAGCCCCACATTAGGGTGTCCAAAAAAAAAAAAAAAAATATTTGTTAAAGTGAATATGTATTTTTCTTTCACGAGTTTTCAATGCGGCTCTAAGTTACCATGACAATAGAAATTTCTAATAGTACAAAAACATTATATTGAACATAAATGTAATAAAATAATTTAAAAACTTCAAAAAATATAAATTCAGCAACTAAAGAAGGGAATTAAACTTTTGGTCATAACTGCCAAAACCGCAAATTTCCGCAAAAAGTCTATACAGTTTTGAAATCTTGCCATTCTTGCGAATTTTTGTAAAGTCACTAAAATTTTAAGGAAATCTATACATCTACATCCAATCCAATTTTATAACAAAAATATTTGGCAACCCTTGCAATTTAGAGGAATTTTCATAATTAGAAAAATGAAGTTTAGACAATTTACTAAATGATTCAACTTAAGTTAAGGCGTTAATAATAGTCATTTGTTTCACAAATTCGCTTAGAATATAACTATTTTTTCTCATTTTTAAATACATTTTTTCTTCAAAATTAGTCATGTTTGTGAGGCTTTTTCTCCTTAAGAACAGCGAAAAATGGAAAAAATTAGTTGAGTTTCGAAAAATTTGGAATGTTTTGAAGCGGTTTGCATCTTTAAATGACATGACATGCATCACCGATGACATGAATTTTTTGATTTTTGTCGTTGGGCGCATCCTCTGTGCGCTGGTGTGTCAAAGTTGCCATCACAACTCGTCTTTATACTCATCGAGCTGCCGCTGTGTCAAAGCCACCGCCACCATATCAAGTCCATCATAACATCATTAAATCGCCGACTCCACAACCTATTGACGTACTCGTTAATGTCTATTACAAGTGTATATAAGCCCCAAAATCAACGACATAACCCGCTGTTGTAGTTACATTGCATCAGTATCATCAATAAGCGTTTTGTTTCTCATTTGTGTAGTGCAGATCAGATGTTAAGCACTGATAGTACTTATGTAAATAACGACATTTATAATTTTTTATCAAGAATAATTAACAGTGTGAGTTTCCCGCCCTTACGAGTTCCGAGTTCGTGTGATATCTATAAAGATTGTTGTATTTGGATAGTTTTACAATCATGGCGCTTGTCAAGATCTTCCATGTCTTGCATCAGAGGAATACGAAAATATCCACGCTAAATTAACAGCCATATTGTTCCCTATGAAGCTTTCCCTGAACAATGAAAACGCGAATATTTACCATCAAAAATAGTTTTATTGTTTTCTTAAGTAGTCTCCAGCATAAAGTGTATATGCTGAAACATATTGTTGAATCACTTTTTCCACTTCGATTGAGACACCTTTTTACAGCAACTTCTGGCGACGAAATTCGTTGACCACACCTTTTTTCTTGATATGCTGGAATAAATGAAGTCGCTGGATCCCCAGTATGGGCTGTACGACGGATGACACATCAATTATACCTTTTATCCGGTCAAAAACGCGGGTTTGAATCGATGTGTGAGTGCTCGCATTGTCATTATGCAAAACGATTCGTCTTCCCTTGTTCATTTTACGAAGTTCTCAGGAGACTTCAGGGCAGGGATGGAAAATTCAGTACAATAGTATTTTTTTCAGTACCATTTTACTATAAAAAGTACCGATGTACCCCAGCGGCCATTTCAGTACCATTTCACATACTCTAGTCGCACACGTTGAAAAATTTTATGTGAAACTAGAAATGCAAAATTTACACTTTGCTTCCAAGATTAACATTTTTATTAATGCAAATTGCTAGAAATTTTAAAAATCTGTATGTATGTATATACATACCTTCATATTGAGAATATACCAAAATATGAACCTATATTGATAATCTTTCTCGTGGATCTCTTCAACCCATTGATAATCCGAAATACCAGGTTACAGTCACTACAGTAGACGAGTCATTTAAAATACTTCACATCGAGCGGTATTGTTGTACCTTCCAATCTGAGAACCTGCCATACCTCTTCTATGGGGCTATGTTTATGCTGACAACATAGTCGATAGTCCGACTATCGTTTTGATTACTGACGTAAAACAAAGTTTATATCTGTCACCAAGCCATGCTTTTTGGGCTATCAATGGTGAATTATTTAAAAAATAATTTGTTAGAGTTCAATACAAACGAAGCTTTACAACAGCGATCAAAACGATAGTCGGACTATCGATAGTTTGTTAGGCTGTATTAAAACGTTCATATATGCCATGGCTGCTCAAAACTGTGTTTTTTCACACGAAAGAGAGTAAAACACTATTTAAGAGAAATTGGGAAAGAACGATTTTTGGAAGTTTCTTTCGACGTTTCATCCATTTTTGCACCTCAGTATCCTCTAAAACGATTAAACAATAAACAATTTGAAGAAAAGGTCACAAAAATATTTACTTATTTCAGTTTCAACAAAAACCGAAAGAATATTGATATTGAAACATTTTACCGTTCTGAGCAGGGATAATATGTACCCACAATTCTCTATAGGAATGTTTTATACCCATATCGAATAGAAAATACCTAATTTCAGTCATTTCGATGAAATAATAAGGCTAAAACTAAATTTCAACAATTTTGGTATTATAAAGTGGCTCAAACGTTCAAAATACCGAAAATCGTTGCATGGGGACTTTATAAAAACATTGACCGATAGAGACCATTTTGTATACCAATTTGAATAATTGAAACTTCTGTACCAAACCAAAAAGCTCTATCTTGAATTCAATAGACGGACGGACATGATTATATACTTGATAGGGTCTCTGACGAATATTTCCATACTATATACGACTTTGCAACATCCTTCAGATTTAATATGAACTTTTGTTGTTGCTTTTTAGTAAATACAATTTTTTTCTTAAAAAAATAATAAAAATGTACCTTTTCAATGAAAAAAGTACCATTTTAGTACTCTTTGAAATTTTTAATTTTCCATCCCTGCTTCAGGCAAACAAATTGTAGCGTACCACTCAGAATTAACCGTCCTACATTTTTCAAGCATTATGGTCGTCATTCGGTCAGTTTTGCCGAAGAAACGGGCGACCATTTGCTTCGAAGTGCATGTAAATGAACAACTTTCGTTGGATTTGGCCCGCTTTCGAAGACATAAATGGTCGATTCCTGTTTTGTTTCGGACTCCTAAGCCTAGATCCCAGATTAGTCGTCTATGACAATCTTATCGCGATTATTTTTATTCACAATTTCTTTGCACCAATCCACAAGAGCATTTTTTTTGAGCGATTGTCCAATTTTGCTGGATCTAACGAGAAAAATCCATTTTTGCGGCCAGGCGTTCAAGCCATATCAAATGTTGGCGATCTTGCATTACACTTATGTAGCCCTAAACTAGTAGAATTTATCTTTTGAACAGACCAAATAAGAAACATTCCATCTAGGGCATAAAAATCGATAAAATATACAAAATTTTACATAATTGCTGAAATTGTGGTCAGTATCAGCTATACTATTAGGAGTTGAACCAAGTAACCCAATGGGACCAGAGAAAATCGTATAGCTGTTTTTATAATTTGTAATTTTCTCCTAGGTTGTACCAATTTTGAGATATATAAGTTTTAGTTGGGAAATTGTACACGGTGCTCTTGAAACAATTTTAAATGGAAGGTGCTTACTCCTCGGAAGTTTTTGCGGATTCTGAAACTACAATGTTTATAGATGAGAAAAATCAAAAAACAAAAAAAAATCGCCTGAGCGCTTTTTAAATAAATCGCGATTTAAGTTGACATTTTTAGGGGTGGTTTAGGTTTTCACGATTTTGCTTAAAAACCGCAAGTCCTATCAAAATGGGACTAAAAAAATGTTGTAGCTATGAAAATTCTCTACAAGATTGAGATTTATGGTATTCTCTCGGTTTTACCGTTTTTGAGATATAGAACCTCAAATTGGGACAATTCAAATTCAATTCAATTCTGTATAGCCCCCTTATAAAACAATGTCATGATTGCAAATTTCCAACTTAAACTTATATATCTAAAAATATGTTACAACTTAGGATAAGTTACTTAAGCCAGTTTTGTAGAGAATTTTCACAGCTTTTAGGTTTTCTCAGGTCCCATATCGATAAGAGTTACCGTATTCAAGAAAAACCGCGAAACCCTAACAAAAAAACGTAAAAATGTAAACTGAGCTTCTTTATCTCAAAAATAGTACAGGCTGGGAACAAATGATAAACCTCAATCCTCTAGAGAATTTTCACAGCTACAACATTTTCTTTAGCTCCATTTAGATTGGATTTGCGGTTTCCAAGTAAAATCGTGAAAACCTAAAAAACACCTAAAAATGTGAATTTTTACCGCGATTTATTTAAAAATCCCTACAGCGATTTTTTCTTGTTTTTGGATTTTTCTCATCTATGAACACTGCTGTTTCAGAATTCACAAAAACTTTCCCTGTGTAAGCGGTTTTCATCAAAACTTAGTTAAGGTGCACCCTTCATGACATTGTTTTATAAGGGGGCTATACAGAATTGAATTGAATTTGAATTGTCCCAATTTGAACTTCTATATCTCAAAAATGGTAAAACCGACGAGAATACCATAAATGTCAATCTTGTAGAGAATTTTCATAGCTACAACATTTTCTTTAATCCCATTTTGATAGGACTTGCGGTTTTTAAGTAAAATCGTGAAAACCTAAACCACCCCTAAAAATGTCAACTTAAATCGCGATTTATTTAAAAAGCGCTCCGGCGATTTTTTTTGTTTTTTGATTTTTCTCATCTACAAACATTGCAGTTTCAGAATCCGCAAAAATTTCCGAGGTGTAAGCACCTTCCATTTAAAATTGTTTCAAGAGCACCGTGTGTAGTCATGGCATTGTTTTATAAGGATGCGATATAGTCAGTGCATTGTCCCAATTTGAACTTCTATATCTCAAAAACGGCAAAATCTACGAAAATACCATAATGGCCAATCTTGTAGAAAGTTTTCACTGCTACAACGTTTTCTTTAGTTCATTTCGACCGCGATTTATTTATAACCCCCTCCGGCGATTTTTTTAGTTTTTTAATTTTTCTCATCTATGAACATTGCAGTTTCAGAATCCGCAAAAACATCCCAGGTATAAGCTCCTTCCATTTAAACGTGGTTAAGGCGCACCGTGTGTAGTGTACCACTCATAATTAGCCGTCCTACCGTCCTAACCATCAAGCCGTATAGTAGCCACATGGTCAGTTTAGCCGACGAAACAGCGACCATGTGCTTCGAAGTGTTTCTTCTATGAACAATTTTCGTTGGATTTGGCTCGCCTTCGAAGACCCCCACTCGATCGCTGCTTTGTTTCGGTTTGAAGCATCGCGATCGTAATTATTCACAATTTCTTTGAACAAATCGGCAAGAACCCTTTTTGAGCGATTGTCAAATTGTGCTGGATTTAACGAGAAAAACCCATTTTTGCGGCCAGGTGTTCATGCAGCATAAAATGTTAGTTGGTGAAAAAAATACCCAAAGATGCCTCCATGAAAGATGCCAAGATGACATTGCGATCTTGTATTATCCGTTCACGCACGGCTTAGTTTTGTTCTGGCAGAACGGACGTTTTTGGACAACCCTCACGACCTTCGTTTTTTTGGCGAGTATCGGCTACGATTGAATTCATTAAAGCAGTTTTTCATAGATAGGATGGTCCCTTATCGACATACAAAGATTGAATTTGATTGATGCTCTCTTGCCGAGATTATCCACGTCGGAAGTTGTGAAACATGAACGGACGAAAATGTTCACAAGTCGTCTTCTTTCTTGTCACATATAAATACCCAAAAATTGGAGACGCTGCACGTTGGGGCAAGATTGAAAAAAACGGCTCTTAATTGAAAAATTGAAACACAAATTTTTGATAATCTGTCTTGACAGGGTTAACGAGTACAAAATTCTACCTCACTAGCCAAAATAGCAAAGTCGTATGTTGTTTACTTTTCGTGTAGCATAGTGTTAAAGTTGAACATATTTTAAAAATTTAAGAAACGGGTGAAAAGTATTAAATTTTGCTGCTTTTAAATCGCCATATCGTAGTTTCCGCTACATAAATTTGGAATTTTCAAAATATATATTAAATATAGAGGTAATTCTTAATATTTTAGGAAAAAATTGTTCTGACAAATTCTTATAGAAATGTGTTTAAAAAATTCGTCAAAATGTGTCCAGATTTTGCATAATTTGGAAATGTATTGGAGTATAACAAAAAAGAGTGTCGAGAAGGTCATGAGAAATTTTTTTGTATTTTTCTCTTGATTGTTGTCTTTGATATTGCGCAAACAAAACTTGCTCCTTTTTTGCTCATTTTGAGTTATGTCAAAAATGGTGGAAATAGCTGTGGGTCAAATTTTAGAATTTTGGTGTTTTTGTCTTCATTTTCCCTGTTATTTTTGTACAGTATGCCGTGTTTTGGTTTAATGTCTGTGGTCACCCTACATAAGACAATGTGTGCAGGTTCACCATTATGTTATAGTTACTATATATAATGATTTATATGAAATGATGGCGATGCACAGGGGTGAAATCGCAAAAAATGGAGATTAATTAAAAAAATAAATTCGGTTTTTTGTATAACTGTCGTTACATGGTAATATGGTACAAAATTCTAAGTCTTTAACCAAAATGTCAAGATCATATATTGTTTACTTCTACAGTTACACTGTGATAAAGCTAGAGAATTTTTAATAATTTAAAGAGCACCATAAAAAATTAAATTTTTTTGGTGTATAAAGAGTAATATTTTTTACGCATCAAAAGTGCCCTTTTTAGAATGGAATCGTCAACTTCAGTTAGAAATCTGAGTCACAGAAAAATATATTTGTGGCAAACGAAGTTTAGAAGCATATTACAAATTATTTTTTTTCCTATTTTTGAAAAGCATTTAGAGTTAAAAATGTAGCGGAATATTTTATATGGAGGTTATTCCAAAACGAAAATATATAGAGATGATGTTTGATAGAAATCAGAGAAATGCAATTTGCCACTCACGAGCCACTTGCTAAAAAATATGCCTACGTATTGATTGTCACTCAAAAAACAAGTTCTTTTAAAATACATACTCATAGACATTCGGTTATACTTTGCTATGTCGTTTTGCCCACTCGATAACATTTCATCCCTTACCTTCTTACTCATTGCACATTAAGCGTTTTTTTAGTAACACTTGTCACTCAATCGATTGTTTTGTGCTCTGTGTGTGAGAGAGAGAGTGAGAGGCATAATTGGCTCATGTGGCTCGATCACTTGTGATATCAAGTTTGTTTTACACAGTTTTTTGTTCTTCGCTACGAAGTTTTACAGTTATTTTGGGTTTTTATCTTGGGTAGCTAATTTGAATCATTGATCATCTTCAGTCGTGCATTAGAATCAGTGTAGAGCATTGAAAAATAACAAGTAAAAAAGCATTAAGTTCGGCCGGGCCGAACTTTTCATACCCTCCACCATAAAATATTCATTCCTGTCCCCATCTTTAAGTGAGTACGTGAAAATGTCAGATAATGTACATAAAATGCTTCATTCGGGAGGCCCTTTTTATGGTGCCTATGTCTAACTGTTGACAATTTTTGGTGGGCTAGAAATTGGGAGGTACTGTTATATAGGGGTTATAATAAAACATGGGCCTATGTTGACAGTTTTTGATGGATGCCTTTAATGTCAAATAACTCCTAATTAGGTTAAAAAATTTAGCTAGAATCCTCAAAATATCGAAAATCGGTACATAACGTGGGAACTTTAAATGTCATTAACAGCTAGTTCGGAGGTATCTGGGCTATACGAAAATATGAACTTAAATGAACAATTTTTGTTGCAGAATTTTTGTTGACTTTTAAATTTCAAATTACAGAAAGTTCGTCCAAAAAATAAAGCTAAGGTACGGAAAATCGGGAGGTTTGTTTTGGGGCTATACAAAAACATGGACCTACGTTCGGTTAAACATTTTAAGTAAAATCCTCAAAGTACCGAAAATCGGGAAGCATCGTTATATTGGGGCTATGTTGAAAATTGTTGATGCAGATGTGTGGTGACAACTACAACCTTCAAATGTCAAATTACAGTTAGTTCTGTTAAAAATTGTAGCTAAAATTACTGAAAATTGGGAGGTACCGTTACATGGGAGCTATATCCGAACATAGACCTATGTTGACAATTTTTGATGGAGAGGTGTTGCGACCACTAAGAATTTCAAATGTCAAATTACCGCTAGTTCGGTTTAATATTGTAGCTAAAATCAAATCAAATTACTGAAAATCGGGAGGTACCGTTATATGGGGGCTTTCTTGACAATGTTTGGTGGACAGGTGTGGTGACCACTAAGAATTTCAAATGTCAAATGTTCAAATTACAGATAATTCGGTTAAAACTTGTTGGTAAAATTCTCAAAATACCTGAAATCGGGCGGTAACGTTATATGGGGGCTATTCCATGTTTTTATGTCCACTAGTTATATAAGTTTATTGACATTTAAGAACCCTAAATGTCAATTGATAGCTAAATCGGTCTGAAAATGTAGATAAAAACGTCAAAATGCCGCAAATCGGGGGTACCGTTATATGGGGGCTATACCAAAACGTGGACCTAGGTCCACAACTTTTGTTATATAAGTTTAGTTACTCTTAAGAACCCTAAATGTCAAATTATAGCTATATCGGTCTGAAAATGTAGCTAAAAACGTCAAAATACCGTAAATCGGGGGGTACCGTTATATGGGGGCTATACCAAAACGTGGACCTATGTCCACAAGTTTTGTCACATAAGTTTATTGACATTTAAGAACTTCAAATGTCAAATTAAAAATCGGTCTGAAAATGTAGCTAAAACCGTCAAAATACCGTAAATCGGGGGGTACCATTATATGGTGGCTATACCAAAAACGTGCACCAATGTCCACAACTTTTGTTAGATTAGTTTATTGACATTTACGAACCCTAAATGTCAAATTATAGCTACATCGGTCTGAAAATGTAGCTAAAAACGTCAAAATACCGTAAATCGGGGGTTACCGTTATATGGGGGCTATACCAAAACGTGGACCTATGTCCACAAATTTTGTTAAATAAGTTTAATGACACTTAAGAACCCTAAATGTCAAAATATACCTAAGTCGGTCTGAAAATGTAGCTAAAACCGTCAAAATACCGTAAATCGGGGGGTACCGTTATATAGGGGCTATACCAAAACGTGGACCTATGTCCACAACTTTTGTTATATAAGTTTATTGACATTTAAGAACCTTAAATGTCAAATTATAGCTACATCGGTCTGAAAATGTAGCTAAAAACGTCAAAATACCGCAAATCGGGGGGTACCGTTATATGGGGGCTATACCAAAACGTGGACCTATGTCCACAACTTCTAATATATAAGTTTATTAATACTTAAGAACCCTAAATGTCAAATTATAGCTACATCGGTCTGATAATGTAGCTAAAAACGTCAAAATACTGTATATGGGGGGGTACCGTTATATGGGGGCTATACCAAAACGTGTACCTATGTCCACAAGTTTTGTTATATATATTAATTGATACTTAAGAACCCTAAATGTCAAATTATAGCCAAATCGGTCTGAAAATGTAGCTAAAAACCGTCAAAATACCGTAAATCAGGGGGTACCGTTATATGGGGGCTATACCAAAACGTGGACCTATGTCCACAACTTTTATTATGTAAATTTATTGACATTTAAGAACCCTAAATGTCAAATTATAGCTACATCGGTCTGAAAATGTAGCTAAAAACGTCAAAATACCGTATATCGGGGGGTACCGTTATATGGGGGCTATACCAAAACGTGGACCTATGTCCACAACTTTTGTTATATAAGTTTATTGACACTTAGGAACCCTAAATGTCAAATTATAGCTAAATCGGTCTAAAAATGTAGCTAAAAACGTCAAAATACCGCAAATCGGGGGGTACCGTTATATGGGGGCTATACCAAAACGTGGACCTATGTCCACAAGTTTTGTTATATATGTTTATTGACACTTAAGAACCCTAAATGTCAAATTATAGCCAAATCGGTCTGAAAATGTAGCTAAAAACGTCAAAATACCGTAAATCGGGGGGTACCGTTATATGGGGGCTATACCAAAACGTGGACCGATATAGCCCATCATCGAACTTGACCTGCCTGCAAACAAAAGACGCATTTTCCCAAAATTTCAGCGTCCTATCCCCATTTTTGTGGATGCTAGAGTGATTACCACAGACGGACGGACGGACGGACGGACGTGCTCAGATCGACTTAGAATTTTACCCTGATCAAGAATATATATACTTTATAGGGTCGCAAATGAGTATTTCAATGCGTTACAAACGGAAAAACAAACTTAATATACCCTCCATACTATGGTGGAGGGTATAAAAAGTAATAAAATGGAAAATTGTTTGGACGTGAAAATTTTTATATGGGGGCTATACCAAAACATGGACCGATGTAGACCATCATCGAACTTGACCTGCAAACAAAAGACGCATTTTCCCAAAATTTCAGCGTCCTATCTCCATTTTTGTGGATGCTAGAGTGATTACCACAGAGGGACGGACGTGCACAGATCGACTCAGAATTTTACCATAATCAAGAATATACTTTATAGGGTCGCAAATGGGTATTTCAATGCGTTACAAACGGAAAAACAAACTTAATATACACTCCATACTATGGTGGAGGGTTTACAAAAATTGCACTTTCATTTTCTAACAAAATGTCCTGTTGTAAGGTATTAACAAAAGCACACACAATTTTACAAACAAAACAAAAGCACAGACAAGAACACACAACATACAAAGTCACCCAAAAGACAATCATCATACATATCAGTGATATGATATCACCCATATTCTTCGTGAGTATGTACGTTGTGCCACTCACCAACTATCAAGAGAGCACTTGTGAGTTTTACACACAAGTCAAAATTGGATTTATACTCATTCCACACTCTAATGCTCAAGCATCGGTCGTAAAATCACAAATTTTTTTTTGTTGTGTGGTAAAAATACACGAGTGGAAAACATACTCGCTGTTAAAGCGCTCGAGACTTAAAACCACATGTGTGTATCTAAGTGGCTCGCTTTTGCCTGTGGCTCATTGAAGATCTCTGATAGAACTATCTTCAAACCCTTCAAAATGTACAATTCACAATTTAAGCTAGTTTAGTTGCAATATATGCATATATGAGGCCTATACCAAAACATTGACCGATATTGAAAAATGTTCACACTATGAATTTTCAGAAGTATAAATCCTAATTCAAAGATAAATGTACTAAAAAATGTGGTCAAGGCCCTCGAAATACATAAAATCGGGAGATACCCTTGTATCGGAGCTACACTTAAATATTGACCTAACTTAGTAATTATTTGCCAAATATTAGCTTAACCAATAATTTATCATATTAGAAGATTTTAGATTCATCAAATAAGAAATGTAGGCAAAACCGTAAAAACACTTCATAGTTTTTATGGTACCCATTTATGAGGGCTTCGAATATACCTCCCCAATCTCTCAATTTGCACCAAAACTGTGTTCCGTTATATTGATTGAAGTGTAAACATTCGAAAAATATTAACATTAGATCACTCAAATGCTTGCATGAATTAATCTCCGTTTTTTGGAATCTTGCCCCAATGTGCGCTGCATAAAAGACCTGTTGTAGGTTCACCTTATAGAGCAAATATTCTAATATAGCCACCTAAGTATGTATTTACTGTATAAAAGGAGTACTTATTGTTTCATATAAATCTTTTTAACTATTTATTTACAATTGGTCCCAATTTGAGTATTAACCTGTCCCACTGTCTTCAGTGTATGATTCTGTTTAATAAACTTAAATCAACGACAACATGACGACGTTACAGAACACATGTCGAGATGAAAGAAAATTATGGAAACATGTGTGAGCGGGTCTACATACGCTTAAATTACATTTTATGAAAGCCAATACAAGAAAGTGACTTACAAGGACATCACCTACAAACAAACATACAAACGTGTGTGGTATTCTAGTCTTTGCAAAATTCGCCAAATAAACTTTTATGCAATTAAATAAAACAAAGTGGCTGCGTATAATAAATTCTAGGTGAATTATAACAATGTTAAATTTTACTTTACGGTAAGCTAATGAAAATTTGAAGAGCAAAATGGAAACAAAAACAAAATCCTACTTACCGATCTTCCAGCTGTTGCGGTAATGCGTGCACTTTGTGTCCTTGTGGCTGGTCGACGTCTTCGATAATTCGGTGTACCCGAATTTTCCGGTGTATTATTGCCCGAAGGCATATTATAGATGGCATTTTCTAAACTACCACCACCGGTGGCACATATGGAAGCACTGCGTGTCTTCTTCTGCATCATGCGCATCGATGCAATATCATCGGCCATTTTGTTTGGCGTTTTATGTTGTCTAACTTCTTCTTCTTTTCGTTCTTGTCAATGACAATGTTAAATATTTGCAAAATTTCCTTTTTGTAACTGTGTATATGAAAATTTTAGAATATTTTGATTTGTGAGCTTTGTAAACTTTGATGTAAAATATGGTTTATTGGTCTCTTGGGTAATTTATGAGCTGCCACAAAACAAAAACTTAGCTTTATAACATTTGTAACAACAGTTGTGCTAATTCACAATTCACATGCACGCAATGAAATCTGCAAAAAATTAAAAAAAGAAAATAAAACACAACAATGTAGCAAATTTAAATGTTGCAACTTAAAATAATTTCAAAAAATAAAATAATGTATTTTTAAAATTTAAATTTCAAAATACTTAATATAAGTAAATATACCAATTGAAATTGAGATAAAGCCGTTGTATGTTTCTACTGTAAATTTCTAATAAAAAACCGAAGCAATATGAAAAAATGCTCGAAAGAAATTTTACCTAAAAATTACCCATGAAATAATATTGACTATATTTTATTGCTAATAAACTTTAATATAACTACTTTAACGTATGAAATATGTTTTAATTTTTCTAGAAATAATTTTACTCTATATAAGTATGTAAGCATAATAAGCATATATAACGTAGTGATAGAGAGATTTCTACAGTATTAAAATAAAAATGTGATTGCAATTTCTTGAAAGCAATTATAAAAGAATCAGTCGTCTTTGTGGACAGCTAATTACCTTAAGCCTAGCTCTCTAATTTTAAAAATTAAAAAACAAGTTTTCAACTTTTGCGGAGGAGGTAACTGAATGAACCTTAAAAATGTATCTAATTTTGAGAGTCATTCCTTTTAATAGTTATTGTGCCAAGCAGCCAGTTTAGTTGGTCACCGTATGTTTATGTAATCAGAATCACAAGGACTACCTACGATGAGGTGCGCTGGCTATTTCTGCCTACAATTTATCGAGCACCCCGATAGCGACCGGGCGAAGAGAAGTGTTTTGCGTCGTTTGCGATCTCTTACAGCCGAGGAAGAACCGCCACAATTTACGATGGATGATGTTGCAGATGTTATCCGAGGCGCAAAGTCATCCAATCATCATCGCTGCTGAAATCTGGCAAAGATGCCAGTAAATGTGAGTCATACAGGCCGATTTCACTTCTATCACCAGTAGCAACGGTACTCGATGCATTACTCCTCCCCAGCATCAGAACGTGCTATCCATATGCAGATCATCAACACGGGTTCCGGAAGGAGCACAGTACCACAACAGCACTGCACGCCATTTCGCCATCGAGAATACTACCCTCCGGCCTTGCCTGAAACGCTGGGTCATCAACTTTTTATGTGGTCGCTAGTCATACGTAAAATTCTTGTAGAATTTTTCCATGCGAGGAATATGAAAATATCTACCACTAAGTCAACAGCCACACTGTTCACCCCATGGACAGTGCAAATGAAGCTCCCACTGAATGTGCAGGTCGACGGTGCAATTATTCCGACCACAAACTACCCCAAAGTCCTAGGGGTTACATTCGATAGCATGTATAAGTCGTCTCAGCATACTACAGTTATCTGCGATAAGCTGAGAAACAGGAACAAGGTCCTCAAGTCCCTAGCCGGCACTTGGGGTGCGGATAAAGAAACTTTGTTAACCACATACAACGCGATAGGTCGGTCCGTGGTAAGCACTGCGGCGCCAGTGTGGTTTGCTAAAGTAAGTTATACGCAATCAGAATGCTGCCCTGAGAATAGCTACAGGGTGCCACCTCATGTCTGCAGTGGACCATTTGCATGAGGAGACAAAGATCCTTCCTGTGCGTCGTCACAACAGGGTGTTGACGATGCGGTACTTGCTTGGATGCTATAGGCAAGACCACCCAAATAACAATCTGGTGGATATGCCTGAACCCCCCAGGCGAGTTAGGGAGGATTATAGAGATCTGAAGAGAGAGAGGTCCAAAGATATAAAAGAGAACCTCTGGATCAACGTGCATACCAAGCAGGTTTAAGAGACATTCATACTGATGCGGTGGCAGAGTCTCTGGCAGCCTACAGTGTGAATATCGTCCTCGAAGATCATCCACCACCCGTCGCAGCGGAACAACAATAGCTGGCAAGACAAACGAGAGTCGTGTTGGTACAACTTAGATCTGGTTGGTGCAGCCGCCTCAATTCTTACTGGGTCAGGATTGATGGCACGCGAAATATCTGCCCAGCATGTGGCACCGGTCCGCATGCTACGCAGCACCTGTTTAACTGCCCAGCCAACCCGGCTGACTCAACTCCTCTCTCTCTCTCTCTCTCTCTTTTGACTAATCCTAATTCAGGTGGCGACCTTTCTGGGCTTGGAGCTGGAGGCAGAATCGAATCAATAAAATAAAGATTTACATGTACTTGTAGAAGCTGCTACAACAACAACAATGATGAACATTTGAACATTCGATGAGATGTTGTTCGATATAGTCCATCTACAAATTTGAATTAAGTTTGAGATAAATATTACGATCAATAGTTATCGTGCCATCCAGCCATTATAGTTGGTAACCGTAGAATTTTTAGAGCTTTTGAAACAAATCGGATGGTTGGTTCCCAGCAAACATATGGATCCGTTAGTCATTATGTAACCCATTACAAAATAATGTAAACAAAAATAACTACTTATATTACTCATTTTTAAGTTCTGAGTACGGTGGCATAGAGCGTGTGATTCCGACGACAAATCCTAGAGTTGTGTGTTAACAACACAAAGAACAGTTAATGGTGCACATGTAAGCACTAGAGTGGTTTTAAAAAATCGATGTCTGCATTTTTATGCGGCACCCCCTTAAGGAGTTTAGTTTTGTTAGATTTTAAGATTGCCAAAGTTTGAGCTTAACCGGAATATGTTAACACGTGTCACTGGGGCCTCAAAGTTTCCATGGACCCTTTATATAGCTAATATTAAAATCCGACTCGATTTTCAAATTTTTTTGTAGGTTTACTTGTTGAGCCACATCGATTTTTTTTATGTTTTTTCAAAAATATACATTTGCCTAACATAACCTGTTCAATGTAGATCTAAAAATATAACATCAACCCCACAGAAATTCCTTTCCTAAATAATATTTCCAAAATTTGTTTTACAAATAACAATGGGGGAATGGCTATTACTTTGAGTTAAATTTTTGTGTGGCGTTCACGGGAGGTGGATGGCTGGCTGACTGGTTGTATTACTTGCGGATATTTTTAAAAATAACAACAAGAAGCGCATCACATTCTGTTAAAGATAAATATTAGCGTTTGGGGGGTGGGTGTGTGTGTTTGGTTTTTTCGTTTCATGAAAATAAAAGTGGGTCATTTATTTTGGGACACAATTAATGAGTGAATGTTTGTGTGTCTGTACGAATACCATATCTATGCACAAAATCATTATATCATTTAATACGCTAAACTATGACTATGTGGTGAACAGGCGAATCAACTTCAGTGGAAAAAAGGAAAATGTTACAGTGTAAAATTGCACAGTGCAACCTTTTTAAGGTTATCTTGTGCCAACAGTTTGACCTGATGATTTTTTTGAAAGTACAGACACAAACGACAAAAAACCATAGTTGGGTTACACTGTGCGACACGAAAAAAATTAACCACATTCTGACACCGCAGTGTGATAGAAGACGAAAAATAAGAAGACACGTGTCTCGGCGTTTTTCCCTGTTACTTCGAATTTCGCGGTTATGGGCCCCCAAAGACCTGAGGCCTTGACGTCAAAAGGACCATTTTGTCAGGCTCATATCTTCTAATCCGCTAAGAATTTTGGTTTACTCGTGGAGGCGAAGTGTTAGCTCTCATCTTAAAGAAAAATAATTGTGAAGACATAAAATCCATTCAACCTTATCTTCAAGGTCAAAGTCGTTAAGGTCAATTTTCCGTTATAATTTTTTCTCAGATTTTGGCCTACAGATATCAAACCGATCAAAATTGAATCAAACAACCAACTACAAAAATGTACCTTAGATCTCAATAAACAACTTTCTAGAACATATGAACCCTGTAGAAATGGTTAACAACTTCCTAGAACATATGAACATTCTAGGAACGGTCCTTCATGTTCAAAATTCACCAACAATTATATTATCTTAGGTACATTTTTGTAGTTGCTTGTATTCTTGAATTTTGAACGGTTCGGTATCTATGGACCAGAATCGGAGAAAAAAGTATAAAAATCGAATATTTTCTAAAGTTTTTTGCTATTTTAACCTTTAAAAACAGTTCGTAGAGAGCTCTGATGTTCCACAAAGTTATATACTGATATATTCGCTACATTATTGTGGTTGAATGTTTTCTTGAATTTTGAATGGTTTAATTTCTATGGAGCAGAAACCGAAAAGGAAAATAAAAATTGCATTTGTTTTGTTATTTTGACCTTTAAGAACCATTTCTACAGGGTTCATATGTTCTAGAAAGTTGTTTATTGAGATCTAAGGTACATTTTTGTAGTTGGTTGTTTGATTCAATTTTGATCGGTTTGATATCTGTAGGCCAAAATCTGAGAAAAAATTATAACGGAAAATTGACCTTAACGACTTTGACCTTGAAGATAAGGTTGAATGGATTTTATGTCTTCACAATTATTATTCTTTAAGACGAGAGCTAAAACTTTGCCTCCACGAGTAAACAAAAATTCTTAGCGGTTTAGAAGATATGAGCCTGACAAAATGGTCCTTTTTGACATCAAGGCCTCAGGTTTTTGGGGGCCCATAACCGCGAAATTCGAAGTAACAGGGAAAAACGCCGAGACACGTGTCTTCTTATTTTTCGTCTTCCATTACGCTGCGGTGTCAGAATATGGTTAATTTTCCATGACACAAAAAATTACACACAGTGTTATATTGTGTCAGATCCAGCTTGGATTTTATGGCCCCATCTAAACGTGGTTAAATATGGACTTTTTAAAGCAATTCTGGGCAATATCTCTGAAACCTATGTGAATCTTTATCTAACCTCTGAAGCAAGTATGTAGATAAGGGCATGAATAAAAAAATACTTGGAGAAATAATAAACTCAAAAAACTACGTTTATTGTCTCAAATTTTATAATATATCGATAATTTGTGTACATTTTGCACCATATCCCAAAAACCGTTAATTTTTCTTAATGTTTTCTTTTGGAAAAATATTTCCTAGAATGTAATACACAACTCTTCAGAATGTGTCATTGTTGTAAAATGCCTCTATGCCGTTGTTTTCAGTACATTTTTCGACGACGATTTAATAAATATGTCAATAATGTGGTGAAATCCGAAATTCGAGAATAAACTGTTGGTGTGAACTGTGTTTGAAATGCGTGTTGTAAAAGATATGATGCAAAATACCGCTAAAACAATATGAATTAAGCACTTTGGAGTTTCAGAATATTCTAAAGAATTTCTGAGAACTTTATTTTGAAGATTTTGGTGAAATGTTACTTTGTTCAACTCCCAATAGTTTAGCTGATACTGACCAGAATTTCAGCAATTATGTAAAATTTTCTATTTTTATCGATTTTGATGCCCTAAATGGGGTTTTTCTTATGTGGTCTGTTCAAGAGATAAGTTCTACTATTTTAGGGCTACAACATTGCCAAAGACAGCAAGGCCAATTACCTAATCGTTTCCGAGATAAAGGCCCGATAAATGCAAAAACTGTAGTTGTAGCCCGGTTTAGAAGAGGCCATAAAATCCGAACTGGATCTGACAGGACAAAACCATACTAGGGTTTCTGTAGTCTCAATATGCACTTTTAAAAAATGCATACTAGAAGTTGTTTGCATTTTTAGTGTTGCATAGTGTTGTAGTGGCACTTTCTTCTAGTTCAGATTAACACAATGTTGACTATCAAATTCGACTAAAATTATTAAACCAAATAATTTTAAATTAAAAATCTAAATAAAATTACCAATATTGTTGCAACATTAATTCTTAGCGACAGTTTGATTTTGGTCATAAACTTACCGAAAATTTTATTACAGATTATTGTTAATGACAATTGTCATCAATTCTATTTTCGCATAAGAATTAAAATAATATTTAATAATAATAATAATAATAATAATAATAATAATAATAATAATAATAATAATAATAATAATAATAATAATAATAATAATAATAATAATAATAATAATAATAATAATAATAAAAATAATAATAATAATAATAATAATAATAATAATAATAATAATAATAATAATAATAATAATAATAATAATAATAATAATAATAATAATAATAATAATAATAATAATAAAATTTTTTTTTTGCGGCTGAGGTGGGAAAATGCCTTACGCATTCACGTTGGGTGGTCACTCAACATGGGATGTCGGACTCGATCTTCATACCGACTAAATACCCACCTCTTCACCTCTGGGAGTTCCATCTACTTCGGCACCGCTTTCGCATTACTTCGAGGTGGCTCCCAGGTCCATAGGACCTTCTTCTCAATCTTGCTTGCGTCCAAGCTCCGCATTTTTTCGTATATCAGTTTCCATTACTAGCATTGTCCAAATCTTTCATTTTGCTTCTCAGTAGTACCTCACAGTCCCTTGCAACCGTGATCCAGTTTTCATTTCAGCATTTTCTCTAATACATTTTCGGCAGATAATGTGCCTGTCTGTTGCTCTGCTGTGGCCCGGAGATTAGGCCATCGGCTGCATGCAAAAAAAGTGTGCTCCGCGTCATCTATTGTATCTTCTACTTCATAAAGACACAAGGGTGAGTTGCATTTTCCTTGTTTAAACAAGTATTTCCGGAAATACCCATATCCGGAAAGCATCTGCGTCAGGTAGTAGTTTACATCTCCGTGTTTTCTATCCACCCATGTTTTAATATCTGGGATAAACCTAGCAGTCCATCTACCACGATTCTCTCTGTTCCATACTGTTTGCCATTTTCCAAAAGTTTCTTGTTTTATTTGCCAAATATCTGCTGCTGTATTCTGGGAACGTTTCTTTTCGTATAATTTGTGACGCTCTTCTGTCATTAAGTCTACAGGTACCATACTCGATATGATCTGTACGGCTGGTCCCGAAACTGTGCGGTACGCAGATGCAACTCGTGATCTGCTCATTGAAGATAGGCTCGGAGCCCAAACTTCACATCCGTATAGAAGAATGCTATTGCATGTTTCCATTAATAATTTTCTTTTAATTGGGAGAGGCCCTCCGATGTTTATCATAAGCCTACTTAGTTGCCTAGTGATTGTAGTAGCTTTGTCACTAGCGCGGTTTATCTGCGACGAAAAGTACAGTTTATTGTCGAGCTGTATTCCAAGGCTGTTCAAAGTGCGCACTTCTGTCGGCGTGTGTCAGTTTGCTCACTCACACAATTGAAAAAGAGAGCTTTTGTTTTTGAAATGAAAATTTTCAATACACACATTTTTTCCATTACACAAGACCAACATTACTCGAACAAAACATCGTATTTGAATTATAAATTCTTGTGTAGCCACTGGAGAATAAACGAAACTTGATTCTCTTTAAAATAATGAATGTGTTTGCTAATTATTAGCTTATCCGTGTAATTGTAGAATGTATTTATACTAATTGTTTTTCGTAAATTTTATAAAACCAGACTGAATGGTATGTTGGGAAACTATCAAAATGTTTGTGTTTCAAAACCAACACAACAACAAAATGTGTTTGTATGAGTGTGAGCAGGCCTACTGTATTCCATGGCAGGTGACCGTTTTTGAGTACGGATAACAACATCGTTTACTCTCATGTCAATTTCAGCGGGCATATGTTGTCTAGTCAATAGCACCAGTTCAGTTTTGTGCATAGCCAATTCTAAGCCATGGGTCTCTAACCACGTTTTGGTTCGGATCATTACTTGCCTTAGTTTCCTTTGGGCATCATCTGTTGTTCTTGCCTGAATTACTGCGGCTATGTCATCTGCATACCCTCGCATTCAGTTTTGACTGAAATTCATCCACAGACCGTAACCGTATCTTTTTCCTTCTCTCTAAGGGTTTATACATTTTCTGTCTGGAATCCATATTCCGGCAGTTTTTGATTCATCCTCAAACCAGTGTCCAATTTTTTCAGATTGGTATTGTTCACTAATGATCATAATGTCAGCCTCTTGTTCGCGCACTATCTGTAGTAGAAGTGCATCTGGAACTCTTCCTCTATGCATGCTAAGTTGTAGAATTTTAATATTGTTCGTTTTTTAGTAGAAACGCAACTTTTGGAACCAGGCATGTGGTTCACATGACGCTTCCCTTCTTCTGCGCATATGCAACATTTGATATGGGTTTTGCAATCCTTGCGTGTATGTCCTGTTTCTCCGCAGCGGATGCATATACCCATGCCTTTTCTATCAGGACCATTGCATTCATATTTTGTATGACCGGCGCCAAAGCATCTATAGCAGCGTTTAGTTTTACTTTGCGGTCTGCCATACCAACTTTTAGTAGTTTTGCCCCTAAAATTTGATTTACTCCATGTACGGGTATCGTAACAAAAGCTCTTCTCTGCTCGCGATAGTTCGGAGCTGTTAAGTGTATTCCAATGTCGCTGAGCGCTATTTTTGTGACACGATGTACTGCGTTTTACACCTTGTCTATGGTAGTTAAGGCATCGAGGTCTTGTAACTCGATTGTTGCCTTTGGCTTCCGTTCCTCTACTGTGGCTGAGTCCTTCAATGATCCTCTTATAGCATCACAGAATTTCTCCCGTTCTCCACCTCTTCCCATCACCAAAACTATTGCTCCCGTTTTTGTCTTGCTGATGGATCGTATGGCTACTTCTGCTTCTTCAGGTCTGACATTCTGTCTGAGCACATCGGAATAGCTGTTGCCAGCGCTTGGCTTAATGATCACTGCGTCTGGACGATTTCTTGGTGCCTTCTTTCTTCTTTTTTCAACAGTTTTCCAATTACGCTCTTGCTCCTGTTGTGTTCTGCGCGGGGCTTCTTGGTGAACTTCTGTTGCTTTCTTTTTGTGTCTCTTTTCAGGATTAGTGTCAGCGGGGCTTTGTGCACTTATCTTGTGTTGAGGAGCTTGAGGTGTTTGGGTTAGCAAACGTACTTCTTGCTCTTCGTTGTGGAGCTTATTTTTCCTCTTCTTTTTTCGGCAAGTTTCCAATTCCTTATATAATCTGCAATAAAGTCGAGTAGCTCGTCCAGTTCAGAGACTCCATTTTGGACATCTCTACTGATATTGCGCTGCTTGTTGATGGCCACTCTCATTTTTCGGAGCACATCGTGGCATTTCGTCACTATTAATTCTGCTGCTGGGGTAGGTTGTGGAGTTTCCCCTACTTCTATTTCCGCTGTTTGCGAGGTAACTGGCGTACGCATGATCCTCGAACTAGCTCGGAAAGCATACTTATTAATAATAATAATAATAATAATAATAATATTAAAAAAATAATAATATTAATTGTTCCACAAACATCCCATACGGGACAAGGGAGACTTCTCTCATATCATATTAGTTCAATGGCATGGGACCTACAGTTTATCGCCGAGTCCGAACGGCGTGTCCTAAGACACCAATTGTAGAGAAGTTTTACATGGCTGAAATACTCAGGAAATGTCGCCAACATTACTGAGGGGTATTTTGCCACCGTTGAAATTTTTTGATGTTGCCTGGCCGGGGAATCGAATCCACGACCTTCAGCTTGCAAGGCGGGTGTCCATACCATTGCACCACGATGGCAATGGATAATAATAATAATTCCAAGCAAAATGTTCGATGCCAAAGATGTCATTCAATCATGGGAGCGAGTATTCTGGCATGTCATCTTTTTATCATCTTCATCGATGAATTTTATATGAGCGTGGACCCCAAAAGATGATATTCATTTTTGGATCCAAAGCATGTCATTTACACCAATGCTTTGACATGTCATTTTCACCAATGCTTTGGCATGTCATTTCCACCAATGCTTTGGCATGTCATTTTCACCAACCGTTTGCAATGACATTATCATTACGACGGGAGTTTTAACAACGTTGGTTGTGGTTTCTCCGACAGCATCAAGCCTATTGTAAATAATTATTCTTATATATTTAGAAAAATGTGTATAAACAAAAACACAAAATTCATATCTATTAGATCGATGGAATGGGTTCAAATGCTGATGAAAAGATCGGATCTTTCACGACTTCCTTTACATTGGTTCAAATGCTAATGAAAATATCGGATCTTTCAGGACTTCGTTTGCACCAAAAGATGCCATGAAATCACGTCATCCCATGGAACACCTTCTTTCAAATTTTGCTGGGATTGAGTGCAAAATTACAATTCTGCACCTTCTTCAGATGTAATTCGAAACAGTTTAGATGTAATTCGTAACATTTCATTTGTAATTCGAATTATTCTACTTGTAATTTTAATTATTCCGCTTATATTTCGAATTATTTTATTTAAAATTATAAACAAAATGATTCGAATTATAAATGGAATAAATTGAATTTCAAATAAAATAATTCGAATTACAAAAGGGATAATTCGAATTTCACATGGAATAATTCGAATTAAAAATTGAATAATTGGATTACAAATAGAATATTTCAAATTGCAAATGGAATAATTCGAACTTCAAGTGGAATTACAAATGTTATGAATTACAAATAAAATTCTCAAATTGCAATAAAAATAATTCGAATTACATCTGAAAAAGGTGTACATAGTTGAAGTAATTAATATGGACTATAAGTAACACACATCCCACTTCGCTAGCTCTCTGTAGAAATATTTATCTCTGGGACCAGCATTCCTTGACCGTAACTTGATTATGTCTCTCCTCTGCACAAAAGTCACACAAAATCATATTCTTCTTCTGTAGACTATTTGAAATTACAACAGAAAAATTGAATCTGAAGAATATTTAAAGTCCACATAAACTGTTAAAGAAAAAAATTATTCATAACACCTCCGACAACATGTTTCCTTCCGGTGTTTCATTTTTATTAAAAAAATATGAATAAAAGCAAAATGAAAAGTTACAAAAGTTGCTAAGGATATTTATGATGTGGTTGTGTCAATTATTGTAGCACTATAACATAACGATGCAATACAAGTTTAACAAAAACATGTTATGTCAACGACACTAACAGAAATTCGTTTCGGAGGGTGCCCAACAGGACAAAATGTGACCTTTTGAAAGGAAAATTTGCAAAATGTTTATGTACGTCCCTGATCTATGGAAGCCACCAGATTCAGGAATTGACATACATACGTACATTCATGTATGTGTACATGTATTACATATTCATGAAAGGATGTGTGTAAAAGAATTTATGAACATCAACTATTACTTGCATTTGCGAAAAGGAAGGAAAGAAAGCCCACAGACCGGAAAAAAGTATGAGCAGAAAATCTTCATGCAATAACGGACACTTGGTCACGACTTTCAAGATACTTATACTTTAGATCACGTTATAGTATAGACATTCATAGTAAAGCAACTGTATTAAATTTACATATTTTTGACGAGTATATGATGAAGCAATGTAAACTAGATAGAAAGTTTACGCACTGATGTAATAAATAGGGTGAGAATATGTGTATCGTTAATGTACATATGTATGTTTTACATAGGGCTTATAGTAAAATTGTAGTAATGGCGATAGACCTTAATTTGCTTTGGTTGGCGGAACTTTTACCAAAGTTTGACTAATTAAATCATAATCTTCGTAAGTAGGGATACAAGTGGCATTAATCTTGTTTTATTAAAAATATGACATGAAAACTTTTATAAAGCAAACAAATTTCAAATGAAAAGGGGGAAAAGGAAAGGCTCAAAGTCAGGCGGGTGGACTATATGATACTCCCCAGCAAAAATCCTCATTACAAACCTCCTTTCCCACCCATTATTTTAACAAGGGCATGTCGCGCGAAATTTCTGGTTATTTTGTAACCACTGAATAAATTAGGTGGTAACCACTGGAATAGAGTAGATTCTGACTACTTATTTCAGTGGTTACAAAATAACCAGATATTTCGCGCGACATACTTTACTTACTTAGATGGCTTTTGTATTAAACAGAACGTCTTGTTCCATAAGCCTAAGAATAGATTTCCAAACGCACCGATCTTTTACTTTACTTCTCCAATTTTGGATGCCATGTTCTGTGATATCTTCTTCAACTTGGTCCTACCATCGGAGTTTTGGCCTTCCCATGGGGCGTATACCGTCGAGTGGCTCGTATTTAAATGCCTTTTTGGCGGGGGCATCTTTATCCATCCTGCTGACATGGCCAAGCCAACGCAATCGTTGTAGTTTGATACGTTTTACTATATCGATGTCGGTCGGCTGGAATAGCTCGTGGTTCATACGACGTCGGTATTCACCGTCAACGCATATTGGTCCATAAATCTTTCGAAGAATTTTTCTCTCAAACACACCAAGTTCTGCCTCATCTGCTTTCGCAAGTACCCATGCTTCAGATCCATACATAAGTACGGGTAGTATCAGTGTCTGGTAGAGCGTAAGTTTTGTTTGACGAGAGGTGGTTTTACTTTTAAACTGTTTACTTAGACCAAAGTAGTATCTGTTGGCCAATATTATTCTTCTCTTTATTTCAAGGCTTATATTGTTGGTTTTATTTATGGCGGTGCCGAGGTAGATAAAGTCATTTACTATCTCAAATTTATAATTATCAACATCCACAGTTGGTCCGAGTCTACTGGACGACTTGCGTGTTGATTGCATAAACTTCGTCTTATCGCCGTTGACTGCCAGACCCACTTTGGCAGACTCTTTTTCAATTTTTCCAAAGGTGGCTGTTACGGCTCGCGCTGATCTACCTATTATGTCTATGTCATCTTCGTATGCAAGCAACATTACATCTTTATTGTATATCGTGCTGTTTTTGTCTCTGGCCGTATATATATTAGCATCTCGTATGACCTTTTCCAGTAGGATATTAAATAGGTCACACGATAGACTGTCACCTTGTCTGAAACCTCGTTTTGTGTTGAAAGGCTCGGAGAGGTTCTTTCCTATTTTAACCGCTGATCTTGTGTCAGCCAATGTCATACTGCATAGTCGAATTAGTTTTGCAGGGATGCCAAACTCAGACATGGCTTGAAACACCTTTGCTCTAATTGGGCTGTCGAACGCGTCCTTATAGTCGACGAATAGGTGGTATGTATCGATTTGTCTTTCGTGGGTCTTCTCCAATATTTGGCGCAGTGTGAAGATTTGGTCAATTGTCGACTTACCAGGTCTAAAACCGCATTGGTATGACCCGATTATTTCATTGACCATGGGTTTTAACCGTTCACAAAGTATGATCGACAACACTTTATATGCGATGGGAAGGAGACTTATACCTCGGTAATTTGCACAAACCGTTTGGTCTCCTTTCTTATGTACGGGACATAGTAGGCTGAGGTTCCAATCGTTGGGTATGCTTTCTTCCTGCCAAATTTCGCAAATTAGCCGATGCATACTCCTTACCAGCATTTCGCCACCTGTCTTAAACCATTCGGCGGGAAGTCCATCAGCTCCTGCTGCCTTATTGTTTTTCAGCCGATTAATGGCTGTCGTAACCTCGCTTTGGCTAGGTGGTAGACATTCAACATTGTCATTTACAATTGGTTCTGGGGTATCTTCATCTCCATCCATATTCGATACCAAAAGCTTCATAAAGTGCTCCTTCCAGATCCTCAGTACGCTATATGTATCAGTTACCAGATTCCCTTGGTCATCTTTGCAGGAGAATGTGCCTGCACCATATCCTTCAGTCTGGTGTTTTACACTCTGGTAAAATTTTCGGACTTCATTCTGACTCCTGAACATCTCGAGTTTCTCACGCTCACGTTTTTATTGCTCCTTCTTTTTTCTTCTGAAAATACGCTTTTCCTCTCTCCTCTTCTCCCGATAAGTTTCTTTCGTTCTTCGTGTTGCTACTGAATGCGGTGTTGCTCTATATGCCGCGTTCTTTTCTTCTGTAGCTTTACGACACTCCTGATCGTACCATAAATTTTTAGGTGGAGGTTTTTGGTACCCAAGTATGGTTTTTGCGGCAGTCTGGAGGGAGTGGGCTATTCTTTGCCAACGTGCTTCTACATTATCGGGACAAGGAGTGCTGTTTTCCAGCATGCGAGTCAGTTGAGCGGAGTAGGCATGTGCTGTCTGTTGTGTTTGCAGCTTCTCGACATCCAGCTTCCGTCCTGTGTTAGATCGCACTTTTGCCGCAACATTAAGACGAGTGCGTACCTTGGCTGCCACAAGGAAATGGTCCGAATCGATGTTCGCACCTCGAATCGATCGGACATCTAACACACTGGACGAGTGTCTTCCATCTATCACAACATGATCAATCTGATTTTTTGGTCCGAATCGATGTTCGCACCTCGAATCGATCGGACATCTAACACACTGGACGAGTGTCTTCCATCTATCACAACATGATCAATCTGATTTTTTGTTTTCCCATCCGGGGATATCCACGTAGCCTTGTGTATGTCGAGGTGTGGGAATCTGGTGCTGCTCACTACCATGTTCTTTGCCGCTGCAAAATCAATCAGCCTCATTCCGTTGTCGGATGTTACCTCATGAAGACTGAATTTGCCGACCGAATATATTTTCCCTTCCAATTTTAGCATTAAAATCTCCTAGAACAATCTTAATGTCGTGGCCAGGGCAGCGGTCATATACTCTCTCTAGGCGCTCGTAGAATATATCCTTGGTCTGTTCATCTTTCTTTTCGGTCGGGGCATGGGCGCAGATGAGACTGATGTTAAAAAACTTTGCTTTTATTCGGATTGTGGCAATTCTCTCATCAACAGGAGTGAAGCTGGAGACGAGATTTTTAAGCCTCCTATTTACCATAAATCCAACACCTAGCTCATGTTTCGTCTCATGGCAACTATAATACAGTGCGTAATCGTTTGTTATTTTTACGTCTGCCCGGTTCCATCGCACTTCCTGTAAGGCGATAATATCAGCATTGTACTTGTTAAGTACATCCGCCAGTGCGCAAATTGCACCTGCTCTGTAGAAAGTCCTGACATTCCAGGTACAGATTCGCAGATCATGGTCCTTAAAACGTTTGCGGGGTTCGTCAACTTTAGAGGGGTTTGTTTTTCTTCTTTTTCTTTGTTTTTTCATAGTAGGCGGCGTTTTGACGGGGTGAGTTACTAGCCCAACGCCCAACCCAAGTTTTTAACGTTCTTATGGGTGAACGCGCGGCACATGTTAGCTCGCTACCTTCAACGGATGTTAAAGGCAGCTCCCCAGGTGACACCACGGGGAGGTCAGTGTCCACTTGAGATGAAAGACCCTGTAGGAAGTGTGGGGTCATGTGTTGACATGTCGCCACTTTGTCTACTAATATGAGTCAACAAAGTCAACACTTTGTCACCAGGTTGTCAACTATTGATACCTTTACCTTAAAAAGAAGAAGCATTGTGTATATTGACAGATGATAGCCCAACGAAGCATCCTTTTTTAATTTTCTTAATTGTTTGGCGTAAAATGATTTTTGCGGTTGGTGAAAAAAGTGTTTTTGTAAAAATCAATAAAATATCGTGAAAACCTGAAGCATATAATTTCAATAACAAGTATGAGCAAAAGAAAATATAAAAGACATGTGAAAAATAAACAATTCTATAGCAAAGTACAAATTCTGAGTCGACTAACAACATTTGTGGTGAAATTTCGACAATTAGACATTATGTGGAACCTTTAGAGAAGATTGTGGAGCCTAATGTATATATTGTCCCGTCTCGCTGGAAATGCTGAATGCAACTAAACATAATAATGAATTACAATGTTGAAGAATTATTTGGCAAACATCGATTGTGAGATTTTTCCAATGTTATACAGCTGTAATAGGCAAGAAAATTTAAGGACATATTTTTTTATTTAATTTATACATGTTTATTCTTTTCAATTCCTTGATGTTATATCAACATTCAGCGAATCGCCTGATAAAACGTTAAGTGCAACAGAAGAAGAACTATTTTAAGCAGAGAAGTCATTGGTGCGACTTGGCCAAGAAAATAAAACGAAAACTTTTTTATTATTTATATGTTAAAATGTTTAAGCAGCCTTGAAAACATTGTCTTTATTTACTAATTTTTTACTTATGTGGAATCTTTGGCTTAGCCATTTAAAAAGATAAAAATACTGTAATACGCAATTTGTACATTTTTAGCATTTTCAATATTATTTGTTTTATTCTTTAATAAAATATAGTATTTAAACAAATGTGTAGCTTCATCTTCTTATTAAACGTACTATATAGCTGTTTTATCTATGAAAAGTTCCAAATAAGCTAAAAAGTTTAGTATTGAAAATCTGGTACTATTGACTCACTACCTCCATTGTCTATACTGACTTACTACCTCCAATGTCTATACTGACTTACTACCTCCAATGTCAACACATGGTTCCTCAGGAACTACTGACTTACTATTGACATACTAGTTCCATTGTCAATACTGACTTTCGAATGACACGTTCATACAAAATGTCTATAGGAAATTACATTAGTTGTCTACAGTTTGTCAGTAGTACTGTTGACAATGTCAGTAGTAAGTCAGTATAGATTCACTATTGACATTTCCTACAGGGGAGGGACCGAGATAAATCCTGGGCTTTGTCATGTTAAAGCCGGTCAAGACCGTTGCTTGGTATTTTTCATCCCCTGCGTCACCCATTTCGCGCGACATGCCCTTGTTAAAATAATGGGTGGGAAAGGAGGTTTGTAATGAAGATTTTTGCTGGGTCTATACCACTGTGAATATGTATGTACAAAAATGGAAATTATTTTTCGCTTTAGTAATAAAAGTAGTTAGCTCAATCGCTACGTCCACAAAAAATAAACTTATTTTAAGTTGGAATGTGGTTTTTGACAGAATAAACAATCGAATTTTACAGCTTAATCGAATATACCGACAATTGTCGGTAAAATTAAAATGCTTATAATTTCGGTAATTAACGATGTTTTTCGGTAAGTTAGCGACGAATAAAAAGCAGTCGTAAAGTTCTACCGATAGCAAGAGTGTTGTCAACTTTTATATAACGGCGTTATTTCAGTTATCTTTTTTTTTTCAAAAAAGTAAACAAGTAAAACAAGTAAAAAAGTATCAGTCGGCTTTACCGACGGAGATATACCTTCAGCCTGTGTAAATTGAAACACTTTTTTCCCAAAAAACGTATGTATTTAGGGATTTTCAAAATTTTGGGCGTATGAACCGACAAAAATGTTGATTAGGATTAAAGTTCAAACGTTTTGCGGAGGAGGTACTTAAGAGAATGGACCGACATAGACCATGGGGGTGCCATAGGGGGTTTTTGCACCCTTCGGTCTGTTTTCTCAAAAAGTTTGGACTTGCGGCTGTTTGCATGGGGTGGGCAATGATTTTCCATTGTCCTGATATGTTATCGGGAGGAGTAGTGCATTGATTAGTCAGTTGGGCCAGTTGAGTGGAATATGCTGTGGCTATCTGTTGTGATTGCAGCTTACTGATGTCCAACTTCCGTGTTGTCTCTGTTCGCACTTTGTTTGCTACTTTTGATCGGGTAGGTACTTTTGTTGCAACAAGGTTGTGGTCCGGGTCTATGTTTGCACCTCAGAACGATCGTACATCCGACGCGCTTGATTCATCTTCCATCTATCACAAAATGATCAATTTGTTTTCTTGTTCTTTGATCTGGCGACAGCCAGTTATGAATATCGAGATGCTTAAATATGGTACTGCTAATTACCACGTTTCTTGTCTATCAGCCTCATACCATTGTCAGATGTTTCACTGTGGAGACTGAATTTCCCAACTGTTGGACCAAAGATATTCTCCGTTCGTATTTTGGCATTAACATCGCCTAGTATAATTTTAATGTCATAGGCAGGACAACGGTCATAAGTTTCTACAAAGCGCACGTAAAATATATCTTTGGTCTGTCCTTGCCTTCAGTGGGAGCATGAGCACAAATAAAGCTGATGTTGAAGAATTTAGCTTTTAATCGAATTGCAGCGAGTCTTTCATTCACTGGGGTGAAGCTGGAGACCAGATGTTTTAACCGCCGACCAACTACAAATCCGCGACCAAACTCATGCTTTGTATCACGGCAGCTATAATACAGTGCGTCACCTTTAGGTGTTGTTGCGACGCCTTTCCCATTTCATCGTATTTTCTGTATGGCAGTAATATCGGCCTTGTACTTTTCAAGAACATCTGCCAGTGCGTAAACTGCACCTTCTCTATAAAGAGTGCAAACATTCCAGGTGCAGATTCGCAGATCATTGTCCTTAAAACGTTTGCGGGGTTCGTCAACTTTAGAGGGGTTTGTTTTTCTTTTCTTTTGTTTTTTCATAGTATTGGAGATATAACGTATTTAAAAAATAGATGTAGTCGGTTCTTTAGGCCCCAAAGAAGTACCTAGATTGTAGATTAATCCGTAATTTTTTAAACCGATACATGCATCACATAGGGAAGATACCACGTTCCATCTGGAATTCAATAAAATATGTAGCCTGTTACGGGGGCCATCCCTTTTATATCCCTGAAAATTTCAAGAAAATCGGTTCAGTAGGTTTTCAGATGTGACATATTTTAACAAGTGGGCGTGGTCAAATTTTTGGGTCCCAAATACGTAAGTAAGGTCGGAGACACAAGCACAATTGTGTCGCCAATTTATTTCCAAACCGATACATTCGTAATTATTGTAAATATATAATTTTTAAAGAAATAGGGTATAGGGTAAGTACCCCGCCCATTCAGAAAAATCTGTTCTGTAGTTTTTGCAGAAAAGATTAAAATTGAAAATTGAAAAAAGTGGGCATGGGCGTGGTTGTGACGAACATTTCAAAAAAGAATTACCCAAATCGGTCCAGCCGTTCTCAACTGATGCCATTACCAACGAACGACATTTGATTTTTATTTAAAAAGGATTTTGTTTTGGACACACTCTGGACAAAGACAATCCAATCCTTCCCTCTGTTTTTACTTTTCCGTGTACACTGATGTTCGTATTAAATGTAAACATTTTTAATTGTAAAACATTTAATAGCTCTTGAACAAAAGACGAAACAAATGCTTTGCACGAAACAAAAAACTTTTTAAAAGCAAAAGAAAAAAGAATTCCACTTTAAATTCAATTAGTGTCAATTAACATCAAACAGGAAGGATGTGATGGACATGCAGCTTTTCCAAAGCACCAAAAAATGGAACAACTTTGAAAAGCAATATCCGTTTTTAGTCAAATCAAAAGGATTGAAGCGTGGAATCAAAGTCAGAAGAAGAGTTGGTAAACAAGACCACCACCACCGGAACATCATTAAATGTTTAACAAAATAAAAAACGAACTTTGTTTAGGCGATATAACGAAAGTAGGAAATGTAGAACAACAACATTAATGAGAACAACAACTTTTTAGCTTAAACAGAGTGAGTAGTAAGCCCGTTTCAGATGCAACACAAACAAATAAAGTTATTTAAACAAATTGTTACGTTCTTTTTAGCTGTGGTAGAAAGCATTGGTGGTTGAATGTTGTTGAAATGTCCGCTAATTCTCAAGTGTATTTATCCAGAAAGCTTGAAACGTAAAGCAAAAAAAAAAATACACGCATTCAAACTAATTAACATTTTAACAGGTTTCATCTTGTTTTGCTCCAGAAAGAAATGTAATGAAATGAATTGCTCCCATTTTCAGACTTCCAACTTACTTGTCTTGGGAATTTTATATTGAGTGGTAAACTTTTTTTTTGTTTAAATAAGGTAAAATTTTGCAGGTATTTATGTTTAGCAGACAGATATTTTAATTACAAAATTCCAGAATTTAAATGTTTTAAAACAAATATTTGAAAAGTTTTGATTGAGCATGAGTGCATAAAGAATAATGTATTATGTTGTTATATTATAATATGGTCAGTATCTTCTATTATAGGGGATAGACGTTAAAAGATTTAAGAGCTTTCGGAACAATCTTCAACATTAGAATTAACAGATAAAAAAGTAACAAGTGAGCAAAGCCTATAGCCTGGACGGGGCCGACTATGTGATACTCTACACCAGATTGAAAGCTTTGCTGGTCTTTTTTATTATCATTTTACATGTCTTTAATACACCAAATAAAAGCAGAGGTATTTGTCATTAATGTATAAACTTCAAAATATTAAAATTGTGATAGCATAGCGTCTTTTGCAATAACTCTGATATTTTAACATAAATGCCACATTTTGTATTAATTTAAAGCTCGGTTTAGTTCCATTATTAAGCTCTCTCCTTGGAATATGTCTAACAGAAGCAAAAATATCTGACATGGAAATAAAATTGCATAACTTGGAAATTAGGATATCCCAGCGTCTCTTTCAACAGCACAATCATTGCACCAATTTTGCTAACGCAATTGGGAACATTTCCAAGCTCAGAATGTCTTCATGGTTGAAACGCATCCAACCAAAGCTGAGATACTCGTCAGTACAATTCAAATAAAAAATGGGAAAGTGGGATGTGCGCCAACATATTTTGTATCATAATAAAGGTGATATTTTCCTCATCCATTGTCGGACATTCGTTTTGGATTACGGCTACAAAAAGCGGAGATATTCGCATAAGAATAAAATTTTGAATTTTTGTCCACATACGTTTTTTGCCCATTCCGACTTTTGAATATTATCCCACCATCACCAAACTCAAGTCTTCTTCTCTGGGAGCCCTATTAACCACGAAATTTTTGTGAAGATCCTATTTAAATTGCGCCTGTCCGTTATTTGACCACGTACGCCAACCTACTTTGCATCATTGTAGAGATGGGATTTTCTACTTTGGAAGGTCCCCAACCGAAGCACTATAGGTAATTTGGACAGGTTTTTAAGCAAAAAGTCGATTTTTGCACTTTTAATAACATGACTTTTCTAATTTGATTCGAAGAAAGAACATGTCAAATGCTATGGATGTGCAATTTGTTTTCGAAAATATTCAAAACTCGCGGTGTAATTCGAAGTGAAAATCAAAATTTCGACGACAAAATAAAAAATGTTAAAAATAAGTAAAAAAGTGTCAGTCGGCTTTGCCGAAAGATATATACCCTCAGCCAATGTGAAGTGAAACTTTCACCTAAGGCCTTTAGGTGACCTGAATTTTGTGGCCGTTTTTGGACATTTGAACTTGCCGACAAAAATGTGGATTAGGAATTAACTGCACTAAGACACAAATGTTGAACTTTTGGCCCTTAGGAAGGACCGATATGGGCCATTTTAGAAGTTAAACAAAATTTTGACAAAATATTAGGAGATCCAAAGTTTGGACCAAATTTGTTGTCCCATTCAAGTGATATCGTCCTAGCATTTTAGTAACATTTTTTAAATATTGGGGAGAAGTACCGGAAGTTGTGGACCGGTATTGCCCCATGAAACTAAGTTTTGATATAATATGACGAAGACCAAATGTTGGACCAAATCGGTTGAACAGTTCGAGAGTTATCGTTCTCTCTGACCGCCACATTTGGTGACATAGGGTTTTTTACACCTTTCGAGCTTTTTTCCAAAGAAATATGGACTCGCCCCTCAAAGTGATTCGAGAGCAGGTATTCAAGTGAACTTATCCGAAATTTTGGTGAGACGTACCCGGAGGAGGAGACAAATATAGTCCATATTCGAACCTGATCTATATCTGGTATATATATATTAGGATGTGCAAAGTATGGATTACATTGGTCACTCCCTTCAAAAGTTGTCGTGCGCACAATTTTTCCGAACATTTTTCAACTTTTGTTGGGGAGGAACCTAAAGGAGTGGACCGATATGGCTTATCTTCGAATTTAAACTATGTTTGGACAAAATATTACGTAGGCTTAATTTTGGACCGAATCGGCAGATCCGTTGTAGAGTTATCTTGCGCTCCAATCACTACACACGGTGTCATAGGGGCTCTTTGCAACTTTTAGCCTGTTTTCTCAGGAAGTATGGACTTGCCCCTGATGAAACTTGTACCGTCGTATGGGAAGCAGTGAATTCAAGTTGTTGCAACAAAAATCAAAGCGATGCGAGAGCAGTTCCTAAGCTGAACTTTTGCAAAATTTTGTGTGGGAGGTACCCGAGGGCGTTGAGTCCATATTGAAGCCTCATGTGCAAAGTATAGACCAAGCCGGTTATTCCCTTCAAGAGTTATCGTGTGCACAAATTTTCCGAACATTTTCGAACTTTTGTGGGGGAGGTACCGGAAGGAGTGGACCGATATAACTCATCTTCGAACTTAAACTAAGTTTGGACAAAATTTTGCGATAGCCAACTTTTGGACCAAATCAGTTCATCCGTTCGAGAATTATCGTGCGCACCAGCCAGCCAGGCAGACAGACAGACGGACGGTCATTGTCTGAAACACATTTCGTCTAAACATACCATTATTTCGACGAGGCTCATTTTAGGTCGTATCAATATGTAAATGCCCTCTTTAGCCTAAAGGCTGAGGGTATACAATTTTTTTTCAATCGGGCGGTACCTTTATATGGGAGCTAGAGTTGGGTCGTTCATGAACGAACCGGCTCAAAGGAACGATTCCGTGAAAAGAACGAACGGATCCCTATCCAGCTCATTGTTTTATATCGTTCATTTAGATCCCCGATGGACGAGTCATTGCTGCTTACAAAATTAGCAGCATTGGTTTTGCTCTAAACAAACGCTTTCCACACAAAACAAACAATGATTCAGAGAGCTACTCTCGCTCAGTAACTCACCTCATTCAGTAGCACATCTCGGTCATATCTTTCTTTTGCATCATTCCTTCATCTGGTTCTTTCATATCAAAACCACCACCACTACGTTCAGAAACAAAACCACCCCCATTAGCACACAAACAAGCAAGTAACACAACAGTTGTGTCATTCGTGAACGAACATTTTCAAAAGAACGATTCGGTGAAAAGAACGACGGAGTCATATGCAGCAGAGAACGAACGACTTCAAAAGAAAATAATACAGTCAAATGTATTGTTGAACGAAAAAGAGCCAACGAACGAAGTAAATGACCCGGATCTTTTTGGTGAACGGAATGAAAAAGATCGATCCGCTCAATGAACGAGATTGCCCAACACTAATGGGAGCACACGGTACTCTTGAAGCAAATTTAAATGGAAGGTGCTTACACCTGGATAGTTTTTGCGGATTTTGAAACTACAATGTTCATAGATGAGGAAAATCAAAAAAATAAAAAAAATCGCCGAAGCGCTTTTTAAATAAATCGCGATCCAAGTTGACATTTTCAGGTTTTTTTAGGTTTTCACAATTTTGCTTGGAATCCGCAAGTCCTAAAATTCTCTACAACATATGTCATAACCGTACATGACATTGTTTTATAAGCAGACAATACAGTCAGTGCATTGTCCCAATTTGAACTTCTATATCTCAAAAATGGTAGAAGCTACGAAAATACGAAAATAAAGGCCAATATTGTATAGAATTGTCACGGCTGTAACATTTTTAAGTCTTATTTCGATAGGACTTCCGGTTTCCAAGCAAAATGGTGAAAACCTAAAAAACCCCTAAAAGTGTCAACTCTAATCGCGATTTGTTTAAAATCCGCTTCGGCGAAATGTCAAATTACTGCTAGTTCGGATCACCGATGTAGTCAGGGGGGCCCCCCGAAATGACTTGCGTTCCCATAGGATATTGCTTATCTTACACATTTTCCTAATTTTTGAGTAAAATTTTAAAATGTTTTAGATTTTTAAAGAAATATGTAAAGTATTTGGGTCAACTACATTGGTTTACTTATTGAAAGTATGAAATAATGAAGAAGTTAGAAGAAGTTAGAAGTTTTTTGAGCAATTTTCTGCATAGTTGTTGGTAAGTTTTAAGGTCTTGTTTAAGCGTTTAATAGTAATTTTAGGCTGACTCTAAGTGTTGTTGAGTTCAGAAGAAGATGTTTACTGGCTTGTAAACAATATCTAGAAAAAAACATTCTTGTGGTCCTTATTCTTTATTATGTTTCAAATTTGCAAAAAAAAGAACTATACCAACCATTTTTTATGATAAAACTTCTGTTCCACCGCAGTCTCGTTCGTTGAGATTATTAGAAACTTGTCTCTTGTTACAAATTAGTAAATGTCTATTGTACAAAAAAGGATTTTTCTGTCGTACTTTTATGTTTTGTTCTACCTATCGAATAAAACCAAGATAAAGATTAATGAGCTTGAGGTCAATATTTATATTATATTTATTGCATATTATTTCCAATATTTCGAAATTACATTGAATTTTAACTTTAGGGATTTTTTTCTGTCGATTACACTGTGCAACATTTTTAATGTGATCTTGTGCAAAAACTGATGATTTTTTGAAAGTACAGACCCAAACGACAAGAAACCTTAGTTGGGGTTTGTTGTGCGAGATCCAGCTCGGATTTTATGGTCCATCTATACATGGTTAAATATTAAGTTTTTAAAGAAATTCGGGGCTATATCTCTGAAACCAATGCGAATCTTCTTCTGACCTCTGAAGCAAATTTGTAGATAAGGACAAGAATAAAATATTTGGAGAAATAATGAACTCGAAAAACTGCATTTATTGCCTCAAATTTCTAAATATATGCAAAAATTCCACAATTTTTATACATTTCGCACCGTATCTCCACAACCCTTATTTTTTTCTGAAAATATTCCCTGGAATGTAATACACAACTCTTCAGAACATGTCATTGTTGTAAAATGCCTCTATGCTGATGTTTTCAGTACATTTTTCAACGACGATTTAATAAAAATATCAATAATGTAGTGAAATCCGAAGAATAAACTGTTGGTGTGAACTGTGTTTGAAATACGTGTTGTAAAAGATATGATGCAAAATACTGCTGAAACAACATGAAGTAAGCATTTTAGAGTTTCAGAATGTTGTAAAGAGTTCTTGAGAACTTTATTTGGAAGATTTTTGCAAAAGGTTTCTTGGCTCGACTCCCAATAGTTTAGCTACAATATTGCTAAAGACAGCAAGGCACAATTCTTATTTGTTTCTGAGATAAAGGCTTGATAAATGCAAAAAACGTGTAGATTTAGCCCGGTTTAGATGAGGCCTTAAAATCCGAACTGGATCTGACAGGACAAAACCCTACTAGGGTTTTTGTAGTCTAAATATGTATTTTCAAAAATTCATAGTAGAAGTTGTTTGCATTTTCAGTGTTGCATAGTGTTACTCTTTGAATTGTATTTTGGGAATTATGGATGCACATTTGTAGAAATGTTCCTTTTTCCTGCTTTGACAAAGGACTTTGTGACGACAAACGAAATCAAAAAAAAAAAAAAAAAAAACTGATCGGTTCTTCGTCAAAATCTCAACAAGAATCAGTCGGCTTTTTGGACAGGAATATACCCTGAGTCTGTGTGAACTGAAATTTTCATCTATGGACAGATCAAATAGGGGCCACACAACCAAAATCCTTTAACCCAAAGCTATGTATTAGGAGATTTTCAGAATTGTGTAGCCATTTTCGGACGTATGATCTTGGCGACAAAATGTGGATTATAACATTGATCACAAGTGTTGCGGAGAAGGTATCTAAAGAAATGGACCGGACCGACATAGTTCATTTTGGAAGTCATTCCTTTTAAAAGATTTTGCTCCCACCAGTCATTTTAGTTCGTCACAGAATATTTTTCAGGAAATATGGACTTGCCCACGAAAAACACAAGGAATACCTTCAGTAAACATTTCTAAGGATCCTCGAACAGACCTTAAACTGCATTTAACAACTATTTTGATGGTTTTTGAAGGATGTACCGCAGTATAAGGTTCGAAAGTTGTCGTGCGCACCAGTCACTACACATGACGGCCGTAGGTGTTCTTTACAGCTTTCGGGCCATTTTCTCTGAAAGTATGGACTTGCCCCTGAAAAACTTGTACTGTAGTAATAGTGGCCTCGAGAACACTTGTTGCAAAAAAGGAAAGCGTTTCCAGAGAGGTCTTTTTATTTATTAATTTATTTATATCATATTTTTACTTATAACTAAATTATTAGCAAAAAGGAAGTGAAGCCATGACTACTTAGGTCTTCAGCTTACACTTATCCACTTATTTATTGTCGAGAGAGGTCTTAAACTGCACATCTCTCAACATTTTTGAAATACTCTGTGGAAGGTTACCGAAAGAATGGATTGATATGGTCCATCTTCGAAGTTGATCAAAATTTGGACAAAATAAAACAAAGGCCAAATTTTGGATCTGTTCGAGAATCATCGTGTCCTCCACCAAGACGGACGAACATAGCTAAGTCGAAATCAAGTTTTCTGAAACAGATTTCTTCCAAACACACTTTGGCGCTAAAACCATTATTTTGATGAGGTTTATTGTGACTAAAGGCTGAGAGTATAAAAAATGTAGATTGGGAAACATTTTGTTCATGGATTTTTGCTAAAAGAATGTATACATGTATTGATCTTGGATTGGACGTCAGAATTTCATTTTAAAAGAATTCAAGACTGGTTGCCAGAGTTTTCCGAGTAACTGGTCAATTTATGAGAAGATCCACGATCGGAAACCAGAATTTCTATAAGAGAAGTCCGACGATTGGGCAATAGAATTCGTCATTTACATACCCGCGATTAGTTGCGAAAATTTCATGATTGATAGACTCACTATTGCTCAGAATATTTTTTTATCAAGAAAACCACTATCGGCCTTCAGAAATTCTTTGTGATAAAATCGTAGATCTTATCACCAAAATATCTTTAGGGAAATAACGATAGTTGGTTTCTTTATGACAATAAGAACAAATGGACACCTAAACTTCCGAAATTGAAAAATTGACCGTACTCTGAAGTGGAAAATTGAAGCCTGAAACAAGGGGAAATTGGCCAAGAAATCTTACGCCATTTTAATTAAAAAATAGTAATGAAAATTATTTCATCAGTAAAATAAGCCTAAAATAAAGTTTAAATCATTGCTAAATAATAAATTTTTGCTAACATTAACTTCAAAAATTTTGGTCAGGTGGGCCCCCCCCCGAAATGAAATCCTGGTTCGGATATACATTGTAGCTGAAATCCTTAAAATACCGATGATCGGGCGGTAACGTTATATGGGCGCTATACCAAATGATGGTCCAAGATTGACAATAGCAGGTAGATCAGTCAGAAAATGTAGCTAAAATCCTCAAAATATCTAATATCGTGAAGTACGGTTATATTGGGTTATGTAATACCTATGTCTCAAGTGTAAAATTACGGGTAGTTCTGTCAAACAATTAGCTAAAATCTTCAAATTACCGAAAATCGGAAGATATCGTTATATGGTGGCTATACCAAAACATGAACCTATGTTGACTATGTTTAGTGAAGAGGTGTTGTGACCATTGGGAACCTCAAATTTCAACTAACAGGTAGTTAGGTCAAAAAATGTAATTAAAGCTTTCAAAATACCTAAAATCGAAGGGTACCCCTATATTGGGGATATACCAAATAATGAACCTGGTTTAACAATTGTTGGTGGGGAAGTTACGTGACTACAGAAAAACAAAACATAGACCTATGTTGACAATTTTTAATGGAGAAGTTATGTGTCTACTGACAATCTCAAATGTAAAATTACATCTTGTGCGGTTAAATATTGTAGCAAAAATTCTCAAAATACCGAAAATCGGAAGGTACTGTTATATGGAGCTATACCAAAACATGGACCGATATAGCCTATCTTCGAACTTGCCTATGGAAAAAATACTACGGTGAACAAATATAGGGTTTTAGCTCAATTATTATGGACGTTAGAATGATTACAACGACGGACATGGCTAGGTCGCCTTAGAATTTTATCCTGATCAGAATTTGATCCTGTGGCTATTCAACGAATCCTACAAAAAATTTTGAAAATCGGATCAGTTTTTGGTATAGCTCCGATAGGCCGATTTTGGGCCCTATATATATCTGATCCTAAACCTAAATTTGATCCGATTTTCACAAATTTTTGTTGGATTTGTTTTTAGTCACAAAATAAACTGGTAAAAAATTGCATGGGTTAGTTCATAAATGCCTATTTTAGAGAATTTTCGTGAAAATGCGCCTTTAACAAGATACAAATTACTATGGAAACAAAGATCCCTCTGGTGGCACGGGTTAACGTTAACTAATCGCCATAAAATTTGATATACAAGGTTTTTTGGATCAAATGGAAAAAATTTAGGAAGTAGGCGTTAAAAAAAAAAAAAAAACAAAAAAAAAACAAAAAAAAAAAACAAAAAAAAATACTTTGTCGTTTTTGGGGCCGCCCTAATGTACATACCCAGCAAAAAAAAATCCCAAAGTAATGGGTTTTTATAGTACTCTTTGGTAGTCGTAACTACTTACAAAAGCCCCTACTAACCCATTATTTTAACAAGGGTCTGTCGCACTGAATGACTAGTTATTTTACAACCACTAGAGTAACTAGAAGTTGAAAAACAAGTAAAAACGGTGTTAAGTTCGGCCGGGCCGAACTTGTTACACCCTCCACCACAAGTTGTATTGAAGTAAAATGGAATAATTAGTTTCCTTTCGTGTATGAAGAAGACTTAATACTAAATATCAGCAATTTCGCTAAAACAATGTGAGGCACCATTCTATATGGGCTATTTCAAAACGTCGATCTATACCGACAAATTTCTGACGGAAAGTTTTTAGGCTCAAAGAACACTTAATACCAAATTTCCTATATTTCGGTAAGAGAATGTGACTAAAACTTAAAAAATACCGAAAATCAAGAAGTACGCTTCTAATACTCTTCTGGAATATTTTATAACTCTTGGAAGACGAAATAACGAATTTCAGCCATTTCGGTTGGATATTGACGTCACAATCTTCAGTATTACGAAAATCGGGAGGTACCGTTCTATATGGGCTATATCGAAACGTGGACCTATACCGACGAATGTTAGTCAGAAATGGGGCAATATAAATGCGTGGACCTGTACAGACATACTTCTGACGAACAGTTTTATATCACATTGAAGACTAAATACCAAATTTCAGCCATTTTTGTGGAATATTGAAGACACAACCTTCAAAATATGAAAAATCGGGAGGTACCTTTCCATGGGGGCTATATGAAGGCGTGGACCTATACCGACAAATTTAAACTTCAGCCATTTCGGTGTGATAATGAAGCTAAAACCTTCAAAATACCGAAAATCGGGAGGTACCGTTCTATGGGGACTATATGAAGGTGTAGACCGATACCGAAAAAATTCTGGGGAAAGTTTTATACCCCTAAAGAAGACTACGTACCAAATTTCAGCCATTTTTAGGAAAGCTAAGGGAAAGTTTTATACCCCTAAAGAAGACTACGTACCAAATTTCAGCCATTTTGGTAGGATAATGAAGCTAAAACCTTCAAAATACCGAAAATCGGGAGGTACAGTTCTATGGGGGCTATATGAAGGTGTGGACCGATACTAACAAAATTCTGGGGGAAAGTTGTATACCCCTAAAGAAGACTACGTACCAAATTTCAGCCATTTTGGTAGGATAATGAAGCTAAAACCTTAAAAATACCGAAAATCGGGAGGTACCGTTCTATGGGGGCTATATGAAGGTGTGGACCGATACCAACAAAATTCTTGGGGGAAAGTTTTATACCCCTAAAGAAGACTACGTACCAAATTTCAGCCATTTTGGTAGGATAATGAAGCTAAAACCTTAAAAATACCGAAAATCGGGAGGTACAGTTTTATGGGGCCTATATGAAGGTGTGGACCGATACCAACAAAATTCTGAGGGAAAGTTGTATACCCCTAAAGAAGACTACGTACCAAATTTCAGCCATTTTGGTAGGATAATGAAGCTAAAACCTTAAAAATACCGAAAATCGGGAGGTACCGTTCTATGGTGGCTATATGAAGGTGTGGACTGATACCGACAAAATTCTGTGGGAAAGTTTTATACCCCTAAAGAAGACTACGTACCAAATTCCAGCCATTTTGGTAGGATAATGAAGCTAAAACCTTAAAAATACCGAAAATCGGGAGGTACCGTTCTATGGGGGCTATATCAAAACGTGGACCGATATATCCCATTTTCAATACCAACCATCCTGCAAGTAATAAAAACTTCTGTACCAAATTTTGACTCTCTATCTTTAAAATTGCGAGCTGTATCTTGATTTCAACAGACAGATACACGGACGGACGGACGGACGGACGGACGGACGGACAGACGGACATGGTCAAATCGACATAGAATTTTATGCTGATCAATAATATATATACTTTATAGGGTCTCCGACGAATATTTCGATGTGTTACAAACGGAATGACAAATTTAATTATACCCTCCATATGGTGGAGGGTATAATAAGATAAAAAACATGTGTTCTATTTTTAGAATATTTGAGGAGGAATTTGTTTTCAATTTCAACACACTTTATATTTTTATTACATTTTTCCGCTTTCTGCTGGATTGCGAACTTTTCATTTCTAGCCGAACACACTACACTCTAGGCCACGCGTACCAACATTAAGGGTTATTTCAACGCTTATATGTGCATGCATGTGCACCAACAACTGTTCTTTGTTTTGTTTAACAAAAAGTTCCCTGCCAGCGGTGAGCGTTGAACACACAACCCTCTGATTTGTAGTCGGACACACACGCTCTGTGCCACCGTACGCATAACTTAGTAAACAGTAACATAAGTAGTTATTTTTGTTTACATTACTTTGTAATGGGTTACATAATGACTAACGGATCCGAATTTTTCTGGGTACCTTATTGGGTCGAAAATTATTATTTCGATGCGTTACAAACGGAAAAACAATATTAATATACTCCAGAAGGGTATAACAAATTCAAGGCTCGTAGACTGACACCTGAAACCTTCTACAGATCTTCCATGGACATAAGACCATCCATCGGTTTTCTATGGATGGGCGAACTTCTACAGGTTTTCTTTGGATAGATGACCTTCTACAGGTCCTCTGTGGATAGCAGACCTATTACAGGTTATAGATAGAAGATTTTGTACAGATCCATATTGAAGCCTTCTATAGATATCAAATAGGGTTTTTCATCGGGAATTCCTGGGACGGGAATTCCCGTATTTCCCGCTCATTTTTCACTCCCGCAACCCCGCTGCTAATCCCGGGAAATTTTATATACTAAAAACGGCCTGTAAAAAGAATATATTCAAAAATAAATTGCAAATATTTTTCAATATTTATTTAATTTTTTGTCTTCAAATTAAAATTATTAAATTCTTTACAGTTCTAATAAAATTTTTCAAGAAGTTCCACTTCGAAGTATCTGAAGTTATTACAGGTTTGAAGTTAAAACATATACATACTATAAAACTACTACTTAGATAGTAAACTTGATAGATCTTACATTATCAGTTATTATAGTAGTCATCTGTCCGACCGACATTTTTTTCAACATTTCGAAGCCGGAGTAGTTTCAACCCGGACACATACATACCAAAAAAAGGTTTAGAATCTCGTGTTTTCTTCTTGTTTACATTAGTCCTTACTAGAGATTGCTTTGATACAAATTGTGTGGTATACGGGAAGACTTTTGACATTTTGTGTATAACACTGTGCAACTCTGAAAATGCAAACAACTTCTAGTAAGCATTTTTGAAAGTATATATTGAGACTACAAAAACCACACTAGGGTTTTGTCCTGTCAGGTCCAGTTCGGATTTTATGACCTCATCTAAACCTGGCTAAAACTGCAATTTCTTGCATTTATCTGACGATTAACTCAGAAACAATTAGGAATTTAGCCATGCTGTCTTTGGCAATATTGTAGCCCTAAACTAGTAAAACTTATATGAGCAGACAACATAAGAAAAACTCCATCTAGGGCATCAAAATCGATAAAATATAGACCATTTTACATAACTTCTGAAATTCTGGTCAGTATCAGCTAAACTATTGGGAGCTGAACCAAGTAACCTTTTGCAAAAATATTCAAAATAAAGTTCTCAGCAATTCTTCAGAACATTCGGAAACTCTAAAATGCTTACTTCATGTTGTTTCAGCGGTATTTTGCTTCATATCTTTTACAATACGTATTGAAAACACAGTTCGCACCAACAGTTTATTCTCGCATTTCGGATTATTTTGACTTCTTTATTAAATGGTCGTAGAGAAGTATACTGAAAACAACGTGATAGAGGCATTTTACAACAACGACATGTAAAACAAAAAAAAAAAAAAAAAACATTATTCCACAACATCCCATACGGGACAAGGGAGACTTCTCTCATATCAATGAGTGCACCCCGATTCATATTTAGCTCAATGATATGGGACCTACTGTTTATCGCCGAGTCCGAACGGCGTGTCTTAAGACACCACTTGTGGAGAAGTTTTTCAAGGCTGAAATACTCAGGAAATGTCGCCAACATTACTGAGGGGTATTTTGCCACCGTTGAAAAATGTTTGATCTTGCCTGGCCGGGGAATCGAACCACCGACCTTTTGAGTGCAAGGCGGGCGTGCATACCATTGCACCACGGTGGCACCCAACAACGACATGTGTTGCCTCAAATTTTATAAAATATCGAAAATTTCCATAATTTGTATACATTTCGCACCATATCTCCAAAAGCGTTAATTTTTTCTTTATGTTTTCTTTCGGAAAAATATTCGCTGGAATGTAATATACAGCTCTGAAGAGTTAGACACAAACAGTAAGCTAATTAAAGAACTATAATTTACTTAGGTATATTCGATAATACCTTTTTATTGCCTTTATACTGCGATTTATCATTATAGTATATTTGAGCGGGAATTCCCGGGATTGAAAAATATTTCCCGATTTCCCGGAGATTGAAAAAGTCCGGGAAAAGAAAAACCCTAATATCAAACATTCTACAGATCTTCTTTGGAGAGAAAAATCTTCCACAGGCCTTCTATGGCGAGAAGACCTTCTGGGGGTGTTTTATAGACTGAAGGCCTTCTACAGGTTTTATGGGTTGTCTACCTGTTTCAAATTCAACAACCTCCGGTCGACATAGAGATCGGAATATATGAGGATGAGTTACGATGATGCCGACCACCAACTAATTCAAGAAATTGGTTGTAACCTTTAGTAGCATATTTAAGTCGTCCGACCAAGCCACTGATATTTGCAAAGAAGTATGAACAAGGACCTCGGTATGCCGGTCTGTGGTAGAGTATTTAGTGGAGAGTGTCGCAGTGAGGATTGCAAAATGTTGCCTCTTTATGACACCGGTGAACCATCTTCAAGAGAAGGTGAAGACTTCACCGGTTTACAAGCACAAGATGCCTACATGATACTAGCAGCCCCAATACAATATAGATTTCGAAATCAAATTGAAAACATTCTGAGAGATGAACAAGTTTCGGACCATACAGAAATTGTGTAGACCAAGCTAACACCTGATCATCGATTTCAACAAAGTCTTCGACATAATCAGATGAACAAAATGCTCCTTGTGGGAGTTTAAAGGAATAAATATGTACCTGTATATGATATATGAGCGGCAAGCATCATCATTTTGGCCGGTCTGATAATGAAAGTAATTTCACTTGGCTCAGATTCCCTTCCTATCATCGTCTCCTTCAACAAACCAGCCGACTTTATAAACTCTGCCCGCCGCACAGTGGTTCAGAATCTTTTTTCCTGGTCAAAACTCTGTAACTTTTGAACGGTTAGAGATATTTTCATAATCGACAGATATGAAATGCATTAAAAACAGAGGAATTGGAGGTCACAGTCAAAAATGTGTGTTTTTCATATTTTGCCAAAATATTAGTGTTTTTCATAAGTTCTAACTATTTAAAAAGGTCATATACCAATAAAATAACCATATTTTTTTTAAATTTTTAATTTTTTTTTTTTCAAAAAATTTAAACTTTTTTCAGAATTAAAAAAAGTACTCCTAGCGGCCTACTATGAAAAAACAAAAGAAAAACAAATCCCTCTAAAGTTGACGACCCAACCATGATCTGGAATCTGCACATGGAATGTTCGCACTCTTTATAGAGAAGGTGCAGTTTACGCATTGGCAGATGTACTGGAAAAGTACAAGGCCGACATTACTGCCATACAGGCAATACGATGGATTGGGAAAGGCGTCACAACAACACCTAAGGTGACGCACTGTATTATAGCTACCATGACATAAAGCATGAGTTTGGTTGCGGATTTGTAGTTGGTCGGAGGTTAAAACACCTGGTCTCCAGCTTCACACCAGTGAATGAAAGACTTTCTAAAATTCGAATAAAAGCAAAATTCTTCAACATCAGCTTTATTTCCGCTCATGCACCCACTGAAGACAAGGACGAACTGACCAAAGATATATTTTATGAGCGCTTAGAAGAAACATATGACCGTTGTCCTGCCCATGGCATTAAAATTATTCTAGGCGATTTTAATGCCAAAATTGGAAAGGAAAATATCTTTGGCCCAACAGCCGGAAAATTCAGTCTCCACAGTTGAACATCTGACAATGGTATGAGGCTGATAGACTTCGCAGCGGCATAAATCATGGTAGTTAGCAGCACCAGATTTCAACATCTCGATATTCATAAGGGCACCTGGCTGTCTCCAGATCAAAGAACAAGTAATCAAATTGATCATGTTGCAATAGATGGAAGACATTCACCCAGCGTGTTGGATGTACGATCGTTCCGAAGCGCAAACATTGATTCGGACCACTACCATGTTGCAGCAAATGTACGCACCCGGTTAAACGTAGCAAACAAAGTACGAACAGACACAACACGAAAGTTAGACATCGGTAAGCTGCAATCACAACAGATAGCCACGGCATATTCCACTCAACTAGCCCAATTGCTTAATCAAAGCACTCCTCATCCCGATAACATATCAGCGCAACGGCAAAGTATTGCCAACACCATGCAAACAGCCGCAAAATCCATACTTGGATACCAAAGACCTCTACCAAGGAATCCATGGTATGATCAGGAGTGTCGTGCTGCTATCGAAGAGAAAAATGCGGCATATAGGGCTACTTTACAATCCGTAGCAACGCGTAGCGCACGAGAGAGATATCGGGAGAAAAGCAGAGAGGAGAAACGTCTTTTCCGCAGGAAAAAGATAGAGATGGAAAAGCGGGAGTGTGAAAAAATCGAGATGTATAGGAACCAGAATGAAGTCCGAAAATTCTACTATAGAGTCAAGCATCAAACTGATGGCTTTGGTACAGGCACGTTCTCCTGCAGAGACCAGCAAGGTAATTTGGTAACTGATACAGATAGTGTGATAGGGATATGGAAAGAACATTTTTCAAAACTGTTGGTGTCCAATAGCAGCGAAGACGACGAAGATACCACAGACCCAATCCCAGAAGATGGTATTGAATGTATACCGCCCAGCCAAGATGAGATGAAGACAGCAATAAATCGGCTGAAGAATAATAACCGGAGGCGACACGCTGATAAGGTGTATTCATCAGCTAGTTAGCACCAGCTGGCAGGTAGAACGAGTTCCCAATCCATAAGAAGGAAGATATGACTGTATGCTCTAACTACAGAGGCATAAGTCTACTCCCTATTGCCTACAAAATCGTGTCAGGGATATTGTGCGAACGACTAAAGCCTATGGTCAACGAGATAATTGGACCATACCAATGCGGCTTTAGACCTGGCAAGTCCACCATTGACCAGATATTTAAGAGATGCAGATCGATACCTACCACCTTTTTGTCGATTATAAAGCAGCCTTCGACAGCCCGCTGCGTTCAAAGGTATTCCAAGCCGTGTCTGAATTTGGTATCCCCGTAAAGCTCATACGGCTTTGTAAAATGACTTTAACTGACTCGAGGTCCTCAGTTAAAATAGGAAAGAACCTCTCCGAAGAATTTAATACCAAAAGAGGTTTCAGACGAGGAGACAGCCTTTCGTGTGATCTCTTCAACATCGTGCTGGAAAAGGTTATACGAGAGGCAAACGTCAAAAGAAGTGGCACAATCTACACCAATAGCAACATGTTACTTGCTTATGCTGATGATATAGACATCATGGGACGATCAGTAAAAGAAGTAACTGATACCTTTATGAAGGTCGAAGGAGAATCTGATAAAGTGGGTTTGGCGGTAAACGGTGAGAAGACATAATTAATAGTGTCGACGCGCAATGCGTTCATTGAGCTCGGACCAACTGTGGAAGTTGGTTCCTATAATTTTGAGGTAGTAAAAGACTTCGTCTACCTCGGCACCTCCGTAAACACAACAAACGACATTAGTTGTGAAATAAGGAGAAGAATTGTATTGGCCAACAGATGCCTCTTTGGTTTAAGTAAGCAATTTGAAAGCAAAGCCACATCTCGTCAAACAAAAATAATGCTCTACAAAACACTGATACTACCTGTGCTGATGTATTGCTTCGAAACCTGCGTACGTGCTTGGCGTGTTTGAGAGAAAAATTCTTCGAAAGATCTACGGACCAATCTGCGTTGACGGAGAATATCGACGTCGCATGAACCACGAGCTGTATCTGCTATACAACGACATCAATATAGTTAAAAGTATCGAGATGCAGCGATTGCGTTGGCTTGGCCGTATCATAAGTGTGAGCGAAAATGAACCCGCTAAAAGGGCGTATAAATACGGACCGCTTGGCGCTGCACGCAGAATTGGCAGGCCAAGAAATAGATGGCGCAAACAAGTGGGTGAAGAGATGACAAGGCGCGGTATTCCAGAGTGCGAAGCAACAAATAGAGAGAAATGGAGATCTTTTCTTAGTTCGGCCTATGGAACAAATGTTCTGTAATGGGCCAGCTAAGTAAGTAAGTAGTACTCCTTGGTTTTCATAAAACCCATATATTAAAAAACATTTCCATGTTGTGTTAAAAAGGCATGCATTTTCAAAAAAAGTAAAAAAAAAAACAAGGAAAAAAGTATCAGTCGGCTTTGCCGACAGAGATATACCCTCAGCCTGTGTATATTGAAACAATTTTTTTTTCCAAAATACGTATGTATTTAGGGGGTTTTAACAATTTTGGGCGTTTGAACCGACAAAAATGTTGATTAGGATTAAATATCAAAAGTTTTGCGGAGGAGATACTAATGGATCGACATTGACCATTATGGAAGTGGATCTCCAGCCACAACATATGGTGCCATAGGGGGTTTTTACACTCTTCGGTCTGTTTGCTCAAGAAGTATGGACTCGCCCCTAAAAAACTTTTACCATCGTAGTTGAGGCAGCGAATGAAAGTTGCTTTAACAAAAATCAAAGTGATTCGATATTAGGTCTTAAAGTGGACTTATTCGAAATTTTGTGTGGGAGGTACCGGATGGAGTCGACAAATATAGTCCATATTTGAACCTGATCTATATCTGGTAGATATATTAGGATGTGTAAAGTATAGATCAATTCGTCCACTCCCTTCAAGAGTTACCGTACGAACAATTTTTCCGAACATTTTTGAACTTTTGTGGGGGAGGTACCCGAAGGAGTGGACCGATATGGCTTATCTTCAAACTTAAACTATGTTTGGACAAAATATTACTAAGGCCATATTTTGGACCGAATCGGCAGATCCGTACGAGAGTTATCTTGCGCTCCAACCACCTCACGCGGTGTCATAGGGGTTTTTTGCAACTTTCAGGCTATTTTCTCAGGAAGTATGGACTTGCCCCCAATGAAACTTGTACCGTCGTATTACGGGTAGTGAATACAAGTTTCTAAAGCAAAAATCAGAGCGATTCGAGAGATGGCCCTAAACTGAACTTTTCCGAAATTTTGTGTGGGAGGTACCCGAAGGAGTGGCCCGATTGAGTCTATATTGAAACATGATCTAAGTCTGGTACACATTTTACGATGGGCAAAGTATGGACTAAATCGGTTACTCCCTTCAAGAGTTATCGTGCGCACAAATTTTCCGAACATTTTCGAACTTTTGTGGGGGAGGTACCGGAAGGAGTGGGCCGATATAACCCATCTTCGAACTTGAACTAAGTTTGGGCAAAATATTACAAAAGCCAAAATTTGAACCTAATCGGGTCATCCGTTCGAGAGTTATCGTGCGCTCCAGCCAGCAGGACAGACAGACAGACAGACGGACGGACATGACTAGATCGACTCCAAATTGTCTGAAACACATTTGGTCCAAACATACTTGGGGTCTAAAACCATTATTTCGATGAGGCACATTTTCATCGTATCAAAGTGTATATACCCTCCTTAGCCTAAAGGCTGAGGGTATAATTAAACGGGCGTGAGAGGTACAAAATTATATATGGGCTAAAAGAGGACAGTCTAGGGCATCATTCCCTAAGAGTGCTAGTCCACTAAAGTTGGAATTTCAATAAAATTTAGTACCTGAGGAAAGATAAAAAAGCTCACTTCGTGTAAACGCTATGGTAATTTATTGAAAAGACAACAATCCTACCTACCTAAAAAAAAACAATGAACAGAATATATGCTATAATTTCCGTGAAATAGATATTTCTTTCCACAGCAAATTGCGAAAATGACGTATTTTAAAAATTGGGAAAAATTGGTGGTCTTTAAAAACACGCCACGTCCACATCTTCCAATATTTTAAATTAATTTTTTGGTTTCCTTTGTTGCAATATGTTTACTATCGAATCCCATATAGAAACTAACAATTGGTGACGACAAAAATTTGCGGTTTTGGCTAGGAAAATCGATTCCTGAAACACTGTGCGACGCATTTTTCTGGAAAAGCTGATTTGCAAAGGTTCAGAGAATTTACATATGCATAGTGCTCTCCATTCCCTCAGATCCAGGGTAGCTGAGAGAATTTTCTGGAAAATCATCACAGCTGTAGCCACTCGCTCCATTGTATTATATGGAAGGCATTGAACCACAAGATGGTACCTCAGAAAATAATCGGATCGATATACGAGCATGCCGAACTCTCAATTATTTAAAAAGTATTTTCTGCCATGTAAAAGTTCTCCACTATTGAATATATGTATATACTTCTACTTTTTCCAGATTAACAATTTGTAGGTCCAATTCGAATAATATTTTTGAATTATTTTCCTGAATTATATTCCTCTTCAGTATTGACCTCGGAAAGGAATACTTATAACCATGTCTGACTGTTTTTGTTTTTTTTTTTTTGTATAAAATGTAACAAATACACTAGTCAATAACTTTTCACTTTAATTTCGCATATCGAAAACACTAAACATGTGGTGGCTGATTTTACAGCTATTTTATGGCTAAGAACCATAACAAAAAAAATAACAAAAGAGGCAGTAAAATGTATTGAATAGGAAATGCTTAAACAGCAAAACAAAGTATGCCACACTTTTTATTCCGCACCACTCTGAGAATTTCCTGCCATTGAAGATCAAAGAAAAGCTGTCAGTATTAACTTTGACGTTTTTAGTGTTGGTGGGTATTAACTTGTTGCTCATCAGCTTTCTTTTAACTTGTTTTTTTTTTCAAAATACCAATTGTGTCCTGACATGTGTCACAAGACAGACAAAAAGATAAATATCCACTTACTAATCTGAGAGCTCCCTGGAATGAAGTTCAATTATTTATGGTCTTTTGTATGGAGAATTTCTGGCTATTGAACAAAATATTCATTTAATTTGTTCAATTTTTTCATGGTATGAGAATGAGGAAAGAAACCGGAAGGAAAAGCAGGGAACTGTGAAACCACATTTCCATGGAGGACAATACAATTGTATGTCCTTAGCATCGTTCTACATCAAAGATGTCGTGAAAAATGATGGATGGTTAGATGGAAGGAAGGCTGCTTGTTTAGTTAACTGCTGGTGTAAAAATCAAGTGGCGTAACCTTAATTGGATTTAATTGTCCTCTTTTTAATGAAATGCTGAATTTCATCCATGTAATGGAAGTTGAAGCATTTTATAAGTTTTTAATTAATTTCTTGAAAATTAGTTTAACTAATTTTGCGGTTTTATGGAAATGTAGGAAAAACCATCAGCGGCGTACTTGTGTTTTTGAAGTGGTAGCGAGCGACAAACGTATTGTGGTGTGTTTAAGTGAAGTACATGAAAATATATTTAAAATTGTAATGAAATTTCTGCGGTACATACCAGTACATAATAGTGGCGAAATCATGAGTAGCAGTTGAATTGTTAAAATTTTGCGAAAATTATACATAACCTTCATCATAATATTATGACAGCTGTAATAATTGGCCACATGAGTTTTAAGTTTCAATAATTTTGGTCAGTAAAATAAATAATTGTGTGTTGTTGTTGCGTATTTACTTAAATCTAATACAAGTAAAAAAGTATCAATCGGCTTTCCCTCAGCTTGTGTGAATTGAGATAGAAGAGCCGCTAAACAATCGAAATACTTTTTCCAACAAATTATATATTCAGGGGATTTCCAGAATTTTGTGGCCTTATTTGACGCAAAGACATAAATACAACAAGATAAGACATTTCTTTTGCTATCATTCTTCAGTGAATGGCTTTTGAATTTAACATAATGTTATATCACGATATGGTGATATAACATTTTTTTCTTTTATACATTTTTACGTATTTATCCGAATTTACCGATCCAATTGACATGGAATTATTCTTGAATAGATCCTTGAATTCATAAGTTTCGTTTCTGATATCATTACATGAAATTTTCCTCCTTGGTTGCGATTTTGAATTAACTGCAACCTGTTAAGGGTAATGTTTCTATACATAGTTTCGTAAACATTTTTTTGTTGCATGCATTTTGTCAGGTCTTTATTACTTTATGTCTTTGTTTGACGTGAGGAATTACCAACAAAAATATTTAAACTTTGGCAATTTTTCTCCACGATAGTTCCGAAGAAATGCGGACATTTTGCGGAGGAAGTAGTGAATCTAACTTTCCATCAACCAGCCATTCTAATTTGTCACTGTAGGATTTTCAGAGCTCTTGGACCATTATGCGAGGAAGCATGGATTTTCCCGCGGCAAAAAGTTATATCATTGTATTCAGAAGTAAAAGTTTAAAACCTATCTTCAAACAGCCCTTAAAGTGTGCTTAAGAGAAAATGTTGAAGTTGTGCGAAAGAAATGTTATCCAATATAGAGCTTCTTGGAACCTTATGTACGCGTCAAAGACATTTAACGGTGTGCAAAGTTTCGCACCAATCGCATACTCAATCCATTAGTTTTGTTTATCAGCTACTTCAGTTAGTTCCAATAGGGATTTTTAGTGATTTTGTGTCAATATTGTGTATGAACATGCCCTCGAAAAAAATTGCACAGTCGTAATAGGAGCCTGCGTCAAACAAAAATCAAAAGGATCGAATACATGTTCTTGAACTAGATTTTTCCAAGAAAATGTTTAACTATTGTGGGGGGAGGTACCCGAAGGTGTTGAGCGATATGGCCTATCTTCGAAATTAAACAAAATCGGTTGGTCCTTTCGAGAGTTATCGTGTGCTCCAGCCATCGACTTCAAATTGTTTCCATTCGTTCATGAAAGTAATAAGCTATTCCTATGAGGAATATCGCTTTCTTAACAAGGCACCAACGAATGAGACATCGATATTTTCTACAGATTCAGAATCCAAAATACCATATTGCAGTTATTCCATTTGGACAATGCGTGTACATCCTATAAGGAAGAACAAGTAAAAAATAGTTAAGCTGGGCCGAACTTTTTATACCCTCCACCATAAAATATTCTGAACTAAAATAGAGTAATTATTTTCTTTCCTGTCCACAATTTTAGGTGGAGATATTTTGTGACCAAGTATACCTCAAATGCCTAAATAATGTTAAAATATGAATCTAAAAATGTCTTCAATCAGGCGGCACCTTTATATGGGGCTATATCAAAGGGTGGACATTTGTTGACAAATTTTGGTGTAAAAAGTTTTGTGACGTATGACAGCATAAATTTCGCCTAAGGAGGCACCCTCAGTAGGTCTACATATATAAAGTCTTTTTAAAAAAATTTCCGTTTTTCCAAATTTTCCAAATGCTTATGGTTTTTCATTTTTCCGTATATACATTCCTTTTCTAGATCCTGAGCAATAGTCCAAAACATATATCCTTGAAAATCATTTTGTCAAAATAGTTTTTACCTCTTGGAATGTGTCGTTGCTAAAGGTGGTGGTGTTTCCGCTACTTAAAATCATTTTTATCTTCGCGTACATAGAGGATAGGAACCTCTACAAACTGCAAGTTGAGAGCAAATTACACTTTGGTTACACCAGGGGCAAACTTGCTGTTGCCAATACCATCCACCAAAACCAAGAGAGATAGGACAATGGAAGCGAATGTATCCACACATACCAGCTCGGCGATACCTGATTGTATAGACAGCAACTGTTCAGAATGTCATTAGGAGGATGACAATGCACAACCAAGGAACAAACATAACTCAATGTGCTTTACAAGGCGCATTGCTATAAGCTCAAAGCATTCGTCCCACAAAGCAATAACGGTTTGCCACCAACTTTCCGCAAAAGGCATTGAAATCCCAACCCTTTATTTGTCAGTAATCCACTATGCTATCTACATGGAAGCTGCTAAAGGGAATGATTAGTTGGTAGCACGCTTTAGCAGAAGAAATGGATCATGCACTTTGAAGGCAAACGCCTCCCGAGCTTTGAATATCAGGCCGAAAGATTTCAGAATGTACTAAATAAGTTGAACCTATGGGAATCAATTGTAATGGCTATAGTCAATACAGCAAGCGTGAATACCGGATAAAATACAGGAGAACGACTGTAGCAAATGTTCAAAGAGGCAGTTCATTACCCAACCAAGTTAATCAGTTGGCAGTAGCATGTGCTGGTTCTTCATGTTATCATGTCGAGCACTTCTTTGTGCAGGGTTGATGAACAATTATTCTCCTCTCTGTAGATTTTGATCACTTTTCTGTAGCTCTAATGGAATACCCAATTCTCCCAAATGATTGAAGACCTACTGGAAAAATATGAATAACCAATGAACATTGAACGTTCGATCATATAGAAGCACGCCTTCTATCACAAAGGGTCTATAGAAGCACTCTTTTTTCAGATAGGGTCTATAGAAGCAACCCTTCTTTCAGAAAGGTCTATAGAAGCACCCTTTCTGTCAGAAAGGGTCTATAGAAGCACCCATTCTGTCAGAAAGGGTCTATAGAAGCGCCTTTTCTGTCAGAAAGGGTCTATAGAAGCACCCTTTCTGTCAGAAAGGGTCTATAGAAGCGCCCTTTCTGTCAGAAAGGGTCTATAGAAGCACCCTTTCTGTCAGAAAGGGTCTATAGAAGCACCGTTTCTGTCAGAAAGGGTCTATAGAAGCACCGTTTCTGTCAGAAAGGGTATAGAAGCACCTTTTCTGTCAGACAGGGTCTATAGAAGCACCCTTTCTGTCAGAAAGGGTCTATAGAAGCACCCTTTCTGTCAGAAAGGGCCTATAGAAGCACCGTTTCTTACAGAAATGGTCTATAGAAGCACCGTTTCTTACAGAAAGGGTTTATAGAAGCAACCTCTCTTTCAGAAAGCACCCTTTTTCAGAAAGGGTTTATAGAAGCAACCTCTCTTTCAGAAAGGGTCTATAGAAGCACCCTTTTTGTCAGAAAGGGTCTATAGAAGCACCCTTTCTGTCAGAAAGGGTCTATAAAAGCACCCTTTCTGTCAGAAAGGGTCTAAAGAAGCACCCTTTCTGTCAGAAAGGGTCTATAGAAGCACCCTTTCTGTCAGAAAGGGTCTATAGAAGCACCCTTTCTGTCAGAAAGGGTCTATAGAAGCACCCTTTCTGTCAGCAAGGGTCTATAGAGGCACCCTTTCTGTCAGAAAGGGTCTATAGAAGCACCCTTTTTAAGAAAGGGTTTATAGAAGCAACCTCTCTGTCAGAAAGGGTCTATAGAAGCAACCTTTCTGTCAGAAAGGGTCTATAGAAGCACTTTTTCTGTCAGAAAGGGTCTATAGAAGCACCTTTTCTGTCAGAAAGGGTCTATAGAAGCACCCTTTCTGTCAGAAAGGGTCTATAGATTCCCCCTTTCTGTCAGAAAGGGTCTATAGAAGCACCCTTTCTGTGAGAAAGGGTCTATAGATGCACCCTTTCTGTCAGAAAGGGTCTATAGACGCACCCTTTCTGTCAGAAAGGGTCTATAGATTCCCCCTTTCTGTCAGAAAGGGTCTATAGAAGCACCCTTTCTGTGAGAAAGGGTCTGTAAAAGCACCCTTTCTGTGAGAAAGGGTCTATAAAAGCACCCTTTCTGTCAGAAAGGGTCTATAGAAGCAACCTCTCTTTCAGAAATCATCCTTTTTTCAGAAAGGATCTATAGAAGCACCGTTTCTTACAGAAAGGGCTTACAGAAGCAACCTCTCTTACAGAAAGCACCCTTTTTTCAGAAAGGGTCTATAGAAGCACCCTTTTTTCAGAAAGGGTCTATAGAAGCACCTTTTTTCAAAAAGGGTCTATAGAAGCACCCTTTTTCAGAAAGAGTCTATAGAAGCACCCTTTTTTCAGAAAGAGTCTATGGAAGCACCCTTTTTCCAGAAAGGGTTTATAGAAGCACCCTTTCTGTCAGAGAGGGTCTATAGAAGCACCCTATCTTTCAGAAAGGGCGTCTAGAAGCAACCCTTCTGTCAGAAAGGGTCTATAGAAGCATCATTTCTTTCAGAAAGGGTCTATAGAAGCACCCATTTTCTCAGAAAGGGTCTATAGAAGCACCCTTTCATTCAGAAAGGGTCTATAGAATCTACCTTTCCTTCAGAAGGGGCCTAGAGAAACACCGTTTCTTTCAGAAAGATTGCTTCTATAACCTTTATTTCAGAAAGGGTCTATAGAAACACCTTTTCATTCAGAAAGGGTCTCTAGAAGCAAACCTTCTGTCAGAAAGGGTCTATAGAAGCATCCTTTCTTTCAAAAAGGGACTATAGAAGCATCGTTTCTTTCAGAAAGGGTCTATAGAAGCACTCTTTCATTCAGAAAGGGTCTATAGAAGCACCGTTTCTTACAGAAAGGGTTTATAGAAGCATCCTCTATTTCAGAAATCACTTTTTTCAGAAAGGGGTCTATAGAAACACCGTTTCTTTCAGAAAGATTGCTTCTATAACCATTATTTCAGAAAGCGTCTATAGAAAAACCTTTTCATTCAGAAAGGGTCTCTAGATGCAACCCTTCTGTCAGAAAGGGTCTCTAGATGCAACCCTTCTATCAGAAAGGGTCTATAGAAGCACCCTTTTTCAGAAAGGTTCTATAGAAGCACCCTTTTTCAGAAAGGTTCTATAGAAGCACCCTTTTTCAGAAAGGGTCTATAGAAGCAACCCTTTCTTGCAGAAAGGGTCTATAGAAACACCGTTTCTTTCAGAAAGATTGCTTCTATAACCTTTATTTCAGAAAGGGTCTATGGAAACACACTTTCATTCAGAAAGCACCCGTTTTTCAGAAAGTGTCTCTAGAAGCACCCTTTCTGTCAGAACGTGTCTATAGAAGCAGCCCTTCTTTCAGAAAGGGTCTATAGAAACACCGTTTCTTTCAGAATGGTTGCTTCCATAACCTTTATTTTAGAAAGGGTCTATAGAAACACCCTTTCATTCAGAAAGCACCCTTCTGTCAGAAAGGGTCTCGAGAAACACCCCTTCTGTCAGAAAGGGTCTCGAGAAACACCCCTTCTGTCAGAAAGGGTCTCGAGAAACACCCCTTCTGTCAGAAAGGGTCTCTAGAAGCACCCCTTCTGTCAGAAAGGCTCTCTAGAAGCACCCCGTCTGTCAGAAAGGGTCTATAGAAGCACCCTTTCTTTCAGAAAGCACCCTTTTTCGGAAAGGGTCTCTAGAATCAACCCTTCTTTCAGAAAGAGTCTCTAGAAGAAACCCTTCTTTCAGAAAGAGTCTCTAGAAGCACCCTTTCTTTTAGAAAGGGTCTATAGAAAGACCCTTTTTCAGAAAGGGTGTATAGTAGCACCCTTTCTTTCAGAAATTGGAAAATGGGGAAATGTTAAGCAATTAGTTTAAAAGTTGATAATTTGTCGCCGATAGACCAGTGATTTCCTCAAACCATTGGTGGACTATATTTACCAAGTTGTGTCCTTACCCTATGTTATCATCATCACTTTGACCTGATAACACCTCGGAACATTGAAAACGCCCAAGAAGAGTATCACAGATAAAAAAGCGATACATTTAGCAGCAAATGGTTATCTTTTGGACAAGTAACACAACCAAATAGATTGGGGTTTTACCACATACTCGCTGTTAATGCGCTTGTTGTTTACGCTTACTTACTAGGCTATTGCATGGATTTTATGGCGCTATTTACATTTGTCAAAACAAATGTTCGATCAATAAAACGAGAAAAAACCTCCCTCGATTTGTATATACAGATATACCAAGGAAGGAGTAAAAATCAAAATCAAATGGTTTTCATTTGATACGCAAAAAAAACAATCACTTCCAACTCAAGCAGAAAAACGCCAATTTCGCAAACGAAACAAAAAAAAAAATGAGGAAAAACCACAAAAGGAAACCCAGTGGGAAGCGAACCCAAACAAACAGCAAAAAAACCTTCCTATAAAAAACATGGCACTGATGGATGTACAGATAACCATGTTGAAATTGCTAAAAGCCAAGTTAATGAATGAAAAAAAAGGAAAACAGAAACGGTGAGTGTGAAAGCAACGGCAGAGGGATGTTGTTATATGACGGAAACAGAACTCGAATTTTCGATAAATATTCATCAATAACAATTTTGATGATAACCTACAAAATGTGGGTGGGTTTTGTTTTTTTCTTTTTCTGACGCAGTTAACGACGCACACCATGACTACAATATACTTCATGGCGATGTTGGCTATTAGCACTCATGTAAATGTGACTTCAACCAATTTATAAATATGGTTGTCATTTCAATGAAATGAAGCGAATTGAAAAACAAAAATAAAAACGATTCTCGCATATTCGCGCAACTGAAGCCACAAGTGTTTCGATGGTGTGTTTTTTGTTGTTAAAATTTAAATTTTTGTTAGAAGAACTTTAAAAAAGTAAAATTGAAACTCAGGCCATAGGCGTAAAATTTTGTTTTACATACATAACGCCAAGAAGCTTTGCTGTTGATGACAGCAGATAACTGAGGAGTTGGAGTTGGGAATAATTGATTTCCTTTCTCCGCTGTTAGTCAACCCTGTCAACCCTGTACAAGTTGTTATCCTCGTTTGTTTGAAAATACTGAATAAATTTTATTCAATAAATCCCTTTTGGAAACTTTTCTATTTACTAAGGGTAAAAAGTTGTTTAGAATGATAAAGTTGTAAAAATGATACAAAAATGTTTTATTAGGCTATTTGATAAAAAATGTGCATAGATTCGAGATACTGGCCAAAGAAATTGTTTTTTTTATAGATTTTCTGGAGGACTCTATTTTTTTACACTCCACTATAAAATGGAGGTTATAATTAACTTTGTCATCATGTTTGTATCACATCGAAATATTCGTCAGAGACCCTATTCTTGATCAACATAAACTTCTAAGTCGAAATAACCATGTCCATCGGTACGTCTGTTGAAATCAAGATACAGCTCGCAGAAGTTTCTATAGGATGTTTGTTATTGGAAATGGTCTATATCGATCCATGTTTTAATATAGCACCGATAGAACGGTACCACCCCATTTTCGGTATTTTGCAGGGTTTAGCTTCATTATCACACCGAAATGGCTGAAATTTGGTACTGAGTCTTCGTTGGGGGTACAAAACATTCTCCAGAATTTTGTCGGCATAGGCCCACGCCTTCGTATAGCCCTCATAGAACGGTACCTCTCGATTTGCGGTATTTTGAAAGTTGTCGCCTCAATGCTCCTCCGAAATGGCTGAAATTTGGTATTTAGTCTCCGTGGGGGTGCAAAACTTTCCCCCCGAAATTTGTCCGTACAGGTCCACGCCTTCATAGAGCCCCCATAGAACAGTAACTCCCGAATTTTGGTATTTTGAAAGTTAGCCACATTGTTTTACCGACATTTCTGCAATTTGGTATTTAGTCTTCTTCATAAACGAAAGAAACTAATTGTTCAGTCTTAGTTTAATACAACTCGTGGTTGAGGGTATAACATGTTCGGCCGGGCCGAACTTAACGCCGTTCTTACTTGTTAAAGTTAAGATATTTGACACCTGCAAGGAATACGAGTTAAAGCTTAGTACTTAAATAAACGAAAGGAAACTAATTACTTCTATGTACTTCAATACAGTTTTTTTTTCTTCAATATTAAAATTATATATGACTAAGTGCGCTTTACTGTAGTACCTAAATCCATTTTACTCTCAGTTCAACAATGGAAGACCACTTGAGGTCTTCTATAAGCAACACTAGAACTCATAAGGTCTGCTATAGGCAACATAGAAGCTATTGATGTCTTCTCTAGAGAACAGAAGACCTCTTGTGGTATTCTTTAGACAACAGAAGGACTCTTGGGGTCTTCTATAGGCAACGGAAGACCTTATGAGAACTTCTATAGGCAACAGAAAACTTTTTGACATCTTCTGTAGACAACACAAGACCTCTTCCGATATTCTATACGCAACAGAAGTTCTCTTGATGTATCCTACAGACAGCAGAAGACCTCCTGAAGATTTCTGTAGACCACAGAAGGTATCTTCAGGTCTACTGCAGACCTGTTGAGGATTTGTACAGACAAGAGATGACCTCTTGAGGTCTGCTATTGACAACATAAGAGGACTGGAGGATTTTTATAGACAACAGCAGGCCTCTGGAGGTCTTCCACAGATAACAGAAGGCATCTTGGACAACATCAGACCACTTGAGGTATTCTATAGGCAACAGAAAACTTCTTGAGAACCTCTTTATATATTTTATAGACAACAGAGACCTCTTGATGTCTTTTATAGACAACAGAAGACCTATTGAAGACTTTGAAAAACAACAGAAGACTTTTGATGTCTTCTTTAGACAACAGAAGAAATCTTGAGATATTCTATAGACCTATTGACGTATTTTATATACAAGAGAAGACCTCTCTAGATCTTCTATAGGCAACAGAAAACATCTTGACATCTGCTGTAGACAATAGAAGTCCTCTTGCGATATTCTAAGGCAACGGAAAATCTCTTGATGTAGCCTACAGGCAGCAGAAGACTTCCTGAAGATTTATTTAGACAACAGAAGATCTCTTTAGGTGTACTACAGACCTCTTGAGGCCTTCTGCTGATAAGAGAATACCTTTGAGGTCTGCTATTGACAACTTGAGGTCTTCTTTAAAATTGACCTTGAGGTTTAATAGACAACATACAATTTACTGATATCTTTTACGAACAACAGTGGATTCCGAAAGACTTTTATAGACAACAGAAAACTTCTTGAGGGGTTCTATAGACATATGAAAACCTCTAGGAGGTCTTCTGTAGACAACAGAGAACCTCTTTATGTTTTTTTTATAAACAACAGAAGACCTATTGAAGACTTTGAAAAACAACAGAAGACCTCTTGATATCTTCTTTAGATAACAGAAAACATTTTGAGATATTCTATAGACAAAAGAGAACCTCTTGATTTATCCTGCAGACAACACAAGACCAGTTGTGGGCTTCTGTAGACAACATAAGATATCTTAAGGTCTTCTATAACAAGGGCAGGCCTCTTGGTATTTTCCACAGGTAACAGAAGACCTCTTGAGGTCTTTTATAGAGAGACCTTTTGCAAAATTCTGTAAGCAACATAAAACTTTTTGACATCTTCTGTAGACAACAGAAGACCTCTTGCGATATTCTATAGGTAATATAAGTTCTCTTGATGTATCCTACAGACAGCAGAAGACCTCCTGATCTCTTCAATTCTACTACCGACCTCTTGAGGCCTTCAATAGACAAGAGAAGATCTCTTGAGATCTTCAATAGAAAACAGAGGTTTCTTCTTGAGGTTTCCTATTGGCAACAGAAAAACTCTTGAGGTCTTTAAAAGGCAATAGAGGGCCTCTTGAGGTATTCTGTAATCAAATTCTAGCTAATTCGGTTAGTAAATGTAGCTAAAAACTTCAGAATATCTGACACCGGGTGGTACAGTTATATGGGACCTATACATACCAAAACGTCCACCTATGTCATCAATTGTTGCTGTCTAAATGTGAAATAACATCCAATTTGGGCCGACAATGTCGATAAAAAGTGCTATTTTAAAACATGAACCCAAGTCCACAGTTTCTGCTGAGAAGTCTTTTAATCACTTTGAACCCTTAACGCCAAATTGCATCCAATGCTGAAAATGTCGATAAAAACCTACAGTCGGGACCTGCCGTTATATAGGGTCTATACCAAAACATGGACCTATGTTGAAAATTGTTGGTGGAGAAGTTTTGCAGTTCGGTCGTAAAAATTTTGCTAAAATCCTCAAAATACTTAAAATGGTAGGTAACGTTATATACAGGCTATACAAAAACATGACAATTTTTGATAAAGAATTTTTTGAGAGCGCTGGAAACCTTCAATTTCAAATTACCGTACTGTCCTTACCAAATACCGAAAATCGGGTGGTGCCATTATATGGGGGCCAATACCAAATTGTTGACAATTTTTGATAGAAAAATTTTGTGAACACTTACTACTTCAATTATCATATAACAGGTAGTTAGATCCAAAAAATGTAGCTAAAATGCTCAAAATACAGGAAATTGGGATGCACCGTTATATGGGAGTAAACAATTTTTGATGGAGAAGTTTTGTGTCCACTGGGAACCTCAAATGTTATATAACTAGAGTTGTATAGTTCATGAACGAACTAGTTCAACTGAACGATTCATTGAATAGAGCGTATGAACTAGATCAGTCGATATAGTTCATTATAGTTCAATAGTTCACTGAACTATAATCAGTCGGCGACCGTACGATCAATGAACGAACGATTCACAATCTAGTTCAACATGTCGTTCACAAATGCACAAAGTTACGCCGTCGTCTGTGTTAAGTGATGCCTTCGTTATGTGATAAGTTTGTTTACGTGTTGAATCAATGTACATTGAATAGATGTTCGAAAATTAAGATTTCTACAAAAACATAAAATATTCCAAAATATGCCGAATCCATTACCTATTGAATGTGCTATGTTTTGGATAGAAAAAGGAAAAAATAAAGAAACACACACAATCACAGATCAAAAGATTTTTGCCAGCCAACTAAATGAAGGACGTTTTTTCTTAAATTTATACCAACTTAATATTTCTTTATGAATGGAATGAAGCTATGCAAATGTAATAGTTTGGTTCTGGAGTAGTTAAATTATATTATTCTATTGTTTGTTTCTATGTGGTGTATGTATGCGTTTTCATCCAACGAACGATTAAGAGCCGGCGAACGATTGTGATCCGAACGATTGAACTAGATAGTGAACTATGAACTAGATTACTGAACTAGTTCAATTAAAAGAGCTGAACTATTGAACTAGATCTTTCAAATGAACTATATTGTACAACTCTATAAATAACTGGTAATTCGGTCAACAAATGTAGCTTAAGTTCTCTAAATACCGAAAATCGAGAATGTACCGTTATATGGGGGCTATGCCAAACCGTGGGCCTATATAACCCATTTCCCAACATGACATGCCTTTGGAAGAAATACACTCGGATGCAGATATATAGCTTTCCACCTCAAGTATTGTGGACGCTAGTGTGATTAAAACATCATACATGTCCGTCCGGAAGAGCACAGCACTACGGTGCTACGAAAATCGTTGACCACACCTTTTTTCTTGATATGCTGCAATTAAATAAAGTCATTGGATCCCCAGATAGGGCTGTACGGCGGATGACCCATCAATTCCACGTTTTGTCCGATCAAAGAGGCGCTGGTTTGAAGCGATGTGTGAGAGCTCGTATTGTCCTGATGCAGAATGTTCGTTTTTCGAATTTCTCAGGAGACTTCTGGCAAACAAATTGTAGTGTATCACTCAGAATTAAGAGTCCTACATTTCTGAAGCCGTGTAGTCGCCACACGGTCAGTTGTGCTGAAGAAACAGGCGACCTTTTGCTTCGAAGTCCTTCTTCAATGAACAACTTTCGTTGAATTTGGCTCGCTGTCGAAGACCCAAAGGCTCGATTCGTGTTTTGTTCCGGGCTCCTAAGCATAGATGCAAGATTCCTCGTCTGTGACGATCTTATAAACGTCGTTTGAGACACATCGCTCGTTTTTATTCACGATTTCTTTGCATCAATACACAAGATCCTCTTTTTGAGCGATTGTCCAATTTTGCTGAATCTAACGAGGAAAATCCATTTTTGCGGCCAGGTGTTCATGCAATACCAAATTTTAGTTGGTAGAAGAAATGCCCAAGGAGGTCTCTATATCACGGTATATAACATAGCGATGTTGCAATTTTGGGCCACCGTTACGACCTTCGTTTTTGGCTAGTATCGGCCTTGATTTAATTCATTATAACAGCTTTTCATTCTGTTATTGGAATGTCCCTTATAAACAAACAAAGATTTAATTTGATCGATGCACTCTTGCCGTGATTATCCACGTTGAAAATTATGAAAAATTATCGGACGAAAATGTTCAGAAGTAAATTCCATTTTTTGCAAAGTGATTTTTTCATGTAACTTTAAACACCACAACACAAGGTCGTATGACAAAACTGTGCTGTGTACGTAAAGTCTGAAAACGGTCAAACTGTCCAAAAAAAATTTCAAATCTAACCTGGCAACACGCGGTATTGCCTAGGCCAGATAGTTTTCGTCCAGCCCTCGTATATAAAATGTTAAGCCGATCAGTTAACCTTAAGACAACTGAGCGATCCATGTTTCCATAATAATAGGTGTGGGGCCAAAGGTGCTGTTTCGGGAAAATTCTCTATCAATCATTGTTGTGGCTAAAAAAATAAATCCTACAAAAATTATTCAAGGTCGGATCGGATCTTGATATATGTAGCTATATAGGGCCCAAAATATTATGCACATTGTACATACAAAGATTTTTGAGTGAATTCGGAGTTTTTGCTCATCAGCTAAACATTTTAGTATATTTTCAGATTTTTTTTGTAGTAACTATATGCAAAGAAATACTCATAACTTCTTTAATATTGGTGCAAATAGAAAAAATCTTTTTTTTTGTGTTTTTTATTTTTTATCAGCTATCTAATAAAAAATAGAAAAAATTGTAATGTGAGCTTGCATGCAATTTTCGCGATTTAATATTTCAAATAAATGTTTATCAATGATTGTACTCTTCGAATTTTATAAACTAAATGCCACCAAAGTAGGAGTTAGTCCCATCATTGTAGTTTTTTGGACCACACCAAATTGTGCATGTAAGACACCTATATTTTCACTTGACCATAGCCGTGGACCTCTAATGTATTTTCACTTACAATGTAAGCAACCAATGGCTTATCCAAACTACGGAATTTAAGTTGAAAGTACTAAAATACGCAATTTGGGCAGGTCCAATGTGGGTTTTTTTATATTCCAAATATATATGCACCACAAATATTTCAAAAGCATTATGAATGGAACGCACAACATCTTCTGTTCACGATTATTTCCCTGATGGTCCTCGAGGAAATATTCTTTAAAAATCCACGATTATTGCCCTGAAAATCCACGATTATTGCCCTGATAGTCCTCGAGGAAATATTCTTTAAAAATCCACGATTATTGCCCTGAAAATCCACGATTATTGCTCTGATGGTCCTTGAGGAAATATTCTTTAAAAATCCACGATAATTGAGAAAATCTTCTCTAAAAATCCACGATTATTGCCCTGAGAAAATCTTCTTTAAAAATCCACGATTATTGCTTTGAAAAAATCTTCTCTGAAAATCCACGTTTATTGCCTTGAGAAAATCTTCTCTAAAAATGTACGATTATTGAATTCACAACGAAAAACCATCAATATGATATTTACAGTATCCAATCACAACGACAATCTGTATGAAAATTGGGAAATATGGCCCTAAAACATATATATCAAGAACAAGTGCTGCTAAGAATGTTATATGCTATGGTTACAGATTTCTTTTATTCAGAGACTCATAATGAAATTTCATTTGGAACATTTCTTTTTTTTAACAATATTCCCAAAAAATAAAGGATTTTGCTAGATTTTGATCCAGTATGGAATTATGTAAAATTAACAGTCCAAAATTAAAACATATAATTTCATCCTAATATATATAAATTTTTAATCTAATTTTTTAAGGAAATGGTATACACAGATATATGGTTTATTTTTAAACTCATAGTGAAATTTTATGTAGAATTTTTCATCCTTTGACACTTTTCACCTATAACCAAGTTTCATATTACTTCCATGTACCAACTCGAAAAAAGAAGGAACAATTTTTCAGAAGAAGAAGAAGAATATTTTTGTCTCTGACATCATCTCTCTAAATTTATGTTTTGTGGGACAATTTTGAATAAACTCAGATGAAGTCCGACTTTAACCCTAACATCCCGACGTAAACTTTTAAAACGCCGATACACGTGTCTCATATTTTTAGCTCTACTTTCATAATCTACTCGATTTTCCTCGTCATTTTTTTTTGTTGTCGCACAGTGTAATCATCTTCTGCCCGGATGCCCAGTCATATAATTCCCGAGCTGTAGTTATTTGATCATCAGCTTAGTGTAATGTTCGGTTGGTACAATAATTGTTAATACATTTTCAAAATCCTAAAAAAAACACCATAACAGGACTTTAAATTGTTGTATTCAATCGTAGTTTAATACAAAAAATAAAGAAAATCGAAGAGTAAAATATTAAATCGCGAAAATTGCGTCCAAGCCCACTGCGCATTTTTTTCTATTTTTTATTAGATAGCTGATCAAAAAATAAAAAAATACAAAAAGATTTTTTCTATTTGGACCAATATTAAAGGAGTCGGATTTTGTCGGAAATGTTAGTCAAAAAATTAAAATACACTGAAATGCTTTGCTGATGAGAAGCATGGGCACAGCAAAAAATAAAGGCAATCAAAAACCCTTTTTAAAAAAGTGTCCGATTTCACTCAGAAATCTCCATGTACACTTTATATGGCCGCAAAGAATTATATCAATGCTTTAAAAGTACCCTATGATTGGAACATGAGCATATTATGTTCCATCCACAAGAAAAAAGTTAAGACTATGTGCTCAGACTGCTCACTATTGCCTGTAAGGTAGAGCCAGAACCACTGCGTAAATAAAAAAAAAACATTTATATTACCTTGCGAAAAGTCCTGAAAATGACTTAACAGATGTAGATTGACATATGTATGTATGTGCTTACCATTTCACCTCGGTGGCGCCCTCGACGATATTGTCTATTGTGTTGTTGACCTATTGGTGTGCTCTTGTGTTCTTATGTTTTATCAGTCCAGCCTTTTCTTTAAATAAGAAATATTAAACGGCGCCAACATTGTCATTGTCAGCGGCGTCAATGAATATTTATTGAAAATTGTATTACACTTCACTGCACTGCCAACGTGTTCATCATGAATATGTACATTAGAGTTATGACTTTTTTACAACCTCGTATCCTTGTATCATATTTTGATAAGTTTTTACCTAGATTCAGATAAAATCTTAATTATAAGGTGATTCGACATAAGCACCTTACAAACATTTGAGAATATTTTTTTATTGGCTTTTTGAACATTTTTTTGAGTCACTGTAATGAAATTCACAACTGAAAACAAGCTTTAGAGCCAAAATACTAGTACATCTCCAGGTACGACTAGTTTTTTGTATATTCATGGAGGCGGAAAATAATAAAAAAATCATTAAAATTTGTTATAGTAAAAATGAATCTTCATTTTTTCGAAAATATGAATAATTTATTGAAATGGCAACGTAACAACATCACTTGGCAACGTAACAACACCTTTTTATGACTTTTAATGTAATCATCACATGTGTACTACTAATAATTCAAGTTGATTCTGAAGATGTAGTAGTAGGTATAGAATATTGATCATAAGGGTAATAAATTAAGTTTTGTCCATTAGTTTCAAATTGCCGTCAAATTCTCCTCCATAATGTCATTATAGACTTCAATATTTTATAAAAAAAACTACTTTCAATCTCTGAAGTGTTCTCCCGTTAAAACTTGTCCGAAACGCCCCATTTGATATATATGTTGTGTTAACATTATTAAACAATACTTTCAACATGATACATTTACCCAACCCTCGTGAAACAACAAACACCAACCCTTTCAATGTTGTCCACCCACATACATACATTTGATTTTCCCAACTCCTTTAGGATATGGACATTGGATAAATAAATATCTGTTGCTTGTCTTCCCCGTCTCCCTCCCTCCCACCACATCCTTCCTCTCTCTTTGTATTGTATGTGATAGACAGAAAATTTAAGTCAGCCTGTCAGTTGGAAGCGACGACCTTTTTTATGTTTGGTAGGTGTTATATCATTTTTGCCTTTTTATTTTGCATTCATTCATTTTGCTGTTATTCACTCCCGTTTTTTGTTGAACGAACATATTTCTATTGTAAATAAAAAAATGTTTATTATTGTTATTGTTGACATACATTTCGTTTGTTATGTTTTATTATATATAAAAATATACATATATGTTTATTCTATAATAAACTACAACATGTATTCGTTTCATCCCCCCGATACGCCTATTTGCATTCAAACAAAGCCGTAACATGAAAAGATTTCGAGGGTGTTGGACGTTGTGCGCTATAATAAAAATTCTTCAATGGATGATTGTCTCTGTGTGTGTGGGAGTGTGTTGCTGGGTCAATATGTAACTCTTGTCCTTTTTTACCGTGAAGATTCTACATAAAAGAGGCTGTTGTGAATTCTTGTCATTAATGAAACATGCTGCTTTTTTATGGAATCTGAACAATTTTTTTTTTTCAATAATGTAATTAATTATAAAGTTGTTGTTTTATTTATGCATACGTTCGAATGTATTGGTTTACAGCATTAATTAATTAATTATGTACATCATTTTGTAGAAGATAATTGCATCGCTGCCGTTTTGTTTATCTGTACATCTGCTTAAAAATATTGGTAGTTTCTTTGAAGAGAATCATGAAAAATTAGTTGTTCGGTCTGCACAAGTAGGTATAACCCCTTAAAAGAGCTCACATGGGGCGTCATCCTTGTTCATTCCGAAAATTAACCAATATTTACAATTTTCAGAATTGAATTTTAATATCCTCAGACAACACACTACACCAAATTACAGCAATCTCGTTTTGAGAATTCGACTAAAGCCCTCGAAATATATAAAATTAGTTAGTACCGGTTCATGGGGGGCCAGACTATTGGTCTGTTTCACTAAGACGATTCGATTACGAATTTGTTCGATCTACCAGCAAACTTCTGCTTTCATTCAAACAAAAATTTTCTTTCTAAATATTATATATAGCGATTTAATATTTAAAATCAATTGTTATCAATGAGTGTGCTCTTTGACATTCTTGGAATTTTTATACACTCAGCCAGGGACGTAGCCAGGATTTCATTTCAAGTGGGGGGGGGCACCTGACCAATATTTTGAAAGTTCATGTTAGCGAAAATGTCATATTTAGCAAAGATGTAAACCTTATTTCAGACTTATTCTACTGATGAAATAATTTTCATTACTATTTTTTAATTCAAATAGCGTAAGACTTCTTGGCCATTTTTATGTTGTTTTTAGAACTTTTTTGACAATATGTCACAGTTAATATATAGTCAAAACAATGAATTTATTAACAATCCCATATATTTTTGGGCGTATCATTTATCAAATAATTCACATCTACAGTGAATGTTATGAAATTCAGTGATATCACTTCGGTAAGACCAAAAGAAATCGAATACAATGGAAAACCTTAGAATTATCATAACATTTAATTTTCAAATATCTTAACATTATAATTTCCAAAAATAAGCAAAAATCCGATGTCTACTTATCACAAAGAATTTCTGAAGGCCGAGAACTAATGCTGAGCAATAGTTAGGCTATCCATCAAGAAATTCTAGCACCTAATCGCGGTTATGTAAATGACAAATTCTGTCGCCAAATCGTGCATCTGTCAATAGACTAATTTTGGCGTCCAATCGTCGGACTTCTCTTATAGAAATTCTGGATCTTCTCATAAACTTATCAGGAACAAGGGAAACTCTGGAATCCAGTCTTAACTTCTTTTAAAATGAAATTATGTCGCCCAATCCAAGGTCTATACATTCTTTTAGCAAATATCCATAAACACAATTTTTCCCAATCTTCATTTTTTATACTCTGTGTGTTTGGAAGAAATCTGTTTCAGAAAACTTGGAGTCGACTTAGCTATATCCGTTTGTCTGGGTAGCCGCCTGAAGAGCACGATAATTCTCCAACAGATCAACCGATTCGGTCCAACATTTGGCCTTAGTGATATTTTGATGAACTTCGAAGATCGATCTACTCATTCGGCAAACTTGCAGTTTAAGACCTCTCTGGATAAGCTGTGTAAGCTTAAGACCTCAATGGTCATGGCTTCACTTCATGTATGCTTATAATTAAGTTATAAGTAAAAATATGAAATAAATAAATCAATAAATATTTTTATTTATCTCTCTCTATGGAAACGTATTGCTTTTTTGCAATAAGTGTTCTCGGGGCTCCTTTACTACCGTACATATTTTTCAGAGGCAAGTCTATACTTCCAGAGAAAATGGCCTGAAAGCTGTAAAGAACCCCTAAGGCAATCATGTAGTGGCTAGTGCGCACGACAACTTTCGAACCGGATACTGCGTTGGTCCAAACTTTGTTTATCGCAATATTTCAGCGAGCCTTATATATACAAAATTCGAAGATGGTGCTTTTCGGTACACTTCTTCTGGTATCTTCCCCCCAATTTTCAAGAATTTTAGCTAAAGTGGTATTCGCGAGTTTTCTTGAACGGAGCAACATATTTGGTCCAAACTTTGGATTTAGTAATATTTTTTCCAAACTTAGTTTTTGCTCGAAAATGGGCCATACTGGGGTACTTCCCTCACAAATCTTCGAAATAGTTGTTTAAGTGCAGTATAAGGTGTTTAGAGCGGTATTTTGTTTTTCGTTAGCAAGTCCATATTTCCTGACATAAGAGTCAAAAGGTGAAAATTATACTGTAACGAACTGAAAAGACTGGTGGGCGCAATATCTTTTGAAAGGAATGACTCCCAAAATAAGATCTACGCCCAAAATGAACTATGTCGGTCCGGTTCATTTCTCCATACCTCCTCTGCAACACTTGTGATCAATGATACAAATCCATATTTTGTTTGCAAGTTCATACGTCCGAAAATGGCTACAAATTTCATAGTTTTTGGGTTTAAAGATTTTGGCTGTGTAGCCGCTATTCGATCTGTCTATAGATGAAAGTTTCAATTCACACAGGCTCAGGGTATATTCATGTCCGCAAAGTCGAGTGGTACTTGTTGAGATTTTGTCGAAAAAGAACCTGTTTACGATAAGTTTTTAGATTTCGTTTGTCGTCACAAGGTCCTTTACCGAAGGAGGAAAAATTAACATTTCTAGAAATGTGCATCCATTGAAATTACTTTTAAAGTACAATTGCTGTGGGTTTCTATAACGTTTTCTTCTTGTTTTATTTAAAGAGTAATCGACAGAAAAATCTCTGAAGATGAAATTCATTGTAATTTTGAAATATTGGAAATAATATAATATATGGTCTGTTCCAGAACTGCAAGAATCTACTACTTTTTACTATTTTCTTCGATAACATAATGGAAAAAATGTTATCGTAGTAAAAACTAGTAGCTTCTTGCTGGTTCTGGAACAGAGCAATAATAAATCAATATATATAAAGTAGAAAAATGTTTGTACGTTTGTTTGTTTGAAGTTTATGGACTCAAAAACCGCTGAACAGATCTTCCTGAAATTTTCAGAGTATATCACTACATGGCCTAAAGGTAACATAGGCTAAAAATTTCTGAAATTCCGCATTGATCCGGAGATATAGCATCAGAATCGGAGGTACCTCCAAATAATTTATATTTTTATGCAACAAGTAAAAAAGTATCAGTCGGCTTTGCCGACAGAGATATACCCTCAGCTTGTGTATATTGAAACAATTTTTTCCTAAAATACGTCTGTGTTAAGGGGGTTTTAAAAATGTTGGGCGTTTGAACCGACAAAAACGTTGATTAGGATTAAAGATCAAACGTTTTGCGGAGGAGATGCTAAAAGGAATGGATCGACATTGACCGTTATGGAAGTGGATCTCCACGCACAACATATGATGCAATGGGGTTTTTACACTCTTCAGGATGTTTGCTCAAGAACTATGGACTTGCCCCTAAAAAAGCTTTTACCATCGTAATTGAGACAGCGAAAACAAGTTGATTCAACAAAAATCAAAGTGATTCGGTATTAGGTCTTAAAGTGAACTTATCCGAAATTTTGTGTGGGAGGTACCGGATGGAGTGGACAAATATAGTCCATATTCGAACCTGATCTATATCTGGTAAATATATTAGGATGTGAAAAGTGTAGACCAATTCGGCCAGTCCCTTCAAGAGTTACCGTACGAACAATTTTTCCGAAATTTGTTTAACTTTTGTGGGGGAGGTACCTGCTGGAGTGGACCGATCTGGCTTATCTTCAAACTTAAACTATGTTTGGACAAAATATTACTAAGGCCAAACTTTGGACCGAATCGGCAGACCTGTTCGAGAGTTATTTTGTCCTCCAACCTCCTAACACGGTGTCATAGGGGTTTTTTGCAACTTTCAGGATATTTTCTCAGGAAGTATGGACTTGCCCCTGATGAAACTTATACCGTCGTATGGAGGGCAGTGAATACAAGTTGCTAAAGCAAAATTGCTCAATCGATTCCAAATTGTCTGAAACACATTTCGTCCAAACATACTTGGGGTCTAAAACCATTATTTCGATGAGGCACATTTTGCCCGTATGAAAGTGTATATACCCTCGTTAGCATAAATGCTGAGGGTATAAAAAATGGTTGATATACATAGTTTTTTATTGCAAATTTCAAACATAATAAAGAATTTGTAATAGTTATGAATTTCAAAATCACGGTTCTACATTTTATTGTGGAATTGCTCTTATAAAAAATTTCAAAAATAAAATATCGCAAAAATGTTTTTTCTGGATGTTGTTTAAAAGCCAAAGTATTGGGCCTAATATGTTACAAACGTTCAATAAATACAAATAAACGTATTTTTCTGAACTTGGTAACACAGTCAGCCTAAAATTCCGATTAAACGCTTAAACAACACATTAAAACTTAACAAGAGCTATGCATAAGAATGCTCAAAAAGCCTAACTTGTTCATTATTTTTATATTTTCAATATGTTGTAATGCTTCGAACTACTTTACATATATCTTGAACAATTTAAAACAGTTTAAAATTTTACTAAAAAATTAAAAAATGTGTAACATAGGCTAATATCATATGGGAACTAAAATCATTTCCTGGCTCGTCGGTGCACTCAGCATATGTGCTAACGTGTGTATATCCACTTTCATACGGGCAAAATGTGCCGCATAGAAATAATGGTTTTAGACCCCAAGTATATTTGGACGAAATGTGTTTCAGACAATTTTGAGTCGATTTAGAAATGTCCGTCCATCTGTCTGTCTGTCTGGCTGGTGCGCACGATAACTCTCGAACAGATGAACCGATTTGGTCCAAAATTTGTCTTTCGCAATATTTTGTCCAAACTTACTTTAAGTTCGAAAATGTTCGGAAAATTTGTACGCACGATAACTCTTGAAGGGAGTAACCGATTTTGTCCACACTTTTCACATCGTGAAATTTCTACCAGACTTAGATGATGTTCCAATATGGACTCAATCGGTCCACTCCTTCGGGTACCTCCCCACCAATTTTCGGAGAAGTTCAGTTCAGGACCTGCTCTCGAATCGCTTCGATTTTTGTTGTAGCAACTTGTATTCACTGCCCCCATACGAGGGTAGTTTCATCAGGGGCAAGTCCATACTTCCTGAGAAAATACCTGAAAGGTACAAAAAACCTCCTATGACACCGTGTGTAGTGGTTGGAGCGCACGATAACTCTCGAACGGATCTGCCGATTCGGTCCAAAATATGGCCTTCGTAATATTTTTTTGCAAACTTAGTTTAAGTTCGAAGATAAGCCATATCGGCCCACTCCTTCAGGTACCTCCCCCACCAAAATTCAAAAATGCTCGGAAAAATTGTGCGCACGATAACTCTTGATGGGAGTGACCGAGTTGGTCCATACTTTTCACATCGTAATATTTCTACCAGATATAGATCAGGTTAGAATATGGACTATATTTGTCCACTCCTTCGGGTACCTCCCACACAAAATTTTGGATAAATTCACTTGAAGACCGGCTCTCGAATCTCTTTGATTTTTGGTGAATTACGACAGTAAAAGTTTTGTCAGGGGCAAGTCTATACTTCTTGAGAAAACAGCCCGAAAGAATTAAAAAACCACTATGGCACCATATGTTGTGTCTGGAGAGCTCGAACCGAATACTGCGTTCGCCACCACTTTGGATATTGTAATATTCCTTCGAATATTAGATGAAATACGAAGGTGGTGCTTATAGGTCCACTCCTTACGGTACCTCCCCCACAAAAAATCCGAAAATATTCGCTAAAATGGTACGAGCGATTTCTCATAGACGTAGCAACCGTTTTGGTCCAAACTTTGGATCTCTAAATATTTTCGAAACTTAGTTTATAATCAAATTTGGGCCCTATCTGTCCAATCCTTGTGGTACTACCCACATAAATGTTCAAAATTTTTGTGTGGTTAAAGGTCTGTTCGAGGATCCTTAGGACATTTTTATCGAAGGTTTTCCTAGTGGCCCTGTTTACAACGATATTATGTTTCTCGTAAGCTAGTGTGATAAATAAGCCATATCTATCGATATCTCCGCAAATTTTTGAGCTTTAATCCTATCCATACTTTTGTCGGTTCATACGCACGCCCAAAATTTTGAAAACCCCTCTAAATACATAAGTTTATTTTTGGGGAAAAAAAGATATTTCAATCCACACAGGCTGAGGGTATATCTCTGTCGGCAAAGCCGACTGATACTTTTTTACTTGTTTGTAATTAATAGTACAAAAATCAAGAAAATCGAAGAGTGTAATTATTGATAAAAATTGATTTTAAACATACGATCGCGAAAATTTCATCCAATTTTTTTATATTTTTTATTATGTGATAAAAAAAAAAAAAAAAATACATGAAATTATTTTTTATATTTGGACCAATGCACAGTGGATCCATCCATTGGCCAAAACTAAAAAAATTAATGTCAAAATTTTGGTACAACATCTGGCAACTCTGATACCTATGACATGGACCTTTTTAAAAATATATTAATTTTTGTTTCATTCGAACGCGATCTTCTTAAGAATAGCTGCAAAAGTCGGAACATTTGACTAATATTTTTTGTTGTGAGTACAACCTATATTTTAAGTGCAAGTAAATATATTCAAAATATCGCGAAACTAATACGTATAGCAAAATATTATAGTGGATTTTGAAGGGGGAGGTAATAGCTTAATTTTCATTAAAAAATAAAGTTTAAGATTGTTGTGGAATTCACCAATTTTCAGACAAAAATTTTGATTTTTTTAATCCGCTAAATTGGTTGGATTTTATGTTGTTTTGGAGATTGTTTTGTTTCCCCAAGCTTATTCTTGCATCATAAAATAATCGGGACCTTTGCTAATGTCATTTTGTATTAACAGCATAAAACAATTCTTACCGGGGTATACGGGGAAAGGGGGAGAATGTTACGCTCGTGGTTTCCTAAAACACTCTTCGCAGCAGCACAAAGCTGCAACCAGCGCATTAACTTGATATTTACACGGGAAATATTTTTGGCCACTTTCTCCATACAAGTGGATCCACTGTGCAATGTTAAAGAAGATATGAGTATTTCTTTGCACATAGTTTTTACAGAATTCGACCTTTTGAAAAACTTCTCCATAAGTGGTGTCTTAAGACACGCCGTTCGGACTCGGCGATAAACAGTAGGTCCCATATCATTGAGCTAAATATGAATCAGGGTGCACTCATTGATATGAGAGAAGTCTCCCTTGTCCCGTATGGGATGTTGTGGAACAATGCTTTTTTGTTGTTTTTTTTTTTTTTGTTTTGCTTATGAAATCAAAAACCACGTTTTGAAAAAGTGTCCGATTTCATCCAGAAATCCCCATATGTATTTTATAGGGTCTCCGACGAATATTTCAGTGTATTACTAACGGAATGACACATTTAATTATACCCTCCATAATATGGTTTACAATATAAACTTGCTAAAAAGACTTTTTGTTTGGTGCCAATACTATATTTAATACATTTTGAATAAATATCATACCTATTTTTTTCTACATTTGACTAATTCGCACAGAAAAGCCATGTATTGTAAATTTACCAGCGTTTTGATCCTGGTATCTAAGACCACATCACTAACGTTGATTATTTAATGCGAAGACAGCTTCTTACCTGTAACAGAAAAAAAATTTAATATTTTTCATTATTTGCATAGACGATACATACATTAGGGTTATGACTTTCTGTCATTTTTTTCTCGAAAATGATTTCCTGTAGCAGGGATGAATGAACTTTTGCCTAACGGTACCTCCCGATTTCGGTCATTTTCATGTATTAGCTACATTTTCTGGTCGAACCAGCTATAAATTGGCATTTTAGGATTCAAAGTGGTTAAAAAATTCTCCACCAAAAATTGTGGACGTTTTTCACGGTGCTCTTGAAGCATCTTTAAATGGAAGGTGCTTACACCTGGGAAGTTTTTGCGGATTCTGAAACTACAATAGGGCTGGGGGCTATACCTAAACAAGGGTTGATATAGCCAATTTTTGAACTTGCAGTCAGGTCAAGGACAAATCTTTAGCTTCCTATCTCATTTTTTGAGGATGCTGGAGTGATTACAACAAACTTACGGAGGGACTTGCATAGATCGACTCGGAATTTTACCCTGATCCAGTTTATATATAACTATCGGAAATAAAGTTTAAATTAAATAAATAACAAGTAAAAAGTAGTTAAGTTCGGCCGCGGCCCTCCAACATAAAATATTCTGAACTAAAGTAGAATAATTATTTTCTCTCCTGTCCACAATTTAGTTGAAGATATTTTGTGAACAAGTGTACCTCAAATTCCTAAATGAGGTAAAAAACAAGTAAAAACGTATCAGTCGGCTTGGCCGACAGAGATATACCCTCAGCCACGGACCTATATAATACGATGTACAACGTTTGGAGCAAATCGGTTTCCCCTTTCGAGGGGAAACCGTCGTAATGGGGAAAGCGAAAACAAGTTGTTACAGCAAAAACCAAAGGGATTCGAAGTCCAAACTTTGGACCGATTCGGCTGATCCGTTCGAGAGTTATCGTGCTCTCCAGTCACTACACATGGTTCAAAGGGGTATTTTAAGCTTTTCGGACTATGTTCTCAGGAAATATGGACCTTCTCCGGAAAAAAACCTGTACTTTTGTAATGGGGGCAGCGAATACAAGTTGTTACAAAAAGAAGCAAAAAGATTTGAGAGCAGGCATTTAACTGCACTCTTAACAAGGTTTGTGTGGGACGTACTCGAAAGAGTGGACTTATATAGTCCATATTCGAACCTGATCTATGTCCTGTAGAGATATTACGATACGAAAAGTATGGACCAAATCGGTTACTCCCTTCAAGAATTTTTGCTCGCACAATTTTTCCGAACATTTTAAAACTTTTGTGGGGGAGGTACTTGAAGGAGTGGACCGATATGGTCTATCTTCGAACTTAAAGTAAGTTTGGACAAAGTATTATTAACGCCAAATTTTAGACCAAATTGGCTGATCCGTTCGAGAGTTATCGTGCGCTCCAACCACTATACAAGGTGCCATAAGGGTTTTTTAAACCTTTCGGACTATTTTCTCAGGAAGTATCAACTTGACTCTGATAAAACTTGCATCGTAGTAATTGGGGCAGCGAATACAAGTTGTTACAACAAAAATCAAAGCAATTTGAAAGCCGGTCCTGAACTGAAGTTTTCCAAAATTTTGTGTGGGAGGTACCCGAAGGAGTGGATCGATAGAGTCCATAGTGCAATGTATGGACCAAATCGGTTATTCCCTTCAGGAGCTATCGTGCGCACAAATTTTCCGCACACTTTCGAACTTTTGTGGGGGAGGTGCCGGAAGAAGTGCACCGATATAACCTATCTTCAAACTTAAACTAAGTTTGGAAAAAATATTACGAAAGGCAAGTTTTGGACATAGTCGGTTGATCCGTTCGAGAGTTATCGTGCGCTCCAGCCAGCCAGACAGATAGACGGACGGACATTGCTAAATTGATTCCAAATAGTCTGAAACGGATTTCGTACAAACATACTTGGGGTCTAAAACCATTATTTCGATGAGGCATATTTTGCCGTATGAAAGTGTATATACCCTCGTTAGCATAAATGCTGAGGGCATAATGAATCTAAAAATGTCTTCAATCAGGCGGCACCTTTATATGAGGCTATATCAAAGGGTGGATATTTGTTGAGACATTTTGGCGGAAATTGTTTGTGACCACTGGGAACCTTAAATGTCGAATTACGGATAGTATGTCCAACAAATGTGGCTAAACTCTTCAACACACCTAAAAAACATGGACATATATTTGAAAAAATTTTCGGAGATGTTTTCTGACCACAAGGAATTTCAAATGTTAAATTACAGGTAGTTCGGTCAAAAATTTCATCTATTCGGTCAAAAATTTATATGGGGGCTATACCAAAACGTGGACCTATGTTGACAATTTTTGGTGGAGATGTTTCTTGATCAAAGGGAACCTCAAATGTTAAATTACAGGTAGTTAGGTCAAAAATTGTAGCTGAAATCCTCAAAATACGAAAAATCGGGAGGTACCGTTATATGGGGGCTGCATCAAAACGTGGACCTATGTTGACAATTGTTTGGTGGAAGTATTTTGTGGCCACTAGGAAGAACCTCAACTGTCAAGTTACAGGTATTTCGGTTAAAAATTGTAGATAGGTGTCGTTATATGGGGGCTATACCAAAACGTGAAACTGGGTTGCAAAAATTTAGCACTCTATCTCAATTGTTGCGGCCGCTGGAGTGATTACAACAGACGGACAGACGGACATGGCTATATCGACTCAGATTTTTATCCTGATCAAGAATATACATTCTTTATAGGGTCGCAAATTTATATTTCAATGCGTTACAAACGTTACAGCTTTAGGGTAATTACCTCAGTCAACATGTACTTAGCCTCGATCTTAAACATGTCCCTAAACTACACATTTTCGAATAACTGTGAACTTTTGGTTAGAAGTACTTGAAGGAGTGGTCCGACCGTCATCAGACACTTTAATTGGTCACCGCAAGGACTTGCCCACGAAAAACATTATGTCGCTGTAAACAGGGCTACAAGAAGAGCTTTCAGTAAAACTTTGCAATCTCCGAATTTTGTGAGAGAGGTACTCAAATATGATCTCAACCATAGAACAAATTTTATGATGTACAAAGTTTCTGCCAAATCGGATACTCAATTCGTAAATTTTTGTGATCATAAGACGTTTGAAATGGTGCCGGCAGGTTTTTTTTTAGAACTTTCAGGCATTATCTCAGGAAATATAGACTTGCCACCAAAAAACTGTACCGTCGTAAAGGGAAACACGAGCGCAGCATTCAGCAAAAAATTTCGTCACGATACGAGAAGTGACCCTAAACTGCACTGGATTTAAATTTTTGAAATTTTGGGTGGAGGGTACTCAAGTCCATATTCGTAGCTCGTCAATATTTGAAAAAGTATTGCGATACGCAAAGTTTACACCATAACCGGTTATCGTGCCCTCTATTTAACCAAACAACATTGTGAGCTTTCGTGGGGGGAAGTACCCTATGGAGCGGACCGATATGGCTTATCTTTGAATAAAATATTACGAGAACCAAGTTTTGAAACAAATCAGTTGATCCGTTCGAGCCAGCCAGACAGATGGACGTACATGACTGAATCGACTCTAAATTGTCTGAAGCATTGCGGTCTAAAACCATTTTTTGGATGAAGCACATTTTCGTCGTATCAATGTGTATATACCCTCGTTGGACTAACTGCTGAGGGTATAATAACATCATCTATGTCCATATCAAAACTGCAATGCCATTGATGCTGGAACATTTTTTATCACGTTTTTCTTTTTCATTTTTTTACATGGTTTAATCTGCGCTGGTATTGTGATATTTGCAAAAAAAATAAATAAATAAAATAAAAAACAATGCTACCCTAATATATATATTTTACCCAAAGCTCATTTCTAAAGAGTCTATATTTGTTTGATTTACAATTACACTCATATCTGTCTAAATAAATCAACATACTAAATTTCCAAGTATTCTAAATGTTACAATTTGTGAATTCCAATGAAGAAGGTTCTTCTTCTCAAGGTTCTTTCTCAAATCAAGCTTTTCATTCATAAAGTAGAATGGCAAGCAATACATTAGATATTCTGCACACACAGAATATTTCTTAAACAAACTGGTCTTGTTGCTTTTAAAGCGAATCACTTTAAGCAAAAGGAATTTGCGTTTCCTTTTTAGTCCTAATGACTATGGGTAACATTCAGCCGTACCTTATGTTATACAATATCCAAGTGTTTTGTGTCATAAACCCAAAGTTATTTCAGTGAAAGGTTGCCTAGAAAATATGTTAACATTTGTTATTTATTTTTATCATATACTTTATTTTTTGCTTTTTCCTATTATTTACTATGGCAACCTGACACCTGTTGATATTTTATTCTACTGCTGCGCCATACTTAACATTTATTTGTTGTTAGCGGTGTAATAAATGTTTTTGTTTTTTGTCGATTTGTTTGCTGATAGGATTTATTTTAATCTTTTTACCATTAGTTAGCACAGGTTACTTTCTGTGGACAGAGCTAACTGTTGTGATTATTATTAATATGTATGTAAATATTATTATTTTTTTATATTTTTAAAATATAACTTTCAGATTATATACATAGTAACCATTACTGCACTTTTATATGATATGCAAAACATTTTTTAGAAAATGTTTTAATGTGCACATATTTCCAATAAGAAGGAATTTGCAAATTTTGTTGGAGTCCTGCTTACAAATTTCTCATCACTCCCAAACAATATTATAAACAATTTTCCATAATTATTTGTTGTAAATATTCTTGAAGACATGTGATAAATGCATAATAGGAGAGCCAAGTCATATAGTTGCTCTTCAGGCATATCAATGCCACTCAATGTGATAATACGGTTCGAATTTGTTCGTAACACCATTTTGTGGTTCAGCAATGACTAGACATCGGATTTTAGCATGTTTTTTATTTCTTATCCGATTGGACTCAAATTTTGGATCTAGGCGTTTTGAGGGTCAATTTTTCGATATTTGGGGTCATATCAAAAATATGCAAAAAATATGCAAAATATATGCAAAAAATATGCAAAATATGCAAAAAATATGCTAAATATGCAAGTGTTTTTTGACAAAAATCGTCAATTAAATTTGGAAAATCATCAAAAAAAGCATTCTAAATTACGTTTTTTGCAGTTTAACATAGTTTTTTGCAGATTATTATGTTATTGAGACTCCCCAGATATTCCGCCACAGCAATAAATATAGACTAACAAGACTTAAATCAGTTTTCACAAGGTGAGAAAATGTCAAATAACCCATCATTCCTATTACAACATAATTTGCTTCCTCTACAAATGTAGATAGATAATGGAAAAATTTCAAAAACTCAATCAGAAATGTCATATGGTGATAGTTTCTAATCGGCCAAAATTGTCTAGCAGAAAAACGAAGGAGCTAGAGTTAGTCATCGCTATTTATACCCTACACCACCTTGTGGTAAGGGGTATTATGTCTTTGTGCATTAGTTTGTAACATGCAAAAGGAAACGAGATAGACCCATAGTTCCTTTTGGGGATATACATAGAATCACTTTCTGAGTCGATTTACGCATGTCCGTCTGTCCATGTATTTTTTTTTTGAACAAAGTACAGGTCGCATTTATTGTCCGATTGGGGAAGATAGTTTTTTAGGCCAAAGGACGAACGCTATTTATTTGGTAAAAATCGGTTCAGATTTGGATATAGCCCCCATATATTTTTCGCCTGATTTAAGGCATTTGGTGCACGAAACACGCTATATATGTCCGATTTCAATTAAATTTGGACTATGTGACGGAATTTGGTCTACAAATAAATGTGAATAATTATATCGAAATCTGTTCTGATTTGGATTTAGCTCCCATATATATTTTACATATTCGCAGTGGTGTAGGGTATTATATAGCCGGCCCCGCCCGACTTTGATCCTTTCCTTACTGGTTTTGTTTAGATAAAAGCGCAATTTTTTCTAGTTTTTGGAAAAAGGGTTTGTTTTTTAGCGCAAAATGGGAAAAAGTACTAAAGTACCATTTACGATTCCAGGTTCTGGAATATAACTATAAATCCACATATTAGATTTGAATATATTTTATAGTGCTCAGTCCATTATTCTGTATATACAGACATAAATTGGCAATTTTTATTCTTTGTGGTCAAAAAGCTTCTTTGGAAAAATGCTCTAACTGCCGCTTTAATATTGATGACATGATTTTTGTTTAATACACTAAAAATACACAATTTTATAATATCGATCTATATTGAACGCATACATTAGCTTAATGCTTAGTTATACCCATCCACGATGAATAATAAGCAAAATGAAGAACGCCCAATGATTAGTGCAAAATGACATCACTTAGAAAAACCACACAAAAGAGTGGTAGTGGTAAAATAAGTCAAAAACCTTGGAATTGTCTTTAAAATGGCAAAACCACTCACATATTTCTGCTAGAAAAGTATTAGGAATACTAAAAAATATAGTTCATTCATTCCTGCTACAGGAAAACAATTTTGATAACACAGTCGAAAGGTCATAACCCTTTTGTATACACAATTGTTTAATTTATACCTATCCGTGTACTCGATAATTTGTACTAATTATTACCAATGCTTCGCATTTTGACAGTTGTTTAATGGAGAAGAAAAAATTGTTTCAGCAACATTTAGTAAAAATTATCGAGTACAAGGACAAACCTTTCATGACACATTAGTCTTTCTGTATAGGATATAAATAAATATATTAAGAAAAATATTCGCCGCAATATTGTCATTAAAGTTGTCAAATGCACTATACACCTAAAAGGCAATGATTTCAAGGAATATTAATTTACAAAACGATGAAATTCCACATCTGTCTGCTTAGATCCTGATGTAAACATTAAAAACGTAATATTTTTAGCACTGCTTTCACAATCTGATTTGCTTTTTCTGGAACAAATACGGGCAATGCCAATAAAAATGTCCGGATTGTCGAGTAAAAAATTTTACTATTTTTTACAAGTAGAGCACTTTCATTTAAGTGTTCGGTATTAGCAATTACAATTTAAAAAAGTATTCATATATAACTTCCACGAGTGATTTAATCATATAAAATAATTTATTTTCCTTACAATTCGTTAATCCGAACAATTTGATAATTCGGACACCGCCGAAACCTGTGGTGTAGGGATTATAGCGAATGTACTGTATATATGGGAGCAATATCCAAATCTGAATCGATTCTTACCAAAATAGGGATCGCCTTAGGGCCAAAAAATACCCAATTATTATGCGAATTGGTCTATAAATGTGACCTGTGCTTTGTTTTCAAAAAGACATGGCGAGATGTATAAGTGCGAATGTATGCAGATCATCAAAAGGAACTGTGGGTCTATTTCGTTTCATTTTGCATGTTGCAAACTCATTTACTAAGACATAATACCCTTAGGGTATTAAAATATGGTTATCAGGGCAATCATGAATAAAAATTGCGTGCAGAATTTGGTTCATTTCCCCAATTTCACAATTTTTTATTTCCGCATTTATGCCCAAAAAGGGAAGATTTTTGTCGATTCGACTAGAATACGCCATAATGAAGCGAATCTAGTAGTTTTTAACTTTTAACAAATATATCGATTTTAAAAAAATTTCACTTTTTAAAATTATTAAAAATATTCATGATGGCACCGTATATATTTTTTTATATGTTTTTAATAAAATATGCAAGATTTTATGTAACATTAATATTTTCTTAGTCTTCATTTCTAGCTCATTTGTTATTCTTTCAGACAATTTTGGCCGAGCAGAAACTATCAACATATTTGGATACGTACATTTTGACATTTCTGATTGAGTTTTTGAACAAATTTGTTTTAGAAAGCAACTTATGTTGTAAAAAGAAGGCTGGGTTATAGGAAATTTTAGTCCACATTTATTGCTGTGGCGGAATAATAATTAATAACATGATCATCTGCTAAGAAATCGACGTTTAACGGCAATAAACTTAATTTAGAACACTTTTTGATGACTTTCCACATTTAATTTGATGAGTTTTGTCAAAAAAATTACTTGCATATTTTGCATATTTTTTGCATATTTTGCATATATTTTGCATATGCAAAATATGCAAAAAAATAAAAAATATGAGCCTGTCATTGCATTCAGTTTTCTTCAAAACGAATTTTGGTCTAATCAGAATTTTCGTATCTTCATTAATAAAGAATATGCAAAATCCGATGTCTAGCAATGACACATAATTAAAACATAGGTTACAACATAATGTTCCATTTTATTAGATGACTGAGATTAGATGCAAAAAATGCGAATGAACAAACGCTAAGGATTCGTTTATTCAGTGTCGAAATCTTTTTTGAATGTTTTGTTGTTTTATCAGCTATTAAATATTCGCGATTAAATATTTAAAATCAATTCTTTACAATGATTGACCCCTTCGATTTTCTTGAATTTTTTCTGTATTAAACTACGTTCAATATTTCCTTTATACAAGTGGGAAATTTTTTTTTTTCTTTACCAAAAAACCTTGTGTTGTGTTGCTTACAGTGACTTCAAAAAATCACATTGCAAAAAAATGGAATTTACTTGTGAACATTTTCGTCCGATCATTTTTCACAATTTTCGACGTGGAAAATCGGCAAGAGTGTATCGATCAAATTAAATCTTTGTACGTTGATAAAGGGCCATCCTACAGCACTACGAACAACTGTTTTAATGAATTCAATCGTGACCGAAACTCGCCAATAAACGAAGGTCGTGGGGGTAGTCCAAAAACGGCCGTTGTGCAAGAAAAAAATTAAGTAAGCGGTGCGTGTATTTTTCTCGTTAGATCCGCAAAATTTGTCAATCGCTCCAAAAAGAGGCCCTTGTGGATTAGTGCAAAGAAAATGTGAATAAAAACGATCGTTGTGCTTCAAACGACGTTTATAAGATCTTCACAGACGAAGAAACTTGGATCAATGCTTAGGAGCCCAAAACAAAAGAGTCTTCGAAAGCGAGCCAAATCCAACAAAAGTTGTTCATAGGAAAGACCTTCGAAGCAAATGGTCGCCCGTTTCTTCGGCAGTGTGGCGACTATACGGCTTCAGAAATGTAAGACGGTTAATTCTGAGTGGTACACTACAATTTGTTTGTCAGAAGTCTCCTGAGAAATTCGAAAAACGAACAAAAAACATGACAATGCGAGCTCTCACACATCGATCACAATCAGCGCCTGTTTGACCGAACAAAACGTGGAATTGATGGGTAATCCGCCGTACAGCCCTGACTGGGGGTTCAATGACTTTATTTGATTCTAGCATATCAAGAAAAAAGGCGTGGTTAACGATTTTCGTAGCCAGAAGATGCTGTTGAAGGGTTCAAAAACCATGTTCAAAAACCAACGGAGTGGAAAAAGGGAACAATTGGTTTGAGCACATAAAAAGTGTATAAATCATGCTGAAGACTACTTAAGGAACCACTAAAACTATTTTTGTTGGTATATATATTCGCGTTGTCATTCTTAGGCCAGATAGTTATCGTTCAGACCTCGTATACAATATGGTGCATACTGTTGTGATGGTACTGTGCATTTTCCGGAATCAATATTTCATGGTAGCTTGACTGAGAATTCCATGGAAGCTTTTTAAGAAAATTATGGGGGTCAGAGATTATAAAGTCAGGAAATTTTTCAGAAAACTACAGCGGTCAGAGGTCTGGTTCTAGGGTGCAAATGATGATGTTTGCTGAGTTGCGTTAATATCTTCTATTCTCGATGATCAAAAGTTGTACCAAATCGGTTACTCCATTTGAGACTTATCATGCACACCAGTCAGCCTTGCACGTTAAAAAGACGCACGGACATGGCCAGATCGACTACAAATTATCTGCAACGGATGTGGTCTTGACATATATGGCGTATAAGACGATTATTTTGATGATCCATATATTTTTATACCATACCCACAGTTTTAGGGTAACGAGGCTACGATGAAAATGTGTTTCATCGAATTAATGGTTGTAGACCACAAGTATGTTTGACGAAATCCGTTTTAGACAATTTGGAGTCGATTTTCGGTGTATCTTTCCATTCTTTCCGTTGTCTCCCCAATAAAAATTCAAACATTTTCGCTAATATGGTGCGCATTGAAAGGATTAACCGATTTGGTACAAACTGTGCACATAGTAATATTTCTTCCAGACATAGATCTGTTTCGGTCCACTTTATCAAATTTTTCCACGGTCAAGACCATGCTTCCTTTCAGCATTAACTGAAATGACTGATGAATTGAAATTATCTCCTCGTTATATTTCTTCCAAACGTATATCAACTTCCAACAACTGACAACCACTTCTGGTACCTCCCTCGTAAAAGTTCAAAATGTTCGTTTAACCGCTATTTAAGGGTTTTCAGGTAGGCCCACGCCTCTTGACATAATGGTCCAAATGCTCTAAACATTTGGTGAGCTGATAACTATCGAAGATAGTATTTAGAATAGCGAGCTTATTATAGACTTTAATGCGTTTGGATGAAATCCCTTTCAGACAATTTTAAACCGACTTAGGCATGTCCGTCCGTCTCTCTGGTAAGCTGGGGCGCACGGAAAGTGGGGTTTAAAACCTGCTCCCAAATCGTTTTGATTCTTTTGCAACAGGTTCTCCTCACGGCTCCTATTATGAGGGTACAAGTGTGTTTTCAGCCGTCCAGTCCAGACGTCCCGAGAAAATGGGCCGATGAATAGGTATCCGAAGAACTGGACCAATGTCATCTTCAAACTTGATCTAAGATTAGCAGAAATATAACGATATGGAAAGTCTGAATAAACGGAGTAAGGACTTGATGTCGGAGTACGGAATTGATGGACCAATGTCATCTTCAAACTTGATCTAAGAAATATAACGATCTGCAAAGTCTGAATAAACGGAGTACGGACTTGATGTCCGTAGTCCGTTTATTCAGACTTTGCATATCACGGTTCCTCGCTCGTTCATACTTTCATAATGGAGTAGTTCATGTAAACGTTGTACATAGTAATATTTCTATAAAAAAAAATAAATAAATAAAAAAAATCAAGCGTGAAGATGAAGAAATCCAGTTAAAGTCCTGTTTTCTGTGAATTTTTTGTGATAAGTCCCCATCCTCGTCGTATGGAATTCCGGGTACAAATGCTCAAAATATTGCGTACTCGTATATGGCAGAATTCTGTGAGCTTTTTTTGGGCTTACCAAAAACAAACAAAAAAAGTGAAATTAAAAAGGAATGGTTTGAATTAAATGTTTAATATAACTTGACAACCCCGATTTTATACGTAATTCCAAGCGAATCGTATCTAACTGAAGATCCTATACCATTATTATTTATTATATTTTGAGGGTTTTAGCTACAATGTTTAACCGAACCAGCTGTAATTTGACATTTTGGGCTTTTTGGGGTCACAACACTACTCCACCAAAAATGTTCATGATGGGTCCATGTTTAGGTACAGCCTCCATATATCAGTATCTCCCGATTTTCAGTATTTTGAGGGTTTTAGCTACAATTTTTAACAGAACTAGATGTAATTTACCGTTTAGGGGTTCATACGGGTTACAACACTACTCCACCAAAAACTGTCAACATAGGCCCACGCTGTGGTATAGTCCACATATAACGGTACCTCCAGATTTTCGGTATTTTGAGGATTTTAGCTGCAATGTTTGACGGAACTACTCGTAATTTGACATTTGAGATTTACAGTAGTCACAAAACCTTCTCACTGAAAATTTTAATATAGTTCCACTTTTTGGTATAGACCCCATTTAAAATACCTCCCGATTTTCTGTATTCTGAAAATTATATCTTTTTTCATGACCGAATTTGCTGTAATTTGACATTTAAAGTATGTATTGCGCACAAGACTTCTCCAACAAAAGTTGTCAATATATGTCCATGTTTTGGGAACAGCCCCATATAACGGTACCGCCCGGTTTTCGGTATTTTCTGGACTTTGGCAATATTTTGTACGGAACTACACGAAATTTGATATTTGAAGTTCTCTGCAGTTACAAAACTTCCCAACCAAAAATTTTAAACATAGTTCCATGTTTTGGTATAGCGCCCATTTAACAGAACCTCCCAATTTTCGGTATTTTGAGGGTTTTAGCTACATTGACGGAACTACCCGTAATTTGACATTTTATGTTCCCTGCAGTCACAACACATTTCCACCAAATATTGTCTACATAGGTCCACACTTTGATATAGCCCCCATATAAAATTACCACCTGATTGAGCACATTTTTTAAATTAGATTAGATAATGTAGGCATTTGGATTTATCCGTGGCCGAACAATTTTTTCACCTAAAATATTTTTTGGTGGAGGGTATAACAACTTTTGCCCGGTCGAACTTAACGACTTTTTACTTGTTTTCCTAGACATAGGGTGAAGTTTTACAGCAGTCGGTAAACCGACTGATACTTGTTTACTTGTGTCTATACCATAATGCTGAGAGAATAACCTAGACCAGCGTTTTTGGAATTAAATTATTAGTTCTGGCAAATGTAACAAAAATGTACAGTAGTGCTAGTCTTTGTATACGAAACCACAGATTAAGTAGCCTCAAACATGCCATCAGTTGGAGAAGTGCAGAAGACCGATGCGCTATAACGTGTACCCAAGCCCTCTGTTATAGCCACAGAAGTAGCAAACATTCTTACAAATTTAACAAACCATTTTTTTTTAAATACACAATAATAAAACCATGTCAATGTTTTTGATATATGAGAAAAGTCTCAAGAATATGCTTGTCTAAAAAAAGTAATAAAATTTGTTATAAATTCCATAGAACAGAAAAAAATACTCTAAACTTAAAAGACGTGAGACAAAAAATAATGTGAATTTTTTATATTCCTTCCATCTTAGTTGGGGTTTGTGGGTTTTGTTTTATTTGTTTTTGTGTTAGACGATTTATGCCCAATGTCCACCATCAAACGACAGTGACAACGACAACAATAGCGTAGTGATAAAAGCGCGCGTGACTTTGGTTGTTATGCGTCTCGTGGTCTGCAATAGAACACGAACAAACGAACGGGAGCTAAAACAAGCTAAAGTGGCTGTATTTTTTTTGCAATTTTTCTTTTGGCTGTGGTACAGGTCCTCTGAGTAAAATTTTGCAAATGCCAAATGAAAACAAGAAATTAGGCACACTCGTACATTTCGGTGAGGGTGGGGTTTTCTTCTTAGCAGAGTATTTTTTGTTGTTGATGGTTTTCTTTATTTTTTTTTCATATCTTTAAGAAGATGGTGATGATGTTGATGCTGTTGTCGCCATCGTTGTTGTACGGATGTATGTATGTGGAAAATTTATGACATAAATTCTTGGCCACAGAGAGACTAGCCATAGTAATTCCTATGCCGCAACAGTTTCTTCTACGGCCTCACTATAATTGTGTGGTTCCTCTCGGTGTTGTATGCTTTTCATGTTTCATAACAACTTTTAGCATGCTGTGAGTTTACTGGCTCTTCTTCGGGGCTTCTTTCACTTGGCATATCATGGCGTTTTCCTCAAGGTTAACATAGTATTAGACACGGTCGAATTGTTCAAGTACCCCCAGCCTTATGTTTATGCTTCTGTCTGTATTTCAAAGAACATAAAAAACTTTAGACAGTGTTTCTATTAGTGATGCTACTGCTACCGTACGTCATCGTCATCATCATCGTCTTGTGATGGATATCAAGTATTCGTGCTCTTGTCCATGTTAATTTACTGTTTGTTCACTTGGATTTTTGGATCAGCAGCATGCTACTTCTTGCTATTGGAAGTTAAATTAAATTTTGCCAAATTGAGAAAACTGTTTCTCTCAGGGGGAAAATGTGGTAGTAAAGGAATTGCTATTTGAAGACTTTTATCTATTTTCTTGACGTTTAGCTTTGCAGCTTAGCTGTCATATTTTATATTTAAAGTAATTTTTTGAAGATAAATGGTTTACTTGCTTAAATCATTGGGGCGAAGAGGAGCCAGTGCACTTTTTTAAAAGAACATAGAAATTCTTCTTGTGTTGGTATTTAAGGCGGATCCATTTATTAATGTGGTAAATACTTTTTTAAGCCAGAAGACTTTCAGCATTGGCCTTGGTTTCTCTTCAGTTGTCGAATAAGAAAAGCCTTTAATCGTTTCGGCTTAAAACCCTCGAAAGTCTCATCGGTGTGCATATTCGAGAAAAGATGGATAACTCAAACAATATATTTTCGAATCATCACGCCTATTTTACACAAAGACATTAGGATTTTTAGAATTCCTTAGAGCACAACATAAACTAAGCTTGGACAAGATAATAGGAAAGCCAAATTTTGGACCAAATCGGTTTATCCGTTCGAAAGTTTTCGTGCGCTCCAACGCACTTTCATGGGGGTACGGACCCCCACGTAATGAAGATGTTTTATAAATTTTTTTGACATTTTTCTTCAAAAATGTCTTATTTGTTCTTGATGTTTTCTATGGGCAATATATGAGCCTTTGATGTCTTCTAGACTACAAGACTACAGATGACCTTTTGAGGTATTTTTATACCCTCAGCATTTATGCTAACTTTCATACGGGCAAAATGTGCCTCATCGAAATAATGGTTTTAGACCCCAAGTATGTTTGGACGAAATGTGTTTCAGACAATTTGGAGTCGATTGAGCAATGTCCGTCCGTCTGTCTGTCTGTCTGGCTGGCTGGAGCGCACGATAACGATAATTTTGGCTTTCGTAATATTTTGTCCAAACTTAGTTTAAATTCGAAGATGGGCTATATCGGTCCACTACTTCCGGTACCTCCCCCACAAAAGTTCGAAAATGTTCGGAAAATTTGTGCGCACGATAACTCTTGAAGGGAGTAACCGATTTGATCCATACTTTGCCCATCGTAAAATGTGTACCAGACTTAGATAATGTTTCAATATAGACTCAATCGGCCCACTCTTTCGAGTACCTCCCACACAAAATTTCGGAAAAGTTCAGTTTAGCGTCATCTCTCGAATCGCTCTGATTTTTCTTTTAGCAACTTGCATTTACTGTCCTCCATACGACGGTACAAATTTCATTAGGGGCAAGTCCATACTTCCTGAGAAAATAGCCTGAAAGTTGCAAAAAACCCCTATGACCCCGTGTGAGGTGGTTGGAGCGCAAGATAACTCTAGAACGGATCTGCCGATTCGGTCCAAAATTTGGCCTTAGTAATATTTTGTGCAAACATAGTTTAAGTTTGAAGATAAGCCATATCGGTCCACTCCTTTAGGTACCTCCCCCACAAAAGTTCAAAAATGTTTGGAAAATTTGTTCATACGGTAAATCTTGAAGGGAGCGGCCGAATTGGTCCATACTTTACACGTCCTAATATATCTACTAGTTATAGATCAGGTTCAAATATGGACTATATTAGTCCACTCCATTCGGTACCTCCCACACAAAATTTCGGATAAGTTCACTTTATGACCTGCTATCGAATCACTTTGATTTTTGTTGAAGCAACTTGCATTCGCTGCCTCAATTACGATGGTAAAGTCATACTTCCATACTTCTTGACCAAACATCCATGACACCATATGTAGTGGCTGGAGATCCACTTCCATAATGGTCAATGTAGATCCATTCCTTTTAGTATCTGTACCGCAAAACATTTGATCTCTAATCCTAATGAACATTTTTGTCGGTTCAAATTCCCAAAATTTTTAAAAACCCCTAAATACATACGTTTTTTGGAAAAAAAATGTTTCAATATATACAGGCTGAGGGTATATCTCTGTCGGCAAAGACGACTGATACTTTTCTACTTGTTCAATCAACAGATAACCTATTCTGGTCTTCTATAAAAAAGAAGAATATTGAAGATTTCTATAAATAACAGACGACACTTTAAGATCTTTTATAGACAGCATACAACCTATTGAGGTTTTGTATACACAGCAGGCGATGTATTGAGGAGAAGACAAGAAATTTTATTCAATTTGTAATTCGAATTATTCCACTTTTAATTCGAACAATTTTATTTGAAATGCGAAAAAAATTCAAAATATTTTTTCTATTGATTTTATACCTGTTTTTTCGAATTACAAATAAAATGATTCGAATTATAAATGGAATAATTCAAATTTCAAATGGAATAATTCGAAATACAAATGGAATGTTACGAATTACAAATTATATGTTACGAATTACAAACAGAATTCTAATTAAAATAATTCCAATTACATCTGAAAAAATTGTAGACAACAGACGACCTTTTGAGGTCTTTTTCAATCGACAGATAACGTCTTCAGGTGTTTTATAAATAACAGACGACATCTTATGATCATTCTTAAAATAGACATCAGACAACCGATCGAGATTTTCTAGACACAACAGTTGACGTATTGAAGTCTTCCATGAACAATAGACGACCTCTTGAGATTTTTTACAGACAGGAGATAAGCTATTGAATTTTTTTACAGACAGCAGTAGACATCCTTAAGTTTTCCAAGCACAATAGGCGACCTCTCGGTGACTGTCGGAGACAGTAGACGAAATTTTTAGGTCTTCTGTAGACAATAGACAATCTATCTAGATCTTCTATAGAGAAGAGGTACGCCACGCCCATTCCATCCAATATTTAAACCCTCAGCTCAGGGTAAAGAGTGTACATACACTTTCATACTTCCAAAATATTCCGTTTGGACGAAATCCGCTTCAGATAATTTGAAGTCGATTTATCCATATCCATCCGTCTGTTGATCTGCCTGGCTGGGTCGAACGGCTCAAGGAATAGAGTCCACATCTCGTAACATTTCGTTCAAACTTAGTTTAAGTTCGAAGATGGGCCATATCGATCCACTCCCTTAGGCACCTCCCCCACAAAATTTAATTTTTTTTTGCTAAAATGGTGTGAGTTATAACTCTCAAAGGGTGCAACCGATTTGATCGATACTTTGCACATCGTAATATTTCTGCCAGACATAAATCAGGTTCGAAGATAGACTATATTGGTTAACTGCTTCGGATACCTTGCCCACAAAAGTTGAAACATATTCACTAACATTGTAAGGTCGATATACATATCTTGAACGGAACAACCGATTTGCTCCAAAGTTTGGATCTCGTAAAAGTTTGTCCAAACTTATTTTAACCCACTTAGCGCCGAATTTTTTTTGCGAGAAAACTAGAAATTTTTATGTGAAAATGATATTTTTCAGATTTTTCAGCATTTCTTAATAAATATTTTTTTTCTCTAAAACGTACAGTTTTCCTTTTATCGGCCCTTCATTTAAAAATGCTGAAATATTCTTACTACATTCCTAACAATTCCCTGAATGTTTATGAATATAACATTTAGAGTTAATTTTATATGGCATATTTAAATTTTTCATAAAAAGTAAAAAATTAATAAAATCAATTTTCTATTTGTAGCTTGCAGACCCCGGTCATCGTTGCTGGCTCGTCATAATAGGTTTTAGTGACAACTTTTTATAGACTTTATGCATGACAATTCAAAAATAGGTATTTTCTACCTCACTTCTTCGGTCCATTTTCAAACCGAGAAAGATTTTAAATTTATCAACAGATATTGTTTGTAACCTTTCTTTTCTCTTACGGACTTTGTCAGATTTTCTCGCCTAATGATGCTGTTTCCATGTCCGCTGTCTTTATCATAAAGCGATCTAATTATAAAAAAATGGTTCAAGTCGAATTCATTAGCTTTTTGAGATGTATGTATATGTTTTAGTTTTTATGGTTGATGGACCGTTGAACCTCGCCATTTAAGGGAATTTGTAAATGTATCGTTTTTCCTGATCGGGGGCGCAACCACCACTTCCTCCATGCACTCATAAGTTAGCAAATATAGCGATTATAAAATAATAGGCTCCCGAAATTCGTCTACAAATATATAGCATTTTGGACCCCGGAATATTCCTAAACATTTTCTGAAAATTGAATGATATTAGGTTCAGTAGTTTTGGAAAAATAATTTATTAACATATTGAAAAAAGTGGGCGTGGTCCTGTATTTAGGCTCCAAATATGTACCTAGGGTATACACAACCCCATTGCCTCCCAAAATTTGTGGTAAAACCGATATAATCATAAGTTTGGATTATACATAATAAAAAACAAAAAAAAAAAAAACAAAACATTGTTCCACAACATCCCATACGGGACAAGGGAGACTTCTCTCATATCAATGAGTGCACCCCGATTCATATTTAGCTCAATGATATGGGACCTACTTTTTATCGCCGAGTCCGAACGGCGTGTCTTAAGACACCATTTATGGAGAAGTTTTTCAAGGCTGAAATACTCAGGAAATGTCGCCAACATTACTGAGGGGTATTTTGCCACCGTTGAAAAATGTTTGATGTTGTCTGGCCGGGGAATCGAACCCACGACCTTCTGCGTGCAAGGCGGGCGTGCATACCATTGCACCACGGTGGCGCCCAATTATTACATATAGCGTTTAAAAGAAAGGCGTGGGGAAGGTACCCCACCTCCTCCGAAATTCATAAAATATACATAACATTCCCTGACCATTTTAGGAAAATCAGTTCAATAGTTTTTGCATTAAAGCTTTAAATTGAAATGAAAATCAAAAAGTGGGCGCGGTAAAATTTTGTTTCCATAAAAAAATAAGTCGGGTTATGACGTCATTTGGTTTTTATTCAAAAAGATCTGGCTTTTTTTATATGGCAAAGGGAAGTACCCGCTCTTTCGAAATTTAAGAAAATATGCATCCTATTTCCAACGGAGGCCATCCCTGAACATTTCAGGAAAATCGATTCAGTAGTTTTGTAGATGGAACATATTTTAAAAAGTGGGCGTGGTCAAATCTTTGGCTCCTTTGAGGCACAACCACAATTGTCTCGAAAATTAATTCTCAAACCGATACATTTGTAATTATTTTAAATATAGCATTTTTTAAAAAATTTGTAGCCAATTTTACCGGACCATCCCTTTATGTTTCATGACAATTTCAGGAAAATCAGTTCAGTAGTTTTTGTAGAACATATTGAAATTGAAAAAAGTGGGTGTGGCCAAAGTTTCTTTGCATAAAAGCCTTAGTCGGGTCATGTAGAACATTTCACAAAAAGAATTATCCAAATCGGTCCAGCCGTTCTCAATAGATGCCATTACTTACGTTTCGGGCCAAATGCGGGGAAATTCGTATGCCAAATGAAACTTTATGAAAGTGTAATCACAGATAACAGACAATACTATAACAAAATGCAAAAAACTACACAAAAATATTCGAAGTTTAACGTAAATTTTGCAACCATTTTTTGTGGATTTTACATGACCAGTGGTTTTACGTGGGTTAAGTTCGAAAATGGATCATATAGGCCCACTTCAACATTTTGCTGTAAGTGTAGGTTAAGATCTGTTCAAGGATCCTTTTGATTTTTTCCGAAGGTACTCCTCGTGTGTAAGTTCATGCTTCCTGATATAATGGGCCAAAAGCTCTAACTTATACAGTAACCAAGTGAAGTGACTGGTGGGTGCAATATCTATCGAAGGGTATGACTCCCAAATTAAGATACACATCTGAAATGGACAATGCGTTCTTTTCCCACGGTGCGCCTGAACCAACATTAAATGGAAGGTGCTTACACCTGGGAAGTTTTTGCGGATTCTAAAACTACAATGTTCATAGATGAGAAAAACAAATAAAGGGGACTTGCGGTTTCTAAGCAAAATCGTAAAAAAAGAAAAAAACAAGTAAAAAAGTATGAGTCGACTTTGCCGACAGAGATATACCCTCAGCCTGTGTGGATTGAAACATTTTTTCCCAAAAAACTTATGTATTTAGGGTGGGGTTTTCAAAATGTTGGGTCTATGAACCGACATAAATATGGATTGGATTAAAACTTAAAAATTTGCGGGGGATATCTATAGATAGGGCTTTTGTACCATACTTGCCTAAGAAAAACATAATATCGCTGTAAACAGGGCCACTAGGAAACCTTCTGTAAAAATTTCCAAAGGATCCTCGAACAGACCATTAACCACACAAAAATGTTGAACATTGGAACATAAATTAAGTTTGGACCAAATCGGTTGCTAAATTTATGAGATATCGCGCATACAATTTTAGCGAATATTTTCGAACTTTTGTGGGGGAGGTACCGGAAGGAGTGGACCTATAAGCACTACCTTCGAATTTCCAACGCATGATTCGGTTCGAGCTCTCCAGCCACTACATATGGTGCCACAGTGGTTTTTACACTTTTCGGGCTCTTTTCTCAAGAAAAAAACTTTTACCGTCGTACTTGAGGCAGCGAATACAAGTTGTTTTAACAAAAACCAAAGTGATTCGATAGTAGGTATTAAAGTGAACTTTTTCGAAGTTTTGTATGGGAGATACACGAAGGAGTGGAAAAATATATTCCTTATTTGAACCTGATCTATGTCTTGTAGGTATATTAGGATGTGTAAAGTATGGACCAAATCGGTCACTCCCTTCAAGAGTTATCGTGCGAACAATTTTTCCGAACATTTTTGAACTTTTGTGGGGGAGGTACCTGAAGTAGTGGATTGATATGCCTTCTCTTCGAACTGAAACTAAGTTTGCACATAATATTACGAAGGCCATATTTTGGACCGAATCGGCAGATCCATTCGAGATGTTATCTTGCGCTCCAACCACTACACACGGCATCAAAAGGGTTGTTGCACCTTTCAGGCTATTTTCTCAGTAAGTATGGACTTGCCCCTGATGAAGCTTGTAACGTCGTATGGGGGGCAGTGAATACAAGTTGTTACAACAAAAATCAAAGCGATTCCAGATCAGCTCCTAAACTGAACTTTTCGACTGGGAGGTACCCGAATTCGTGGACCGATTGAGCCCATAATGGAACCTCATCTAAGTCGGGTATAAATTTCACGATGTGCAAAGTATGGACCAAATCGATTACTCCCTTCAAGAGTTATCGTGCACACAAATTTTCCGAACATTTTCTAACTTTTGTGGGGGAGATACCGGAAGGGGTGGACCGATATAACCAATCTTCGAACTTAAACTAAGTTTGGACAAAATATTACGAAAGCCAAATTTTAGACCGAGTCGGTTAATCCGTTCGAGAGTTATCGTGCGCTCCACCCAGCCAGCCAGACAGACAGACGGACGGACGTGGCTAAATCAACCCCAAATTGTCTGAAACACATTTCGTTCAAACATACTTGGGGTCTCAAACCATTATTTCGATGAGGCACATTTTGTCCGTGTGAAAGTGTATATGCCCTCGTTAGCATAAATGCTGAGGGTATAAAAACCTAAAAATGTGAACTTTGATCGCGATTTATTTAAAAAGCGCCCCGGCGATTTTTTTGTTTTTTCTCATCTATGAACAATGTAGTTTCAGAATCCGCAAAAACTTCCCAGATGTAAGCACCTTCCATTTAAAGTTGGTTCAGGCGCACCGTGTTCCTTCAGTCACTGTTTTTGGTAACACCTTTGCTTTGATCCTTTAATATATACCTATGGGCTAAGGGTATTTAGCTGTCAATAAATCCGACTGATTTTTTATAGTACAAGCCAATGTTAAAGATCGGATCGATCAGAAGCATATAAATACTTTAGTTCGTTGCTATTTTGAAACAGATGCATTTGTGAAATTTAATTTTAACAATTCATTTAAATAGACGAAAATCATGTGCCTGTCATTTGTTTTTTGTGTTCTTAACATCTGTCCCAATAAACACGTTTATGGATGTCAGCCAAATGTATATTGGCATTTGGCTTAAAATAAATACTTTGACAAATAGTTGAACAAGTATTAAAGATCAATCATGACTGTCGACGTAATGCCAAATATTATTGTAGAATAATTCGCAGAGATAAACAATTTTTCGACATTTTGTAACTGGAGAAAATTGTATTTTAACGAAAACGCTAAGGATTGGGACTATAAAAATTAACCCTTAGGGTGGATGTATAGCCAATATTTATATTTTTTTATCAAAATAATGTAAACTAAACATTTACATATCGTCTGCTCCGTCGGAAAAGGTCGTAAGTCCCTCTCAACAAATTTTTCAGGAGGAAGAAAAAACATTCCAGCGCTTTATGTATTAAAGATTTTACTATGGTGGTAAAGGCAGTATTTTTCGTTTATTTATTCCGCTTCAATACATGTACTTTGTTTGATAAAATTCCATCGCGTTTGGGAGATAATTGGATGTCTTTGGACTTACGACCTTTTCCTTGTACAGTTTTGTATTTTTGTAGGGACTTACGACCTTTTCCTTCAATTTACGGACGTTTTTAAAATAAAATATTTATACTTTACAAAACAATGTGGAAAGGGTATTATAAGTTCGTTTTGTCCAATATTCGTGTAACATAGCGAAGTATTCGTCGTAGACCCCCTCTCCTTGCCATTTTTTCATATCTTTATGAGATAAAGCGATCTAGCTATGTGTGTCCGTCTATCCATTAACAATTGTAATAAAACTCCAGGCCTAAATTTTGGACCGATCGTCACGAAATTTTGTGGAGAGGTCGGGTTCCGACCAGAAGTGACCCCCCATGGTTATGATCGAAAGGTGTGAAAGGGACCAAACCCACAATTTTTACCCGTCTTTGTAGCTGTCCTCTAGATCGCAGAAAGGTGTGAAATGGACCAAACCCACAATTTTTACCCGTCTTTGTAGCTGTCCTGTAGATCGCAGTAATATTCTGATCGGAGCGAAATTTTAAGAATGATTTGAGTTTAAGACAAAGAATAAGCTTGCAACTTAACATAGTGATGAGATAATTATTAGCGGGTTTAATGGACCAAAACTTTTGTGTGAAATCTTATATAAAATACAATGTGTGTATGTTTGTATGTTCCGCATAGACTCAAAAACGGCTGAACCGATTTTTTTCAAAATTTTAGAGAATATACGAGGAACAACCGAGGTGAAAATAGGCTTTATAGTTTTTGAATTTCGGAGGGGGCGGGGCAGGCCCTATTTTTTAAAAACGCTTTTTGCAAAAGTTATGAAGTTATCGGTCAGAAAATTAAGTTGCGAGGCAACGGTTGCTGAATCTCCGACCCTAAGTACTTATTCCATGTAATTTTCAGATTATGCACAGAAATGTCCCTTTGTGGAAGTAGGCTATATATTTTGTTGAATTTCGGAGGAGCGGGATAAAACTGAGCCCTATTTTTTAAATGCGCTATATATTAAACTTACGAACGATTCCGTTTCTCCAATCCTGGGTACATAGTTTAGCAATAAGACCCGACCAGAGTAAAATTCTAAGTCGGTATAACCATGACCATCTGTCCGTCTTTTGAAATTAAGATACAGCTTGAAATTTTTAAGATAGATCTTCGTGATTTTTTATAGAAGTTTCTACTACTTCTAGGATGTTTGGTATTGACGTCATCAGAGCTTTCAGAATCACCGTGAAAACCATAGGGAACTAGACCCATGACACCATCGTCTAATTCCATTCCAAATGCATACTGCTCTTTGTTAGCAAAAACCATGATGACTTCTTAGTTTAAAAACATTTGAATCAATTATTATTTTAGAATCATTTAATAATATAAACATTGCACTTACCCATCCGTTAGAAGGTATTACTTTATTGAATTCAGAATACAAACTAATCTCGTTATGTGAATGTCCTATGAATGTCGCTAGAGAAACCACAAATGACCAGTTGATAAAGTTAAGTAAGATATACGACAGTAAAAACAGTAAAAAATTTGATTTTTTTTTAATTTTTAAACATGTGAGGTATTTGAACACATACAGCATCCCAATTTGAAAAGGCCAGAAGTCCATCTTTTATAATCAGTTCGCTTATATGGGAAAATAGATTTCAAATGTAAATTTTCGTTGCAATATAGAAATTACCACATTTTTGTTCAAAAGTTTGGTCCGCAGGCCCCGCCAAATATCATCCGATTATCATCCAAAAGTGTAGGCTAGATCTTTACATTGTACCCCAACCATGGATGACGTTAAACATTATATCTGAACTACATTAGCTATAGTATTCTTTTAAAGTATACATTTTCCTGTGGACTTACGACCATTTCGTACTCAAATTTGTACGTTTTGTGGACTTATGACCTTTTCCGACAAGGACAAAACATATAGAAAAACGCGACATACTACCATTTTCTTTGTATCATACGACGTGTTTTGTCTTGTACTGTCATCCTGTAACAAAAACGCGATTTCCACAAAAAGTGGACTTACGACCTTTTCCGACGGAGCAGACGATATGTATTTTATGTACATACATATATACCTACATATTAATTTGCTTTTATTTTTTCCAAGGTAATTTGTTAATCTATTGATCAAAGTCCAACCTTCATGTTTGGGATACTTAATTTTTTTATTGATTCCACGAACTGTTAAATTCGTTTCATTTCAATAAAATTGAGAGAACTGTTCAGACATAGCTGGTAAATTAAAAATAATTTAAGATTGGGGAATAGTTTGGTGTTGATTTGTTGCGAATGTTTGTATAAAATGGTGGATAATTCAAAATGTGTGTTGGTTTTCAAAATGTAAAGACAAATTGGGGAGAAGCGAAATAAGAAAACAAATTAAGAAACTTATTTGAAACAAGTCGTAAACACCGACATACATTTGTATGTATATACATACAATGCACATACCTACATATGTTTTTTTATATGCCCATATAGATCTGTTTATATAAAGTTGGATATGTTGAGATTTTCTTTTTGAAATAAAACACATGGCCCCCTGTTCGGATTTGTTTTTGAAATGAAATGAAGCGAAATCAAGTGAAAAGTAAAATGAAATCATGAAAACACAAGTGTTCTTAAGAATAGAGCGAAAAAAAGAAAACATCTCAGAAGATATGTATGTATTTTTGCCAAAATACAAAAAACCCTGCCCCCGAAATATACCTCCTCTTGGTGGTCATGCGGTAAGGCCAAACCACAAATTAGTTAAGGAATTATGAATACGATGTGGAATACACATTTTGTTGTTGTTGCTTCTTGTTTTGTGGCTATTCCAATTTGACACAGTGTGGTATTTTTGATTTGTCATAACATTTGGTTTAACTCACAAAAAAATGTTGTGTTAAAAAATATACAGAGAATTTGGCCATGTGCATACCACACATTTTACTATTTGAAATATTTCACAGATGCGTATTCCAAATGGAATTTTTAAGACAAAGTATAACATTTGCTATTTGTTAAGATTTCTTCGGTTTGAATCGGAAAAGAGTTAACCAACCATTAAACAGCTCAACAGGCATTTTATATATGAGCTCACCCCTCTGATTTCATTCTTGGCATCAGATATGTATGTAGAATTTGATTTTACTGCCCAAAACCTCATTATTATAAATTACATCACTATATCTATACTACCTTATACCTTACAGCACTAAAAGTTGGGCTTAAGTCCAATGTTTGTAAAATGCAATAATGGTAGTAGACCAACGCTAGGCGATGTGAGTACTTTTGTAATTGTGTGTGTAAACATTTTTCACACGGACAATAAGAAAGAAAATGTTTGTTTCTCATATTAGAATTTTCAAAATATGTACTCAAAAACAAAAAAAAAACAAGTAAGAACAGACTATAGTCGGACGGGGCCTACCATGTGATACCCTATACCACTAAACGCGTCTTCTTGGGATAAAGTTATAAGATGTGCATTAGAAATTTTACCAATTTTCACACAAAAGTTTTGATCAATTTAACCCGCTAAATATTATCCGATCATACCGTTGACTTGCACGCTACTTCTTCATCTCAAACCAAAACTACGTTTAAAATTTCGCGCCGATCGGACTATTATTGCGACCTACAGAGCGGCTACAAAATCGAGCAAAAATTTTGTTTTTGGTCCATTTCATCCCTTTAACATTTCACGATCATCGCCAAAAACTAATCAGTTCTATTCTGGTCCAAACCCGACCTCCATACTAAATTTCGTGACAATCGGTCCATAATTGCGGCCTCTAGCTTGATTACAATTTTTAATGGACGGACAGACGGACGGACGGACACACATCGCTAAATCGCTTTATCTCGTCGAGATATGAAGTTTGGTATACCACATGAGGGGTCTACGACGAATATTTCGCGGCGTTACATGAATTTTTGGGAAAACAAACTTATTATACCCTTTTCCACATTGTGGTATAGGGTATAAAAACAAACCCAACATACCAGTACTGTAACTAGCTACTGTAATAACTACCACCAATTTGTATATTGGGAAAAATTTTATTTTTTAAAGCAAACACAATTACAAAATATGTATGTATGTATTGTATGCCGAGGGCTGTAGTAGACAACCCTGTAGGAAGCCTGGGGTCAAGTGTCGACATGTCACCTCTTTTTCTACTATTATGGTGACTTTAGCTCTGTTCCTTTAAGTGCAAGAATCTTCAAGTTTACCCCTTTTTACTAGAAATGGGGTTCCCTTACTTCAGAATGCATACAATTCATAGGCGAGCTGTTCACAACTTTTATTTGACATTTGAGGTCCTTAATGAACTAGAAACTTCTCCACTAAAAATTTTCAAGGTAGGTCCACGTTTTGGTATAGCCCGTATATAACGGTACCCCCAAAATGGCTATAATTTGGCACTTGGAGTTTCACGAGATCAAAAAACTTCTGCACCAAAAATGGTGAAGATAGGTCCATGCTTTTGGGTGACGTAGGGGATGGAAGATACCAAGCAACGGTCCTGACCGGTTTTAACATGGCAAATCCCAGGATTTATCTTGGTCCCTCTTTCATCTCAAGTGGACACTGACCTCCCCGTGGTGTCACCTGGGGAACTGCCATTAACACACGTTAAAGGTGCCGCGCGTTCTCCCATAAGAACATTAAAAACTTGGGTTTGGGCGTCGGGCTAGTAACCCTCCCCTAGAAAAAACAGCATACTATGAAAAAACGAAAGAAAAGAAAAACAACCCCCTCTAAAGTTGACGAACCCCGCAAACGTTTTAAGGACCATGATCTGCGAATCTGCACCTGGAATGTTCGCACTCTTTATAGAGAAGGTGCAGTCTTCGCATTGGCAGATGTACTTGAAAAGTACAAGGCCGATATTACTGCCATACAGGAAATACGATGGATTGGGAAAGGCGTCACAACAACACCTAAAGGTGACGCACTGTATTATAGCTGCCATGACGTAAAGCATGAGTTTGGTTGCGGATTTGTAGTAAGTCGTAGACTAAAACATCTGGTATCCAGCTTCACTCCAGTGAATGAAAGACTTGCTGCAATTCGAATAAAAGCTAAATTCTTCAACGTCAGCTTTGTTTGCGCTCATGCTCCCACTGAAGAAAAGGACGAACAGACCAAAGATATATTTTACGAGCGCTTAGAAGAAACATATGACAGTTGCCCTGCCCATGACATTAAAATCATTCTAGGCGATTTTAATGCCAAAATTGGAAAGGAGAATATCTTTGGCCCAACAGTCGGGAAATTCAGTCTCCACAGTGAAATATCTGACAATGGTATGAGGCTGATAGACTTTGCAGCTGCAAAAACATGGTAGTTAGCAGTACCAGATTTAATCATCTCGATATTCATAAGGGCACCTGGCTGTCTCCAGATCAGAAAACAAGAAATCAAATTGATCATGTTGTGATAGATGGAAGACATTCATCGAGCGTGTTGGATGTACGATCGTTCCGAGGAGCAAACATTGATTCGGACCACTACCTTGTTGCAGCAAAGGTACGCACCCGCTTAAACGTAGCAAACAAAGTACGAACAGACACAACACGAAAGTTAGACATCGGTAAGCTGCCTACAAGATCGTGTCAGGGATATTGTGCGAACGACTAAAGCCTATGGTCAACGAGATAATTGGACCATACCAATGCGGCTTTAGACCTGGCAAGTCCACCATTGACCAGATATTTACCCTGCGGCAAATCCTGGAGAAGACCCAAGAGATGCAGATCGACACCTACCACCTTTTGGTCGAATATAAAGCAGCCTTCGACAGCCCGCTGCGTTCAAAGGTATTCCAAGCCATGTCTGAATTTGGTATCCCCGCAAAGCTCATCCGTCTTTGCAAAACGACTTTAACTGACACGAGGTCCTCAGTTAAAATAGGCAAAAACCTCTCCGAAGAGTTTGGTACCAAAAGAGGTTTCAGGCAAGGAGACAGCCTTTCGTGTGATCTCTTTAACATCCTGCTGGTTATAAAGGTTATACGAGAGGCAAACGTCAAAAGAAGTGGCACAATCTACACCAATAGTCACATGTTACTTGCTTATGCTGATGATATAGACATCATAGGCCGATCAGTAAAAGAAGTAACTGATACCTTTATGAAGGTCGAAGGAGAATCTGCTAAAGTGGGTCTGGCGGCAAACGGTGAGAAGACCAAGTTGATGGTGTCGACGCGCAATGCGTCCATTGAGCTCGGACCGACTGTGGAAGTTGGTTCCTATAATATTGAGGTAGTAAAAGACTTCGTCTACTTCGGCACCTCCGTAAACACAACAAACGACATCAGTTGTGAAATAAAAAGAAGAATTATATTGGCCAACAGATGCTACTTTGGTTTAAGTAAGCAGTTCAAAAACAAAGCCACATCTCGTCAAACAAAAATAATGCTCTACAAAACACTGATACTACCCGTGCTGATGTATGAGAGAAAAATTCTTCGAAAGATCTACGGACCAATCTGCGTTGACGGTGAATATCGACGTCGCATGAACCACGAGCTGTATCTGCTGTACAACGACATCAATATTGTTAAACGTATCGAGATGCAGCGATTGCGTTGGCTAGGCCATATCATAAGAATGAGCGATGATGACCCCGCTAAAAAGGTGTATAAACACGGACCGCTTGGCGGTGCACGCAGAATTGGCAGGCCAAGGAATAGATGGCGCAAACAAGTGGATGATGAGATGAAAAGCGCGGTATTCCAGAAAGCGAAGCAACAAATAGAGAGAATTGGAGATCTTTTCTTAGTTCGGCCTATAGAACAATTGTTCTGTAATGAGCCAGTTAAGTAAGTAAGTAGGTCCATGCTTTGGTATAGGTCCCATAAAACGGTACCTCCCGATTTAAGGTATTTTGGAGCTTTTAGCTCCATTTTTTTACCGAATTAGCTGAAATTTGACATTTGAGCTTTCCAATGACCAAAAAGCTTCTGCACTAAAAATAGTCAAGATAGGTTTTGGTATAGCCCCCATATAGCGGTACCTCCCGATTTAAAGTATTTTGAGGTTTTTAGCTACATTTGCAGACCGTATTAGCTATAATTTGTCATTTTGGGTTCCCAGTGATCAAAAAACTTCTCCAACAAAAAGTATGGACATAGGTCCTCGTTTTATTGCAGCTCCCATATAACGGTACCGACCGACCGGCTGAACTTACCGCTTTTTACTTGTTCTTTAATAACACTATAAACACAAAGGGCAGAGATAATTCCTTTTGGAGATGAAAGCCCTTGGTGAGTATATTAAGAATCCCTAAGGACAGATCCGCCGTGAGTCGAACTTCCGCGTTATGGCGTGATGAAGTTTTTGCTAGAGACCCTGTAAGGCATCAGGAATTAGCGTTATATCTTTGTTCACTGTTGCTTTAGCTTATTTTTGAGATGGCATGTCTGCAGTCAAATTGAATGAGGGTTATTTTCGTAGAGCACTTCGACCTTCTAACTCGCTTCCTTAAATGTCCTTTTCGTTCTTTATTTTAAGAGCCGCTATAAAGGTACCACAAGATGACGTTTTTCAGCTTCGAAATGCTCTGCAAAAATGCCGCTCAGAAAATTTTAGGTACGCTCTCATTGACAACTAATCGATTTTGTTAAGTGCTATCAGCCAATGGCATCTCAAAAATAAGCTAAAACAAGAGTGAAAAAAATATAACGTTAATTCCTGATGCGTTACAGGGTCTCTAGCAAACACTTCATCACGCCATAACGCGGATGTTCGACTCACGGCGGATCTGTCCTTCGGGGTTCTTAATATACTCACCAAGGCCTTTCTTCCCCAAGAGGAATTTTCCGTGCCCCAGACTTTCACCTCCATTTTGTTGCACAGTGTAAATGGTCTGTTCCAGAACTCCAAGAATTTACTAATTTTTACTATTTTTTCGATAACATAAAGGGAAATTTGTTATCGTAGTAAAAATTTACGCAAATGTGTAGCGTTTGAAGTGAATTCATTGTGTGATAGCACTTGATTTTGAATTTCAATACAATTACGTATACGTAAAATAAATCCGCGTCATATATCCAGTGGATTTTATTGGAGGTATTATACTCTATTGAAATCTTAAATCTAAACGTACTTTTATCCATTTAGCTTTTTAATCTACAAAAAAGCTCCAAATGGGCCAACAAATTTAGTAGTGAATTACTGGTACCAATGGCTCAATATGGCCTTTCATGAACTATTGACTCACTATCTCCAATGTCTATACTGACTTACTAACTCCAATGTCAACACATGGTCCCTCAGCAACTACTGACTTACTACTGATATACTAGTTCCAATGTCACTAGTGATTTTTTCATACAAAATGTCTATAGGAAATTACATGATTTGTCTACACTTTGTCAGTAGTAAGTCAGTAGATATTTACTATTGACATTTCCTACAGGGAAGTATCAGTCGGCTTTGCCGGCAGAGATATACTCTCAGCCTCTGTAAATTGCACATTTCATCTATGGACGGTTTTAATACACAACCAAAATCATTTTTCTCATAATTATTTACTTACGAGTTTTCCGAATTTTGTGGACATTTTTGGACTTTGAACTTGCCGACAGTAGTATGGATTTAGATAAAAATTTTAAATGCTTTGCGAAGGAGGTTTCTGAAGGAATTGTTCATTTTGGAGTTGAATATTTTTTTGGGAGTCATTCCTTTCGATAGATATTGTGTCAGTTCAGTTCACCACCGTATAATTTAGAGCTTTTGGACCATTATATCAGGAAACATGGTCATGTCCACGAAAAACCTAATATCGCTGTAAAGAGGACCTTAAAGATTACCTTCAGTAAAGTTTTAAAACAGACCTTAAACTGTACTTAAACAAAAATTTTAAACTTTTTGAAAGAGGTACCCTAAGGAGTGGATTTGTATGATCCATTCTCGAACGTTAACAAAGTTCGGACAACATATTACGAGATCCAACGTTAAGAACAAATCGGTAGCTTTGTTCAAGAGACATCGCATGTATAATTTTAACGAATATTTTTGAACTTGGGGGGGAGGTACCGGAAGTAGTGGACCGATAAGTACCGTTTTCGAACTTTTCTAAGATTCACGGAAATATTGCGATATACGGAGCATGGAACAATGCAGCATCCGATTTGAGAGTTGTCGTGTATGCTTGGTAGAAATTATACGAGGTTCAAAGTATGGACCAAATAGGTCCCTGCCCTGGAAAGTTATCGTGCGGATCACATTATCGAAAAATTTTGAATACCAGGTACCAGAGGGAGTGACCCATCTTCGTACTTGATCTAAGTTTGGACAAAATATTACGAAGGACAAATTTTGCACCAAATCAGGTGATTTGTTCGAGACTTTTCGGGAACTCCAGCCAGACAGACAGACGAACACACGGAATAACATTGATAAATCGACTCCAAATTGCCTGAAACGAATTTCATCCAAATATACTCGGGATCTGAAATTATAACTTCGATGTACAGTATCGGCCAAAACTTGAGCACCCCATCGGTATATTTTTATACCCTCCACTATAATGTGGAGGGTATAATTAAATTTGTCATTCCGATTGTAATACATCGAAATATTCATCGGAGACCCTCTAAAGTATATATATTCTTGATCAGGGTAAAATTCTAAGTCGATATAAAAATGTCCGTCTGTCCGTCCGTCCGTCTGTCTGTTGAAGTCAAGATACAGCATGCACTTTTTAAGATTGAGCTTTGGAATTTGGTATAGAAGCTTCTATTACTCCTAAAATGCATAGTATGGCAAATGCGCTATATCGGTTTACGTTTTGATATAGCCCCCATGGAACGGTACCACCCGATTTTCGGTATTTTGAAGGTTTAAGCCTCATTATCACACAGAAATGCCTTAAATTTGATACTTAGTCTTCATTGGGGGTACAATACTTTCCCCCCGAAACTTGTCGGTATAGGTCCACGCCCTCATATAGCCTCCATAGAAAGGTACCTCCCGATTTTCGGTATTTTGAAGGTTGCGGCTACAATAATCCACCAAAAAACCTGCAATTTGGTATTTGGTATTCATTTTGGGTATTAAACGTTCCATATGAAATTTATCGGTAGAGGTCCACGCCTTAGTATAGCCCCCATAGAGCGGTAACTCATTATTTCCGGTATTTTGAAGGTTGTGGCTTCAATAGACCACCGAAATGGCTGAAATTTGGTATTTGGTTTTCATTTGCGGTATTGGACATTCCATAAGAAATTGGTCGATATAGGACCACGCCTTAGTATAGCCCCTGTAGAATGGCACTTCCCGATTTTCGGTATTTTGAAGGTTTTAGCCTCATTATCACACTGAAATGGCTGAAATTTGGTACTTAGTCTCCGTTGGGGGACAATACTTTCCCCCAGAAATTTGTCGGTATAGGTCCACGCCTTCATATAGCCCCCATAGAACGGTGCCTCTCGATTTTCGGTGTTTCGAAGGTTGTGTCTTCAATATCCCACCGAAATACTGAAATTTTTTATTTAGTCTTCCAGAAGAGAATTATGAGTATAGGACCGCGAGTTCCTATTTCCCCCGTAGAAACGGAATTCTTGATTTTTTGTATTTTGAGGGTTTTTCCGAAATGTGGGAAATTTGGTATTTAGTCTTCTTTGAGTCTAAAAACATTCCGAGAGAAACGGAATGGTACCTGCCGAATTTCGGTATTTTAAAGGTTACATTGTTTTACCGAACTTGCTGAAATTTGTTGTTCCATTTTACTTCAATGCAACTCGTGGTGGATGGTATAACAAGTTCGACCTGGCCGAACTTAACCCCGTTTTTACTTGTTTTTTATTTTTATTATTTTTATTTATTTATATCTTTATTTTTGAAAAAAAAAAACAAGTAAAAAAGTATCAGTCGGCTCTGCCGACAGAGATATACCCTCAGCCTGTGTATATTGAAACAATTTTTTTCAAAATACGTATGTATTTAGGGCGTTTGAGCCGACAAAAATGTTGATTAGCATTAAAGATCAAAAGTTTTGCGGAGGAGATACTAAAAGGAATGGATCGACATTGACCATTATGGAAGTGGATCTCCAGCCACAACATATGGTGTCATAGGGGATTTTTACACACTTCGGGCTGTTTGGTAAAGAAGTATGGACCATCGTAATGGAGGCAGCGAATGCAAGTGGCTTCAACAAAATCAAAGTGATTCGATATCAGGCCATAAAGTGACTTATCCGAAAGTTTGTGTGGGAGGTACCGGATGGAGTCGACAAATATAGACCATATTTTAACCTGATCTATATCTGGTAGATATATTAGGATGTGTAAAGTATAGACCAATTCGGTCACTCCCTTCAAGAGTTACCGTACGCACAATTTTTCCGAACATTTTTGAACTTTTGTGGGGGAGGTACCTGAAGGAGTGGACCGATATGGCTTATCTTCGAACTTAAACTATGTTTGGACAAAATATTACTAAAGCCAAACTTTGGAGCGAATCGGCAGACCTGTTCGAGAGTTATTTTGCCCTCCAACCTCCTCACACGGTGTCATAGGGGTTTTTTGCAACTTTCAGGCTATTTTCTCAGGAAGTATGGACTTGCCCCTGATGAAACTTATACCGTCGTATGGAGGGCAGTGAATACAAGTTGCTAAAGCAAAAATCAAAGCGATTCGAGAAATGGCCCTAAACTGAACTTTTCAGAAATTTTGTGTTGGAGGTACCCGAAGGGGTGGACTGATTCAGTCCATATTGAAACCTTATTTAAGTCTAGTACACGTTTCACGATGGGCAAAGTATGGAACAAATCGGTTACTCCCTTTAAGAGTTATCGCGCGCACAAATTTTCCGAACATTTTCGAACTTTTGTGGGGGATGTACCGGAAGGAGTGGACCGATATAGCCCATCATCGAACTTAAACTAAGCTTGGGTAAAATATTACGAACAGAAAGGGAAAATATTACGAACCGAATCGGTTTATCCGTTATCGTGCGCTCCAGCCAACCAGACAGACAGTCAGACGGACGGACATTGCTCAATCGACGCCAAATTGTCTGAAACACATTTCGTCCAAACATACTTGGGGTCTAAAACCATTATTTCGATGAGGCACATTTTGCCCGTATGAAAGTGTATATACCCTCGTTAGCATAAATGCTGAGGGTATAAAAACAA